>NC_067282.1:189302710-189639141 GCF_020740795.1 Apus apus | reverse complement strand
TCCGTTTGAGTGCTGTGCCAGTTCATTACTCTCAGACATTTAAAATACATTCAAGTGCAAGTAATGCATCAGGGTTTTTTCTAAAATATTTTTCAGTTGGTCTGTTTCTGCTGTATTTTACACCTGTTTTTCCCTGTCAAAACAAATGTTGCCTAGACAAATATGAACACAGCTCTGGTTTTGTATTTCCTTGCACCTTGTTCTGAATTTAGCAAGATCTTGGCTACAGGGTCTGATTAACCTCTCTGACTGTGCCGAGGGACTCTCAGGAGACCATTGGAGAAACTCCTAATTTACAGCCATAGGACAAAGCTGGAAATAAGACTACTGCTTAAAGCTTTAAACATGCCAAGCACGAATTGTCTGACCACACAGACACTTGAGTGGCCAGAAATGTAAGGCAGATCTGGAAAGATCTAAATGTCACTCTGCCCTAAACCAATGTCTCTCTCTCAGCTGATCTAAAGGGTGACTTGGTGTGACAAGCTCAGATGCAGGCCTCTACCCTGCAGGCAACTCCAGTCCAATGAAGGAGTTTCTCAGCTTCCTTTTTGCCAGATTGTCACTGTTACCATCTACCTTCATGCAGGAATTTGCTGTCTTTTAAAGACCTCAGGGCTGAAAACCAGCCTCCATTGTGTCCAAGGTCTAGCAACTTGGGAAGAAGTTCATCAAATTCTGTTGGCTGCTCATCAGGTTGATTGCTCTAGACAATACATTCTGGCTTGAACAGGCAAGGAGGACCTCCTTATTTCCCTATATTGAGCTCCCTAGGTCAGGGGTCAGCCTGCCAACGTAGTTAGGAAGGAGCTAGACCTGTTAAGAGATTTAAGAAAAGATTTCAGGAACCATTGCTACCAGCTGACCTCTTCTCATACTTCTTGCTTTCACAAAGCTACTGAGCAGCATGCCCACTTTCCAGGCACAGTTGATGGCAGGGCTAGATCTGTCCTGTTAGGCCCTGAAGCAGTCTACACCCTAATTGAAGTTATTCTGCATTTTCTGCCTGCTCTGACAGAAGAACCAGGAAAACTTGTCTCCAAGTGGCACTGCAGAAATTTATCTCCTACAGGATTTCAGAGCAGCTTTGGTTCTTTAAATTTTTGGTGGGCTTGACCTTTCACCTCTCATGTCCTCAATTAGATTTTTGTCTCATTTCATTTTTGCACACTGTAATGGCTTTGTATTTCTGCTTTGGACTGGGCAGGTACACACAATCCATTTTACTTCTACTGTGAGTTAAAATCTTAAACTGTTTAGTCAACACATGCCTTCTCCAGAGAAACACCTCATTGCCTGGCTGTTTCATTTTGAAGCCTTGTAGCCATGAGATCTGTTGGGAGAGCACAAACCTTGTGATTACCTGACAGCTCTAGGAAATGGCACAGAGACAAGTTCTGTCTTTGAGATAAAAGTGCTCATTGCAGGTGGAGGCTGCAGGCAGATCTTTGAAAGTTCCCCATAACCTTTGGGCTCTCCTGAGCACCAAGGTAGGGGATGCCCTGCCTGTCTGCCTCAGTGAGCAAGATTTATTTGATACTGTTCTTTTGCCCAACTGAGAGTCATTGTTTTTGTTAAGGAGCTAGGATTGGGGATGTCTGTGTGGTACCATTATTTTTTGTTAGTGTAACCACACTGTTACACAAAGGCATCCTAATAATATTAGTATTGTACATGCTGTACATGCCCCTTCCAGAAACAGGTCCTGATCTGCCATACTCAACAGGAGGAGAATGAAGAGATGCACATGAGAAATTTTCCATCATGCCAAATAGAAAGTCTGTCCAAAAGAGTCAGATTTTGGAGGGCTAAACCACAAACTCCTCCTTGTAGCTGAGGCTGGAACGAGCTGCATTTGTGTCTCATTATTTTGCAGCGCAGCTCACTGGGACACAGGAGGCACTTTTAAATGCTGTTTTAGCAGTGCAACACCCAGGGAAGTGTTACTTCCCAGGGATCTGCTCACTGTCGCATCCAGCTCTCTTTAGAGTAGGTTTGGAAGATCAAATTTATAAAATCCACTCTTTTCTTCTTTCTCTCTTATTCCTGTTTCTTGCTTGTGAATGTATTATTCCATCTTGCAAGGACTTCACAGGCACTGAGCCAGGACAGGTTGGATTTCTCAGCCACAGACCACTCATCTTCAGATCTGCTCATTCTCCTTTTCCCTTGCTGCCTGTCCCTTTCCCTCCCTTTCCTACACCCTGTTTTCCACATTTAAATTCTTTTTTTCCCAAGATCTTTTGTCCATGACAGTCTTCAAGCCATTTGCTACTGGCCTACAAAGTGCCTTACACAATTTCCCTTTCCCTTTTTCTTTTTGATCTCTCTTTTATTTTTTCTTCCTATTTTTACCCTCAAAATAACTTTCACCATTAGAGCTTATATGCACCACCAGCTACAGATCCTGCCCATACATCTCTGTGTGTGTGATTGTGCCCCAACCAGAGGCAGGTGGGGAAAATATGATCCAGCCCTGCATAAAACTCCCACTCTGCAAACTCTGCAGGAATATCAGCGAATCCCATCGTCTTACTCCTGTCATGTAGTGGTGGCGAATTTACTGGTGGGATAACTTAAAATGCCTGGTGGTTCTGCTTTTGTTGGTTTTGCTCTTGAAGAATGACTATTGGAGCTGCAGTGAGAGCCAGACAGAAAGCCAAGGCCAGAGGTGTGTGTCCAAGGCAGAGCCTGGTAAAAGCAGTCACAGTTTACAGGTTCCCTGTGCACTCCTGCCTGTGGCAGAGCTGCCAGGGACCAGCCTGCAGCTTTTTTACCAATTTCATTTCATCACAGAAGGGGTGTGGAGCTATGAAAAATCAGAACTGAATCAAGGAAGCCGATTGCTCGACTGCCCCTACCCCACTACATGCCACTGGGGAGTCAGACTATGTTTTGCTTACCCTGTGGCGGGTTTGATTTCATTTGTGCCTAAGTCTCCTGATAGCACAGCACCAAGCAGCCATACCAAGGCAGGGAGTGCTGCTCTTTTTCAGCAGCCCAAGTCATTATTAAAAAGGAAAGGGAAAGAAATATAAATTTATGTGGACTCACTTGGATTTGAGACCTAACCCAGGTAGCACTCAACTTTCAATTCAGCTGTCTTGGAAAATATCCTCATGAGATTTTTGAACAGGAAAGGCAGAGATATTACAAATTGGACTGTTTACTTGAGAATTCTACCACTTCTGGGCAAAAATCCCATGAGAATAGTCGTTCTTGTGAGTTTTCATCTGCATTTGAACAAGGAAGAAAATATATTCTTGAAACACCAAATCTCTCAGTCAGACCCACCGTGGAGAGGTGTATCTGGAAATTTAATTCTGACACTTCATGAAGACTTAAAAACTGAGTGGGTTGAACTGCGTGAGACTCTTTTTTCCATTTGTCACATCTGCAACGGTTCCTATGTGTGGGACAGGTAGTGCTCAGCTCTGCTGCCCAGCACAGGGAGGTACCTCAGCTTGGAGGTGGCACAGCAGGTCACAATAATCACATGAGGTGACGGGTCCTCTGCAGCCCCACATGCAGCATGACTCTGAGGAGGCCATGGCTGCTGCTTGTGCTGCAGTGCCTCACAAATGAGCAAGAGACTAGACCAAGCAGCCGGTTACAGGCAGTGGTGATGGCTGAGGTGAGCACTTTCCAACATATTGTGACAAACTAAGGGGGAAAACCAGAACTGCCATCTGGTTTTGTAGAAAGTAGAGTCGAAAAAAGTGCAATCTTGAAGCTGCTGTGTGTGAAGTCTTCGGGTACATTGAGTTCTGAGTATGATTTTCTTTCGAGTGCCACCACCAGCTCCAGTCTCTGGGGAGCGAGAGGGCTGCTCTGTGAGGCATCGAGCTGTGGGAGAACCTGGTGTGGGCCATGGTCTCACTGCCTCTGCGCAGGAGCAGCAGCAGGTCCCATCCATGAGCCAGAGACAGGGCTGGAGCTAGACACACCTACAGGGTCCCAGGGATGAGCTGAAGTGTGCTTGAGGTGGTGCAAGCATCTTCCTGGGAGATGTAGCAACCTAAATCAATAGAGGGATGTGCAAAAATCTCCCCATGACACCAAGGGGGGCAGTTATGATACCAGAAGAGCCTGCCTAATTTCTCCAATGGTAAGACTGTGCAAAGAGCACTAGCTCCACTTGCAAGATCCTGGGCTGTGGGCAGAGCCCCAGTATTACACTCTGGCACCCAAGCAGTGACCCCAGCTCCCACCTCAACCCCCTGCCACCCTCTGCCTGTGTCTCCTGGTCATGGATATGCTCTTGCAGATCTTTTCTGCACAATTGTGCCTTCTGGGCAGTCCATTGAAGTCACACCTTTCAGCAAACCCACTGTCAAGATGTGGTTAGACCAAAGCAAGGACTCCTAGAACATTTTACTGCCTATAAAGCTTAAAGACCTGATTGTGGTATACCATAAGGTGCAGGCAGCTTTGATATCACCAGGAATGGAGGCACACCTCTAAATGCCATATTGGTAGGGATTTATGCACAGCCTCACTCCTCAACCAAAGGCTGGAATCAGCTGCTCTCCTCTAACCCAGCTCAGTCCTCTCACCAGCAGCATCATGCACAAAGCAGCAGTCACCTCCCTGGGTTGCAGGTGCTGTGGATGGAGAGCATTGCCTCCAGTTGTGGTGCTGGGTCCCACAGACTTCTGCTTGGGGCAAAGATAATGAGACACCAGGGTGGGAGGTGCCACAGGCTTGCATGGTCATGCAGCTGTGGCATCTGAAGACATGGCACTAACTGGACACTTTGCCCCAAGGCAAATTCCAAAATTTCTCACTGGCTTTTCCAGCAGGGATGGGAGGGGGGGTGGTGTTGATGTTTTGGCAGAGCCACCATCCAAGGTATTTTGACAGAGTTCAGGGTTGAGAGGGTTGTTTGCAATGAGCTCAAATAACAGTCCTTTCAGACTGCTGATACATTAAGATACAAGCAGGCATAAGTTTGCATTTGGCTTTCATAAGGAGGATAGATATGACCTGAGGTATGCAAATACCTTCTGATGCAGAGAAAAAGATTTCAGGACTGTGGAGGTGTCAGAGTTGGCAAATTATGCAGCATTATGGAATAATACTCCATATTTGTGCAAAGTGAGGAACAACGGCTGTTAAGCATGCCAGTATTTGTGGAGGCTGATTTTCAGAGCAGAGGAATAGAAAGTATCACTGTCATATACACAGAGAGGGAAGGAAGTGAATACAGCAAAGGACAGGTGAAAGAGCCTCACGTTGTTATCCATAGGAGGATAAAAGCACTAAATCCTTATTTAATCCTTGCAGAGTTATTTAAAATATTAAAAATAGTGGATCTCAGAGAGGATTTAGAATGGTTACAGAGGGTGAGTTGAAATACAAAGTGAACATTTAAAGTTTTTGGATTTATTTGCAGGCATAAAGTAAGTTCTTATTTTTCTTAATCCTTTATCTTTTTTAATGGCAAAAAAACGGGCACCACATATTCTTCTTAGCAGAATTGGTGTCCTTTAAATCCAGAGGGTGAACTCTGACCTCAGCCCTGCCCCTGGTGCTTGCCCTGCAGAAGCCCCCACCCTGCTTACCTGACCCCTGGTTCCCCCAGTGCTGAGGACTCAGGCCTTTCGCAGATTCTCCCTCAGCCTTAATCTCCTGCAATGATCTGATCTTCCACCTTTTTAAAGCTGACACTTTTCTCCCCTGCTTCTTGACCCCACTTTCTCATACCCTATTCTCTAGACTCAATGAAGGAGTTGAGTCTTGCCCTCTATCTGCACCCTTGTTCCTCCCAGTCCCTCCTTTGCCTTCTGGGACCAGTCTCCCTCAGGTTGCTAATGATCCCTGAAAGACTCCACTAGTCCACTTTTATTTACTCATAATTATACTGACAAATATCAGGCCTATTAATTACAGTCTTACAGTAATCTCATATTAACATGGACCTTGGGCAACTGGCTCGAGGTGGTGTGACTGAGCAGGAGGTTGGACACCAAAGCACTTTAACTTCAGATGAAATATTTGTCTTTGACACCAGGATGGCTTTCCCGCATAGGCTGATCCAGGAGGACAGGGTCTTCTGTAGTCCCTGAAGGATGGTTATCCTGGAGCATCTGACTCCAGTACTTTAAGCTGAGGGAGCTTTCTGAGACACCTATTCATGGCTAGGCGTTAGGGAGTTCAACACCCAGAACAGGGAATGGAAGGTGGGGTTTATGTGCCTGTGTTAAGAGGGGGCAATTTGAGATGCTCTGCTTGTATCTGAGACAATTTCACCAGGCTGGCAATTACAACACAGGGTGACCATGTCCTTCTGGTGTCGGCACTGTATTTGAGGAAGAAGATAAAAGAGCATCTCAAATATCACTAGAAGCCTCTGTTAAGGCAATTGAGCACAGTCAATTGAGCTTTGAGAGCAAATTGTCCTCCCAGTTATTGAGGATCCTCAAACACAGATGCGTTATTCTAGATGTCCTGTGATACTTGAGACACTTGCTTAGTCTGGTGGGTATGGCAGGAAGCCTGTGAGATCACTGCTGGGATAGCAGCAAGGTGCCTACAGCATCTCAAATGGTACCTGATGTCTGTGTTTGGGCAACTGAATCACTCTAGAGGTGACTTTGCTAGAGTGAGCTGAATTACTCTTTGTGCTCCACTGATTCTATTGACTAGGCTCCCCTTGAGTGTAATATGAACTTAAACATGCAGCTTAAATGGTGGCACCTTGAATTAGTCTGGAGCTGAATCCTATCCTTAGAGCTGACAATCTGAAATGTAGCCCTGTGGTTTTCTGTAGAGCATTTAAAACACTTCAGGACTTAAAATTCTTAATAATGATGGCAGCGTAATAATACAAGTGTAATAATGTCATTACTCTTATTCTATTTTGCTAATAATGAAGTCCTATTGGTTATTCTATTTCTATGGCTCTGTAGCAAACAAACAATGGGGTCATTTGCCCTCCAGAGCTTATCTGTAATTGCATTATATATATTTAAATGCCATTTACATTATATATACATTAAAATTGCATAATGCTCACATTAGGAAATAAAAATACCCACTAGTAGAGGCAGGGACTAGAAGATACTGGCTAGAACCCCTCTGGAGAAGTGCAAGTTCATTGTCTTATTTGGAGTAAAACCAATTTGTTTTCTCTCTTTCATGTAATGCCTTCAGACACCCAGAAGAATCCTGCCTGATGCTACATTACCCAGCCTTGGCTGCCCCAACCCTCCTGCTTTCGGCTGCTTGGTGCTTTGCTGGCTTTGTTTTTGCCAAGGCTTGGCCAACAGCCCTCCTTGGCCAGGATTTACTGAGTTGAACTGCCTCTGAAAGCCTAAGAAGGGCTCATGGTTAGTCCGACAAGAGTTGTTCCTTTAAGAGGACCAACTGAAATATTGTCTCTCTAATTTAGTTTCTGCCAGTTCTTATTTTTCATGCTCTATCTGTGCTATAACTTAGTTGATGCAGCAGGTGCTTTTTAAATAAAGGGAGAGAAATATTGCTTTCCTATTTATTTTGTGTTTGATAACTTCTAGGTGGATAGATTCTGCCTATGCCATCCTTAATAGAAACTGAATTTGAGAGATCTGCTGTAACATCAGAAGATCACATTAGTCCTCCAGAAAGCCTTAACCCTTGGCTCATCAGGCAGGACTGGTCTCTGCATACATGGTCAAAGGTTCCCTCTTTATACCCAAGCAACTGGTCAAATGGCAGGAAATTAGTTCTTCCTTCAAAATCAGAGGTGCATGGTGGGTTGATTTATTTAAAAAACAAAAACAACAAAAATGCCAATAATTTGTATCTATCTGAGTTACAGCCAGAGCAATTACTTATTCATATCCCTCACTGGTGCACTTATGGTTGTGGTGTGGAAAGTGGGTATTTTTTACACAGCTACATAATGGCAGAGTTTGTTGCTATACAGCAAATCCTTACAGTCTGAGATAGGAGAGTAGAAATAGGACAAAGTTATGTTTGTCTGTTTGAAAGATCAAAACTTTAGCTCAAATAAAGAGCAACGTCCAGCAGTGGCTAGCAGTTCAGAGTTATATGTACCCAAGTAGTTCTGAGCCTTTTCATTCAGTTCAGCCAGAGATCTAAAAACACTGATATTCCCCTATGGCTGACCAAGGGCAGAGTTTGATCTTCTTGAAAAATTTGGATTTCTACTGGGATTTTAAGGGTCTGCATGCAGCAACCTGCTCTGGTTGCAGAGCTAATGAAGGTGATGGGGCAAGACACGGGGCTCTGGCTCAGATTTGACGAAGTGGCGTTGAGCCTGCAATGGTTGGCAGGAGGCTTCTAGATAGATACGTTGGAAATGTGTAAGCATCTTTTACTCTTCTCTGCTGTAGTGGGAGATATCTCCTGCTCTTCTTCCTGCTCTGCCCTTACCAGGTGGAGGGATAGAGGGAGAGCTGGCTGGGTGACAAAAAGGCTGCAGGAGGTGAGAAGGTGGCACTGGGGTGGTGGAAATGAGTCAAGACTCAGAATGCAAGGAAAGAGGTGGTGTAGGAGGAGATGAGGATGTGCAGAGCTGGAGAGGAGCAGAAATGTTTCAGGTGTTTGGGATAGACAGAATTGTTAAACTGGTTGCAGAAAGGGCAGTGGCATTGGCAGGAGGTTTAGGTGGGGCACGGCTGAGTCTGGAGGATGCGCAGATGTGAACAGCAGTGGACAAATAGACCAGGTGGAGAATGAGCCACAGAGGAAAGACAACAGGAGATGTGGAGACAAAAGTGGGGGAGGCTGAAGTAGCATGTGTGAAGCAGGGAATAATTTGGATATGGGAAGAAGGAAACAGGGGATTGATAAGAAAAGGTGGAAAAAAGAAAGATGAAACTGTAGATATGGTTCACAATGTTTCTCAGTGGCTCCAGGACTGGCTGCACTTCTGAGCTAGAATACACACTGGGGACAAATGACAGTCTGCCAGCGGGATGCATCTCTGCCTCGTGCAACCTCTGCCAGGGTGTTTGTCCAGGCACCAGTAATTTGATCTCCACCAACATCCTATACTGCAGGTTCATCCGTCTCCCTGTCATGTTTATGCTTACTCAGGACACATCATACACGTGGCCATTTCAAGCACACTGGGGCAGAACCATGGACCTAGCCAAGAGACAAATGGACTGTTTGATTTACTAAGAAGGCCTAACAATTCTTAGTGTTTCAGAGAGAGGTAGAGAGATGAGTGTCTGGCTAATTTTATTTTACCTGTTAGCTTTCTCCAACACTGATATGCTGCAAATTGTTTTCCATCTTTCCCTCATAGACTGAGGAGCAGGGAGGTTTTGGGTCCTTTTCCTCAAACCCATGTTTTCATATTGAGCTTCAAGGGCTGTATTTTAAACTAAAGAGGAACACCAGTACAGTTTTCATTAATAAAATATCAGTGTGCATGGTATATAGGTTGCTACTGGCAAGGAAAAAAATGACTAAGCAGGAGATATGCTTTTTATTTTTTGATATACTTATTCTAAAATTGACCTGACAGTTTCTAGCTATTCCTTGGTGACGGATTTCAAACTATTCAAACAGATAATTTTCAGCTCTCGCATTTCTCTTTGGAACTTTATGCAAAAACTCTTCCACAATATTTAGCATGTCAAAAGCTGCTTAACAGCTCCAAGCCTTGCTTGTAAAACATGTGCACACAAAAATGTAACAAGATTGTGTTTTGGCAATAAGCTTAAATCTCAAAGAAATGTTCCAGTAGCCTGATTAATTAAAGACAACCCAAGTGTTACCTCCAGCCTGCACTGGTACATCGTTAAGCAGCCTAATTAATACTAAGACATACTGAAACAAGAGAGGTATTTTAGATTTTCAGTTACTAAGGGAAACCTGAGTGCTGTCTGTTAAATGCTTTGGCCTCTTTTTCTTGTAGAAAATGTGCTTTGTAACTTCCCCATATGCTCCTGCTGTTCTCTCCCTGATGGATGTTGCTATGGAAGCAAACTGGGGAAAAAAACCAAACAGCTAATAATGTTTCTGCAAATTATTGCACAGGTGGAGCTTAAAAGTACAGATGACACAAGTTAGTTAAGCAGGAGGTTTGAGCTGCAGCAACAATTTGAGGCCAAGGATCAAAACACACTTCCCATTCTTTCCTCTTTACATCATTAGTGAAATTCCAGATCTCTGTAGGCTCTATAGGTTTATTTTGCCCTTTTTAAAGCAAATTTATTCAGAAAGTTTCAGAGATGCCCCAAACCACTGGATAAAATAGGTGGAGGTTTAGAAGAAGGAGGAGAGCAGGGCGAAGTACACTGCTCACGTGTGTAGGGTACTCTTGCAGAACATAGGTCTCTTGAGGCTATGGGATAATGAATTTCTGTCTTTCACTCAAATTAAGAGCAGTCCTCCAACCCCATGTTGTATGTGAAAATCATTATAGCAACAGGAGAGGGTACACATACTAGATGCTGGAGGGACAAATGTAATGTAGCTTCCTTGCACACGTTCACAAGGGTATAGGCTTTTTGACAAAGAGGACACCCAAGAGTGTATGTGGGTGAGGAAATGCACCATCATGTGGATATAGAGCACCTAGTTAAGTACTGAAAGTGAAAATACAGAAAGTCAGGGAATGAGAGTGATACAGTGTGCACCAGGCATCTCTGCAGGCTCCTGGCCAAGGCCAGCCAGGCCCTGTGTCTCCAGGGCACAGAAAAAGTAGCTACTCTATTTGCTTGCTTGCTTGCTTGCTTTCCAATTGTGTTGGCTGGTGCTCTCCTTGGCTCTGAGACACTGAACTTTTCTGAGTCTTAAATAAATTTATATATATGGATCTGCTTCAAGAGGGTTCATGCTGCTTAGCCCCTGTGTCCAGGCATCCATCCCTCTCTGCTAACAGCTTACAGCCCGTGGCTTCTTCCCCACACCTTCAAACATGTTTTAAAGTGCAGCTGGACTTTCTGAATGGTCTGGGATGGGGCAGATGGCTGCAGACCTCCTCTGGTCTGGTAGAACAAGGGTCCTCACCAGGCCTTCTGAGCCCATCCTGCAACATGAAGATGGACAGAGTTCAGTGTGAGGGCACATTTAACCAGAGGCCATTAGTCTCTTTTTACCATCTTTTTAAGATTTTTTTGGGTTTTGTTGCATGCCAAAATGGGATGCATTGACAGCAGCATTTGCTGGTATGTACTGGGTGCTCGAGTCCTCCCTTCTGGAAGAGGTCCATGCTGAGCACCCTCTTCCGTGCATACCTTTTCACTGCAGCTCCTGCCAAGCATAGGTCTGAGCCTGGGTGTCTCATGTACCGAATCAGTACCCCACACCTCTCTAATTTGAATAAAAGCTTCCTTTCTGCGAGGTCTTCACCTGAAACACCCTGCCAAAATGTTACAGTGCAAAACTTTTAACCACTTATAATCAGTAGATGGATTTCAAGCAGGAGAAAGGTCAACTCATGCTTTCAGTCCCCAGCTTTATGTGGGCAAAGTGCATAAGTGCCTGGTTGACTCCTTCACACACACGTGTGCTACGACATGGCACCAGAATAAAGAAAACAAGGATCGAAAGATGCAGGCATGCATCAAAGCCACCTATAGCCCATGTATACCAAGAATATACTGGAACACAAGCACAGGTGAAGGTCCACAAGCCCAATTACATAAGTCTTAGCACAAAATTTATCTAGGCATTTGGGGAGTGGGTCATGGGTGACCTAAGCCAGGCAGCCTTACTTGTGTTAGCAGTCCAGAAAGTGACAAAGTTATGGGGAGAGGCTGGATTCATACTGAGAAGTTAATGCAGCTGCTATCCCATCACTATGCTCTTGCTCAGTGGAGGAGCACGCCCAGATCCATGTGCAAGTTTTTCTGTTCGTGTGTCTCATTTGCATATATTGTAAGTGTACGCAGATGTAAATACATAGCTACCTCCAACATTGGCTTACAAACAAGTTTCAAGCTCCTGCAGGGTTACAAACGAGGCTGTTCTGGTCATTGATAAAAGACATCTCTCACCTGACTGCAGAAGAGACCTGATCTAGGCTATTCCATCCTGTCACACCACTCTTTTGGGCGAAGTATCACTTACCCTTCTTTGTCTCTGAAAGGAAAAACTTTCCAGCTGCTTCCTTTGATTATTTTATCTTCTTCTGCCATGTGTGTGTTCTTGCGAGGAGGGACAGTGCACTGCATGTAGCCATAGTCACTTGGTATTCAGGGGAAGTCCTGAGTTAGTGAGGCGCCTCTAGAGCAGCTGCAAAGGGCCTAATATAAATATGAAGAGCTGCCGAGATTCATGATTGCACCTGGCTGTCCTGCTGCTTTACAGCCACTGCAAATTAATTCTTTCTGCAGAAAGAATTACTGGCCTCGTGCTGTCCTCTTAGGAAAAGAAATAGATGATCTGCCCTGTAGAGGCCTACCCCCATGCCAAGGGAGTCACCAGCTGCTCTGTTGTCCCATTGCATGGATGTTGCAGCAGGACAGGGAAGAAATTTCACTTTAAAGTTCAGCTTGTCTGTAACCCCTGATAAGGTTCAGTTACTCTCCTCTGGATTGACATTCTCTGACCATGTGAAGGGAGCGTGTGGATCTGCTTCCCTATCCTGGTAGAGCTCCAGACAGAGGAGAGCAGAGGGAACAGCTATGTATTTTTCCATTCACTTCAGTGGACCATGCTGGCTGCAGCTGGAACAGCAGGAGAAAAAGGCCTGTTTTGGGAGGGACATGGTTCAAATTGGCACAAGCTGTTACAGAAGCTGCTGCTTAGTGTCTGGTGACACAGCTATGTCCCTGAGGCCCTGCTGCCGTAGGTGCTGTGCAGGCTTCTGCTGCCACAGAGAGCTCTCAGCCATGCAGCTCCACTGCTGTTCACGCAGTGAACCCTCCCTCCTGTGCCGCCCTGGCTTAATGGAGAGATCACCCTCTTCTGCTTTCTCCAGAGTCTGATTTATAGACACTTACATCCAAAGCACTGCAGAGGCCCTGGGCAGCATGACAGCATTTGTGGCATAGTGTATCTAGTTCCTGTAATGTATGCAAACCCCTCAAAGTGCTATTTATTTCAATCTGAGAAAGAGAAATATAGTCTCTCTGGACTGGAGACATCATTATCAGTGTTAACACTGTCAGAGAGAAGTGTCATGGGTGTGTTTCTGTCCTGTGCTATGCTCCTGGGTATTTCTGCTGGGGGGAATGATCCTCTAGCCTCTCCAGGGCCGAAGCAGGCCCTGTTGCTTGTGTGAGCATCACTGAAAAATTAACACTCCTGCAAAGTGTGCCAAATGCAATGTCTTCCAGGTCAGTTTGTAGCAACTCACTATATATACATTGCTGCTCCTTCAAACACATCTTTAGAGGAGATCAGTGGCAGGCAGCTGAGGTGAGCAAAATACAGGGTTCGATCGCTCAGCTGAGGGCTGGATGGCTCCACTGAGGTCCAGAGTGCTGAGTCAGGACTCGGTTATTCACCTGAAATGATCTGAGAATTCAATCCCACACCTAGAAATAGGGGCAGAGCCCACGCTGGCACCTGAGGCATTGCCCAGTCCTCCTCCTTTGTCAAGGCAGAATCAAGTCCATCCGGGACATTCCTGGCTGATATTTTTAAGACTTTTTAATGTGTCCTGATACCTCATTAAGTGACTCTCTAATATCCCTGGACAATCTAATTCCATTTAAGTATTTGCTATTTAGGACTTATTACTGGAAAACAGTTCTATCCTTGTCAATCTGATAGAGCCAAGAAGCCAGAACCTCCCACTTCCCAGGGACTAAGGCGAATACACCAAAAAGGACCATCTCAGAATCATGGAATGGTTTGGGTTGGGAAGGACCTTGAGAATCACCTAGCTCCAACCCCCTTGCCATGGGCAGGGACACCTTCCATTAGATCAGGTTGATCCAAGCCCCATCCAGCCTGGCCTTGGACAATCTCAGGGATGTGGCATCCATAACTTCTCTGGAAAACCTGTTCCAGTGTCTCACCACCTTCATAGTAAAGAGTGTCCTGTTAAGAAGTGGACTGGAAGGGTGGGTAGAAGTCCCTCAGATCTCACATTGGTTCCCTACAGCCTCAGTGAAAGGGAAAGTGTTGGGTGTCCTGCATCTCTCTCTGGAGTTGCTTTGTTCCCTACAGAAGCTAAAGGGAGACAGAAAAGTGTCTAAAATAAAATAATCTGTGCCTTAAATGGCCTGCAGCCTTCCCTAACTAATGCTGGGGTCTAACAGCTCAGTGTGGCAGTGCCTTCATTGGCTTCTGGGATCCCACAGAGTTGGTCTCACCAGAAGGAAATTAAAGTAAAATTGAATACTAGCAGAAAATTTGAGGATATATTCATCTGAGCACTGTAAACTGTGATTGAACACATAATGCTACAGACACGTGTGTGTGCTTTTTTCTTTTTAATGTCTGTGGCAATCATCTTTCTGCTTGATACTGGTTTCCCCTGTTTGCAAAAGTAAAAATGCTATTATTGCTGGCCATAAAATTATCCAGCCCTTTTATACATAGCTATAGTATTTGAAGTGCTCTGCTGATTTTCAAGGATGCAATCAAGGATTTGTGTGCAAACAGTGCTTAAATATGTACTTTTTTTACTCAGGTGTAGTTTGTTTGTCAAATCTGTGGCCACCATGAATTTGCTGTTTTTGCAGAAGTGTTCTCAGCAAAAGCTTTTACAAGACTCTCTGCAGTAAAAAGTTCCACATTCTGTCTTCTGTCTGAATGAGCAATTTGTTCATCATTTCTTGATCTTCCTGAATGGATTTGTATGAAAAACAGCTACTACTGAATTTTGCTACAATGTAAAGAAGTCTCAAAATCTTTAGAGAAACCCCCTATAATTTTCAAAGAGGAAGTATCCTTGTGTTTCAACTACTTCATCCAACAAAGACCAGACTCTGCCATCTGCCTACCAAGAGTTTTCATATGTTGATTTAATAAACATGTTATGGTACAAAACCTGAAAAGAGTTAGGATAAATATTGATACAAGGATCAATATATTGAAAGAACACCCCAACTCTACATGTTTACAGACTTCTTTGATTTTCCCAACACCAACTTAGCTGTGGGAAAAAATTTAAAAAAGACCTCATGCTCCTGGCAAGGGTGGAGCATTGTATATAGAATTGTACATGGCATAGTATAAAAATGTATCCCATTAAGGGTCTGCACTTGTATTTCCACTTGCATTACTGTAGTAATGACAATAAAGGGCTGAGGAACTGGACATTGCTGGAATTTTTCCATTATGGCACTTTGCTTTGGAAAAATCTTTTTTATCTTCTCTGTCATTTATAAATAGGAAAATATTATATAATATTATAATAATAATTCATAGTATTAACATGATGCAGCTATTTCTTCATCATGGAGATAAGCACTTGAAGTTTTTTGCTTGTTTCTGGCTTGGATGACCATGTTACTGCTCCGTTTAAATTTGACATGCAATTTGTATGACTGTAGAGGGATAAAAAAAATCCCATTAAGAAATGACGAGTGGTCAAGTCACAGAGATGAAATGCAGACTTCTAAAACTAATTAATCCATTATCTTATCCTAACTCCCCAAAGGACCATATTAATTGCAGCCTAATTCCAAGTGACTGGGACAAAAGGGTGACATGTATTGTTGGAAGAGCTGAGTGACAGAACTGTGTTCAGCTAGCTTTTCCTGCTAGAACACAGGAACCTGCTCTTGCTCAGAAGGCAGAGCTCAGCAATAAGAAAGAACACAGTGCTTTTGAGCTGCAGCAATAAGTTTTTCTTGAGTTAGCTGATGCCCTTATCTGTTCACTCCAGCTCCTCTCAGTCTTCCAAGGACTAAAACGAGTTCAACACACATGGCATTTGTATAATACTTGTCACTGAATAAATGTGCTGTCAAGAACATTTTTCAAGTTTCTCTGTTTCTTTACAAAGCCATTCCCTGTCTGTGAAAAGCCAGTTGAGTTCACCCAGGCATGTAAGTCCTGCCTTGCAAACCTCACTCCTTTCCTCCAGCACCACTTGTTTGATGCTGCCAGCACCCAGGCACCCAGGAGTTGCAGGGTGCTGGGTGCCCTCCTGCACCACAGCCCATCCTCCTTCTATTCCCCAGTTCAGAGAAAAATGTTTTGGGATTTTGAGAACTTCTTTGATGACTCTGAAGAGTGAGGAAGAGAAGCCTGACATTTTGCTGGAAGAAGCCCAGCGCAGAAAGGTTCCAGTGACGATGACTGAGCTTTGCAGCAGAGCAGGCAGGAATGCCAGGCCTGATGCTGTTTGCAGAGGCTGCTCTTCCAGGGAGCCTGGTGAAGGCTAATTAGAGCAAGGGTCAAGGTTAATGTAGATGGCTATGGTGGGTGCCAACTCACCCCTTTCCAAGCAGAGGTTTGTATTTGAACTCTTCAGGAGATGCCTGCATCCTCTCAGAGCTTATTCTATCATAAAGTGCTACTAAGCCATTCTTTCCCCATGTATTTCACCATGGTAGCTGTTGCAAAGCCATAGTCCTTGCATTATTCCCTCCTGCCCCACTACATCCAGTGGAGCCCCACATAGTTTGTACTTCTCTGTTAGGAAACTGAAGTCATGTTTTATACTTAACATGGGTGAATATTCGGCAGCCATGCAGGAGTCATGTTTGGGCTCAAGTCTGATTTGATTTAAGACTCAATTTATCTTCATAAAAGAAAGTTTACGGTTGTGATTTTCTCCTTGGCATATAATCAAAAGAGACATGTAAAAACCTTTCAGAAAGAGCCATGTCCAAAGACACTAACCTTAGAAAATGAGGAGCCTTAAACCACTGTATGGATATTCAACCTCAACAAGCTTAAGTGTCCAACCTTTGAAGCTCATCTGTATAGGTTTATATACAGCATCCAAGTAAATAATGCATGTATTATCAAAGAACTATATTGAAACTTCCTTCCTAAAGAGCTCAGTGTGAGGAGTGCAATGTATTTTAATTCAAGAGGGCAGTGAGGGATTCAGACAGCTACCCCATTAACAACCAGCTGCACACGTGGCAGGGAAGTGGAGAGGCCGGTCCAAGCAGGCACCTGGCAGTCTCAGGGCACCACTCATTTTCTGAGCATATTTTCTGGGATTGCAACCAGTGCATGCTGTTGATGTAGCCATAGCTTCCTGAAACACAGCTCACCCTGAACCAGAGATCGTTCCTCTTTTCACCAGGAGGCTCCTGTTGCCCTCAGAATACAGACTTCTGATGAGCCTGGGCTACATTTTATGTTGAATGTGTTCAAAATGAGTGAAGTGCAAATGCATGAGAGTTTATTCAGGTGTTACAAGGGGTTGGGGTTTTGCAAAGAAGTAGATACAAAATAAGAAAGCCATATCTCCCAAGCTGGTTGGCAGATAGCCTGTTGCCGTTCACAAATTGCTGCAGCTCCTGTGTCTATACCAACTCTGTGCTTCACTTTCATTTGTTATGTCATTCTCAAATGTCACTATGCTGTGTGCTTAAATAAGATCCCCATTCTAGAAGGTTCATTTCTATGGTATTTACATGGTGGAGAAATCTGTGGCTTTCTTTTGTGAGTCTGTGTTCTGGTTTTGATTTAGTGTATCGAGTCCCTTAAGCACCAAGAAAACATTCTGCTCCTCCCTGGCTGATAAATTCTGATGATTGCTCTCATTCTGTTTTCTTATGTGAGGAGACATTTTAGTACTGCCTTCTCATCCATCAAACTTCTTAATCTCAGGGACTCAGGCAACTATCTGTTTGAGGAGTGATTTCTTGTAAGCATCATTTTCTAAAGGTGAACTCCTCCTGGCCACCGATTTTAATCATATTTTAATGGCAAAGGGCTTGCAGAGACATTATGTAGTCAGAAAGATGGTTTTGCACATCCTCCCGAGGGTTTTGCCACAGTTGGACTCAGCCTGCTTTCTCCCTCCCTTGCCTAGCAGTCATGGAAAGGAAGGGAACTGTGCTCCTCGCTTCAAGCTGCATGCTTTTCAAGCTTGGAGTTGGATAGTCACCCAAAACATAAAGCAGCAAACAATTCCTGGAATCTGAGTCTCGAGATGAGACATATATTTGCATTCATAGCTACAAAAAGGATTTAATTTCTTACAATGGGCCTGAAGTTCACAGTAAATTGCTATTTGTCCTCATGTCCAGGGAACAATAAGATTTCAATTGCTTTCTGCTGCCAGGAATCAAAGATCTTGCTTCTGTCAGTAGGTTTTTGATATGCAGGAGCAGCCATGCAGATGGCAAGAGCAGCCTTATGCCACTTCTCTGCACCTGGGCCATCTCGTAGGTGAGCAATTAACTGGCTCTGGTTTGACAGCCTCCAGGGACTGATGACACCAAACCTTGCTGCTCTTAATAAACAAGCAAAGAATAATGAGGCTAGGGAAAACCAGAAATGTACTTCAGCACAGTTTGTGTCTGGGCAGCATCCATTTTTCTTTTCTTACACTCCATTTTAGGCACTTGAAGTAAAGCATCTTTTTTGAGTCATGTGTTTTCAAGCCAACAGTGTGTTTGGCCCAGGAACCAGAGCTGGTGCTGGCTATTGGCCAGGAATTACAGAATTGTTGGACAATCAGTCCTTAAAAAATATTGAAAGAAAAATACCAAATCTCAGTACTTCATGTGTTGGCTGGTGCTGGAGGAAAGGTACCTGACACTTAGGGGGTGTTTTGCTCAGGCAGGAGCTATCACTGGGTACAAAGGTGCATCTAAGCAGTGTGTTGCTCCTTTCTCACTGCCTCACAAGTTTTTAGTGAGGATTAGTATGACAAATGCATTTGAAATCTTTGCTTCTGCATAATCTGTTTTCTTTTTGCTGCTTCTTTCCAGCCCCACTGCAAATGAAGTGCTAAACTTTATCCTTCTCTTAACCTTAACCCTAATTTTAACTCTAAACCCAAAATATGGGTTGAGAAGTCCTCCCACACTTGCACGAGGAAAACAAAAGAAGTGCTTATTTTCCTCTAGGGACAGGGCTAGAGAAGGGTTAGGATAAGGAGTAGCATAGACTAAGGGTTAGAAATGGGTTAGGGTTTGGAATAGGGCTGATAGAATGGCAAAACTCTTGCTTTGCCCAGGGAGATACAACTTTTGGAAAAGTTCATAGTAGCTTCCTAGCTCTCAAGATCCCCCGGGGAAATTCCTTTCTAGTCCACTGCAAGGAGATCATTATTTCATAACAAAATGAGATGGTACATTCCTCCCAAAAATAACTTATTTCTTGGTTTCATTTCAAGTACAGATGAAGCAGAGATCACACTTCCTTCATAAGAATTAATCTCAACATTGGTCACTCAATCTAAAACCATTTTTCTTTCCTTTCCTGGCCCCAGGCATGGTTTGCTGCAGAGGACACTTGGATGTGGTGCGTGTTCACAGCCGTGCAAGGTCAGATGAAAATCTCTCTGCCCTGACTCTGCAGGGCAGGTTTGTGTGTTATTTTGCTGGAGCAAAATATGTCTAGGATGATTATGCTGGGCTGAATGCTCACAGTAATGGTACTCCAGATACAGTAGTGATGGAGATGCTTATGTTGTAGCATCCCTGGGAGAATAAGACTTTGGGAAGCAGTTTTCTCTTATGGTACAAACTCCTGCTCTGAGCATGATGACAGAAAACAACAAATAGAAATGTAGACAGTGTATTAACATGATCACAACAGGTTGCTTCTCTTTACACACAGGAGCTGGAGAAGGGAAATCTGAGTGTTGAGGGCTGGATTTTATTAAATAATTGCTGAGAGGTCTCGTGTACCTTCTGTTCATTTATACTTGGGCCACCATTTTCTTCCATCTGCACTGAAGAATAAGTGCATAACCCTGAACCCAGCATGATGACACACTGTAGAAGGTGTTGGAAAGGCAGCTATTGCCATATTATACCTGTTTTTCCTTGTTTTTGCAGACTAGCAGACTCACTCTGGGTTTTGCAAACAGACTCCCTGTTTTGTTTTTTTGTTGTTTTCATAATACCCCATGCGAGCTCTTTAGTAAATTGCCACTGATTTTTTCCACTTACATCATAGTTTTTTAATACTTCAGTTCTGAAGTACCATAAAACCTAGATTAATAGCATAATGGGAATTTGGAGAGCTATGACATGCAAGCAGTAGGTGTCCATGAAGCACAATTATAATGCTAAGCTAATCAGCACTGCATTCAGTTGACTAAATTCTCACTTTTTAAATTACAGTAAAAAACCTCCACACAAGAAAAATTAAGAATGATGTAAATGCAGGGAAAAGTCAAGGCATGTTCAGCTGTTTCAGTGTGCTGTGTGTCAGTGCTGTTCTGTGGATTAAAGCCAGTACTATTATTGTGCATCGTGCTTCCCAGTTCCTACCACTTTAAAGGCACAGGCAGGTAACACGTGGCTACTAATGAGGGAGTTTAGGGTGGGATGTGGGATGTGGTGTCTGGGAGCTGGCAGGGATGACAGGTACCGGCAGTCTGAACCCTCTCTGTATCCATTGGCAAAAGCCTTGGTTTCATAGAACTATTCAGGTTGGAAAAGACCCTTGGGGTCACCAAGTCCAACCATCATCCCTACTCTACAAAGTTCTCTAAACCAGATCCACCAACACCATATCCAAACGACCCTTAAACACATCCAAGGATGGTGACTCAACCACCTCCCTGGGCAGCCTATTCCAGTGTCTAACCACTCTTTCTGGGAAAAAAAAAAATTCCTAATGTCCAGTCTAAACCTGCCCTGTTGCAGCTTGAAGCCATTCCCTCTTGTTCTGTCGCTAATTACCTGTGAGAAGAGACCAGCACCAACCTCTCTACAATGACCTTTCAGGTAGTTGCAGAGACTGAGGAGGTCTCCCCTCAGCCTCCTCTTCCCCAAACTAAACATTCCCAGTTCCTTCAAGCATTCTTCATAAGATTTATTCTCTAGGCCCTTCACCAGCTTCATTGCCCTCCTCTGTACTCACTCCAGCACCTCGATATCTCTCTTGAATTGAGGTGCCCAAAACTGGACACAACACTCCAGGTGTGGCCTCACCAATGGGATGAGGTACAGGCGGACAATCACCTCTCTCCTTCTGCTGGTCACACTATTTCTGATACAAGCCAGGATGCCATTGGCTTTCTTGGTCACCTGGGCATAATCCTGGCTCATATTCAGCCACTTCTCAATGAGAACCCCCAGGTTCTTTTCTGCCAGACACTTTCCAGCCACACTTCCCCAAGCCTGTAGTGTTGCCTGGTGTTGTTGTGGCCCAAGTGCAGGACCCAGCACTTGGCCTTGCTGAAGCCCAGACCATTAACATTAGCCCAATGATCCAATCTATCCAAGTCTCTCTGTAGAGCCTCCCTATTCTCATGCAGATCAACACTCCTGCCTAGCTTGGTGTCATCTGCAAACTTACTGATAATACACTCTATGTCCTTATTGAAATAATAAAGGTGTTAAACAGAAACGGTCCCAACAATGAGCCCTGAGGAACACCACTTGTGACTGGCCCCAGCTGGATTTGACTCCATTGATCACCACTTTCTGGGCCTGACTGTCCAGCCAGTGCTTGATCCAACAGATCATATGCTCATCCAGGCCACAAGCAGCCCATTTTTTTTTTATGAGAGTTCTATGGGGAACCGTGTCAAATGCTTTTAGAGGTCCAGAAAGACAATATCCACAGCCTTTCCCTCATCCTATAGTCAGGTCATCGGGTTATAAAAGGAGATCAGGTTCGTCATAAACCCATGCTGACTGGGCCTGATCCCCTGGTTATCCTCTCTATGTCTTCTAATAACACTCAAGATGATCTACTCCATGACCTTCCCTGGTACCAAGGTCAGACTGACAGGTCTGTGTGGCCTGGTAATCACATCTGCCAACTCTTTCAACACCCTTGGATGTAACCCACCTGGTCCCGTAGACTTGTGTGCATCTAAGTGGTGTAGTAAGTCTCTGACCACTTCCTCTTTAATTGTGATGACCTCATTCTGCATCTCCTCGCTGTCTCCTAGCTCATGTGGCTGTATATCCATGGAAAAGCTAGTTCATCAGACCAATGTCCCTATGCAAGGTACAAATGCTGGCTATCTTGCATTTCTATAGATGGTCTCTAAAGGTTTTAGGTTTTCTGTCATGGGCTCTCTTAACCTTTCATGGTACATTGGTACATGCTCAGCAAATCTGAAGGCAGAGTTGCACATTAGACAGGTCGGCTGATCTCAAAGCATGAGTTATATTAAAAAGGAAAACGTTGGCTTCCTTGATCTGTTCCTTGCGTGGTTTTTTTCCCTTTTAATGTTAAATTTTGTGTCAAAACGAAGTAACTCCCAGAAAATGCTCCTCTCATCCTGTTGCTCTTCCAAACATGGGCTATATTCAGGGCACAATGATGTGGAGTGGCTGGGCCTAAGTAATTTTCCTCTCTTGTTAAGTAGGAACTTTATCCATGTTAAGCAGCAGTTTTAGGCTGGTGGATGTGGCCAAGCCAGACACTCTGGGTGCTCTGTGGCTATTGTGCTGATTCTGCACCCTTGACCAGCCCATGTTCCACCTCTGTCACTCTTGACATTTTGAGACCTTATTAGCAGGTCATCACTCACCACACAGACAATCATTTTTATATTTATTTCCAGCTTTCCCTCTCTGTCCACAGAGAGACCCTTGTAATGCAAATAGCCCTTGTGATTTTGATCATAGGTGCGCTCTGCCTGTGACCGAGATGGCATGGACAAAGCAGTCCTTTGGAATGTCTGGACCATCCATTTCAGTAGTTTCTGAACTCAATTGCCTCAGGGCTCTGTTGTAAAAATCAACTAAGAAAGGCTGGATTATCCTCCACTGAGGGGAGCACATCAAGAGAAAATAAAAAATGAGGCCCTGATTTCATCCACAGAAGCTGTCATGATTTATTTGCTGTCGTTTGAATCTCCATTAAAAAGCTTGCTGCGACTTCACCAATTTCTTTCCATTCTGATTGTCTCGTCCTCTGCTGATATTTAAGGCCTGGCTTGTTATGTCTGAATTTGAAAGATATGTAGCCACCCAGAGCCTGGCAGTGTGCTAGCATTAACTTCTCCTGCCCGACGGGCTTTTTCTGGTCCTTTATGGAAGATGAAAACAGATGAATACACTTCAGAGGCTTTCTGGATTGCACAAACCCCATCCTTCTTGCTACCCAAGTAAAGCAACAAGCTTTGCTAATGAACCCAGCAGAGGAAAGCTGCGTCTGCTACTCTGCAGTGACCACATCCAGAGTGGCTATGAACTTTTTGAACAGCCATTTCTAATCTGGGAAGTCTCAGATTTGTGTCTCTATTTTCTTGTTTTAAAAATGAAGTCAATAGGTATTCACAGTTTGACCCCCGTTAAGGGCCAAACTGATGCCACGTTCCTCCAGGAGAATGTTAATGCTATCAGTTTTTCAGCTTTCCTACTTTATTTTCAGTTTGTCATGTCTCTTCATATTTAGCATGTGCTGAGGGACCACTGGAATTCAATTACTGCCTGTCACTGTGGTTTATATTGATTTATAGATCATCCATTTTGACAAGTTCATTGCCAGGCTTTAATATGCCTTAATAGCTTTATTGTTTATTAATAGTAATGCAGACTGCAATCTCCAGTCTGCATTAAATGTCATCCCTTTCCTTCAGCAGCAGGCCATGGCCATGGAAGATTGGCGGGCAGGTGGGAATGACTGGGTGCCTGGCAGCACCCACCTTCCCCTGCCCAAATGCCATTGGCAGCAATTCCTTTGATTAATGACCTCCACGGATTTCCTTCAGTGCTTCCAACACGGAATTAAGAACAGATTTGTCTAACAGACTCTTGTCAGGAGGACTAACCTGCCCAGTTGTGCCAGTGGGGTTTTGGCAATGCTGGGACCCACAGCGTCTGGCTCTGCACATACGGATCTCCATGTACCCTAAAAAGAATTAAGAGAAACACTGCCTCTGGTTAGCTTATCTGAACAGAATAATATAACCACGACCATTACAGAGAGTATAGAGGTGAAAAGTATATGTGCATTGGGGCCTTATTTTATGGCAAGCTATGTAGAGTTTTATAATGAGAGCAGAGTTCACTGGCAGTTATTGCATAGGAAAGTTGCAATGGATGGTTATTTTTCTTTCCTTTCTTGCCAGCTGGCTATTTAAAATATCACTTTACCATAGGAAAAATCCTCCTCAAACACAGAAAACTCCAAGCGCCATGGGTCAGCAATATCTCAATGGGACAATGTTGTAAGAAAAAGAAATACCCTGAACAATAAAATAATGTCTTGTATTTTTAGGCATAAGCTGTTGCACGCAGGTAGGATAAATGATGAACAGCAGCACATTTCTGAGCATTGTCTGTCTAAAAATATACAGGCCTTATTTTTCAAAAGAAGCTGTGGCTGTTCTTTTGTGTGCAGGTTTGTGTGTTTTCCCCACGTCGCTGTGAGCTGTTCCTTGCAGCCCTAAGCGCGGCAGTTTGTTTTCCAGGGTTGTTTGCAATCCCAGGATGGCTGCAGGAAAAAGCTGCCGCAGCAGGGAGGTGTGGAGCTGAGCTGTTTACCCAAGCTAGGGAAAGATGAGGTGCGAATTCTTTCCCGACAAGCAGCTATCAGCGGCTCAGGTTCCATTGTGCGGCATCGCTCTCTCCTGTGAGCTGCTGACAACGGCAGCCGAAGACTCCTTGCTTTCAAGACCCTTCCAGAAAGTTTCCTCCTTCCCGATATCTCGCTCAGCACTGCTGAGCACCTTCAGAGGAATAAAATTATGTGTTCATTTCTGCCTTGGTTGGCTGCATTTCCCCAGGAGCATTAGTTCATATATTCCTCTTGCCTTGACTAAAATGATAAGAAATGGGTAGTACTTAGACTCTGTCTTTCTCTCTCTCACACACACAAATGCACACTTAGATATATTTAGAGAGATAACTTAAAACTTTAGTTATATGCCGGGAAAAACAATTAAAAGTGTGGGGCTTTTTTCTCCCCCAAATTCAGTTTTCAAAATTAATTCAGCGGGAGTTGCCACTTTTGCTGATGAGATGTGACCTGTTTTAATCACTGCTGTCCACTGTCAGGTATGTCAGGCAATTTAGCTTCAGGTGCATAATGGCAAATTATTATAGAGACAGAATGATTCTAAGTTTCTAGACAGTGGGAGCATTCCCAGAATCCATTACTGCCTGATTAAATTACCCAGATTTCTGTGTGTGAAGGTTTTGTACAGCAGCATGTAATCCACGAGAGTAACTAATCATATCATATTGATTTAGATGCTGCTAGAATGGGAAATCTAATTGTAATACTGTGAAAGCTTCTTGGGGAATCTGTACTAATGATTGCATTTGTAATCTCATTTGCAGGTGAAAGTTCTGAAGCGCAGCTGTGAGAAGCATAGCAATGAGGCTGGTTTGGACACAGCCCTGCAAAATCAGGTTGCAAAAGATGAGATGGACAGAGGCTGTCCCAGTGACTTCGCAGCAAGTCTCCATCCTCCCGATTTTTTCAATTGATGCTTTCTGTAATTTATATAAAAAAAGAATGTGAGCAAAAGTTGCAGGTAAAGATGGGAATGGAGGCAGGATTCAGCCCCCTGTCCTGCTAAACATAGGTATTCATCCCAGGGGCCAGCACTGCACTCTGAGCTCTGCTGTGGTTTTGCTGGGGCACCACTTCTTTGCCCTCCCTCTTCTTTTTATCTGAAGACAAACAGTTGAAAAGCACTTTTCATACACAGGAATTAAATAGTCACCTGGTTTCATTCAAATTCTTTATTGTTATTTTATTATTCTTTGAATACAAATTTCTACAGTGCCTCTTTTGTGTTCAGTGATTGCCAGCAATGTGATCTGCCTTGACCTTTCATGTCTGTGCTCTGGTAATATTATCCCCCTCTCTTTTTTTTACCTTTTGGAATATGTGGGCTATTAACATGTTATATTAACATTAATACAAAAACATAATGAGATTAATTGTTTAGCTCACTTGATGGGATTTTTTGCAACTGCTCATTTTTTACTTTTGGATCTGTTTATAAGGAAATATAAATAATTTTATCAAGCTAACCCTCTCATCACTTGCACACACCAGAGCCGATGAACTGGTTTGATTGGTGAGAGGGCAGAATTGCTTGGAAGAGCTGCCCACCAGGCTTTGATGAGGGCTAGATACACTTATTTAGGTCAGGTGCAGCAAGCCTCTGATTTGGGAGACAGGTCCCTGAAAACCTCCTTTCCAACATGAGATGGGGCTTAGCCCACTTTTCCTCTTTGTCTTCCAGTGGCATGGGGTTTTTGAGGACCAAACAGACATGCCCCTTACAAGTGAGGTCTGGTTTTGACTCTGGTTTAGTTCCTGGTTTGGAGGATTGTGGAGGACATACCCTTGTCCTTCTTTTTTGAGCTGACTCTGACTGATGCCAGGCTGGCTTTCACAGCCCTGTGCTCTCTTCTGCTTGCTCTGGAGACCACACCAGAGAGCTTCCCAGGACAGTGTGTACTTCCAGAGAGTGCCCATTGCCTGGCCGAGCATTCCAGTAGGATGAAGAGCAGGGCCCAGGACAGGGATTTTCCCACAGAGCCAGCCCAAAGCAGGACTAAAGGCAATAGATACAAACTGCAAATTTATTACACATCCTTCCGGCAGGTGCTCTACAAACTCACAAACTCCTGCAGAGCATCAGAGCTTGTGTAAAAGAGGATGGGGGCCCACTTGTCCCTCCAGAGGCAGGGACATCACCACTGTAGCAGTTCAGTGTTTCTCAGTTTGCCCTTTCACTCTGTTCTTCAGGTAAGCAGGTATGAGGCAGGATAAACTTGGTAGATGCTACCTGGCTCCAGCTTTTGAGCTTTTTTATCATGAAACACTATTTTTGCTGCAGTGTATTTTCTTGTACAGTTCAGATATAGTTTAATCCCAGTCACAACAGAGATATTCTGAGTAATAGATAAGATAGAAGAAAACTCTGACAGTTTAAAATAAACCCCTGTATAGTTCCTTGTCATGGACAGGCACTGCCTTTGTATTGGGGAGATCAACAAAACTGAAAAATAGTTAACCACAATCTAAATAACCTTTACGATATTCAATGTCTAGGAAAGTGTTTTGCAAGAATCTTTAAAGGATGACTCCTATCCTGTCTAGCAGGTGTCATTAAAACCCATAGATGTTTACTCAATGTAAAGACCTCTTGAAGTTTTAAATAGCATTTGAATTTAAGATACACTAGAGTTTAGTTCCTTGACAGGTAACCAAATATCTAAATGCCTTGGAAAATCATGCTGTGGATTATTATTTTTGGTAATATGGATTCCCTACAGCTGTGGATTGTGTTTCTGAAAAGAGTCCGTGACTTGAGTCAGCTCCTGAGGCAGGCATGATCCCTGCCAGGCAGGTATGGGATGAGATGATAGGAAGGAGGAAAACAGGCAAACATGCCTGGTTCATGTGCTCTGGTCCTGTACTCAAAGACCACTGTAAATATGTCATTAAAACATATCACACTAAAATTATACATGGCTTTTCTGCATCAATGAGTTCTTCCCGGAGAACCATCCAGCAGTGCCCCAGATTTCTGTTACTGCTTGACAATGGACAATAATAAGAAAAGCATTTAATGAGTTAATTTAAGTTAAATCACATTTAATACAGGACCATCAGATCCTGCCTTACTGTGAAATTGCAGTCTCATTTCCAACATTAGATGAGATACACTTTCTGAAAGTCTCAGATTTTCCTGACAGAGATTTCCTTGAGGTCTGAAAAATGTTGAGCACATACAGAAATGCTTTAATGAATGCACTCTCCTCTATTCTATTGTATTACTTTCTCCTCTTTTTCTGGAATGAGAAAAATCAGCAGTGAGACTGGGAGTCTCAGAGTGATGCTGCCATCCATCCAATCATTTCAATTTCTCTGGAGATTGCTCCATGTCTATCAATGTCTAACTAGGTTGAGGTTTTAAGCTCATATGCTCCCACCAGCTCCACTGTCTCCTTGTCAGCTGGCAGGCCTGCCATCTGAGCTGTCCTCTTTCCGATTTGATTTTCACATTTCGCAGTCTTTGGTCTCTGATGCTGTTTCTGTCAGAGCCTGAGGACTGTTTTCCAGTGTACATCACAGCTGACCTGTGCTGCGCAGAGGTAACATGGTGTGGTGCTTGGATCAGGCAGGTGACCCACACCATGCCTTGCTGGGCTACCCTGGGTTGGACTTTCTGTATAAATCCCCCTGCCATTGTAGCAATTCGTAACCTACAAACAGGGCTTTTTAATTCACAACACTCCAGTGACTGAAAATAACTGTGATTAAGGGCAAAAAGAGTATTTATATATATATGTGCTGAAACTGATAGAATATAAAATAATACTGAAGAAACCCTTGAATAAAGTGTCCCAAGCAGGCAGGCTCTGTGTTTTGCTCACAAGACCAGAAGGCATGGTCCATCCATGCTGGCATTTTCACAGCTGTCACTGGTTCTTTGTTTTGCTGCTCAGCCTGTGCCAGTGGCAGATTCAATCTGTGAAGGTGCTGCTGCCACCCAGAGCTGCTCAGAGACTAAGGAGCAGGGTGATGACCAAAAATCCCAAGTCAGAA
Organism: Apus apus; assembly: GCF_020740795.1. Taxonomy (NCBI): domain Eukaryota; kingdom Metazoa; phylum Chordata; class Aves; order Apodiformes; family Apodidae; genus Apus; species Apus apus. The sequence continues at coordinate 189,610,653 of NC_067282.1, read as the reverse complement.
GTTCTCAGAAGGGACGTGTGTGCAGCTGGAGAGATGGCATCCTCATCCAGAGCAGTGGACCTTCTTGTCCACAGCACAGTGTGGGATGTGCAGAAAAGGCATTCCACAGGGTCTAGCTTAATGCCCTAAGCTGAAGGCCTCCAGTGTAGTCTGGCTTTGTGCCCTGAGCCAAAGGGCACTGATCACCCTGAGGAGGAAGTTGCCCAGCTGAGAGCAACATCTCTCCCCTTCCTGGTCTGTTGCCCTAAGGAATTTTCACCCCAGCTAGAACTGACCCAAATCCATGTGCCTGAAGGCAGTTTTGCATGAGGTCTAAGGTTTCTTAAAGCAGCAATAAGAAAAAAAATCCACTGAAAATGCCAAATCAAAAGGAGATGAAATCCTATAAACAAAAACTGCTGAGTTTTGCAGAGCTCTTCTGTATCATTGCAGAAGCCATAAGGGACAATTTTGCTGCAGTGACGTGACATCACGGGGTGCTGCAAGGCAGCCCTGGTGACGGGATCGCTCAGCAAAGACAACCACATCAACCATTTTCTCTGGAGCTCTTGCTGTGATACTTCTCAGACAAACAGAATTACTCCCATTTCATGCTCAGTTTGCATGTTTGTTACTTCAGAAAGGGGAGGTGGTTCTTTTGTGTTATGTGCTTCCCTGTAATTAATCTGCAGCATAGATATATGCTTTCTTGTGCTACATTTCTGTTTCCCAGTATATTGAGGTTTTATATCTCAGCCAAGATATTACCTCCCCCTGCAAAATAATGACTTTTATAATCAGATTAGTGACAAATATATACTGAGTCTGAAGTACAGCTTTACTCACTTGATTATTCAGTTTGCTATAAATGTTGGGAATAAATTCCAAGAGAGTCAATCAAGCAATTTCTTTTTTACTACCCTTATACATATTTCTACTTATTTGCCATGTACCTTTACTACACCAGCACTAGCTGTTCAGAGTAAACCCAAAATGATGCTTGCCAAGACTTTCTGAATGCTGAGATAAGAGCTTTGAACAATTTTCAGGTAGAAAACTCCTTAAGTTTCCATGACCTTTCTTCAGAGGTAAGAGCTAGGAGGGTTAGGGCTTTTTTTACACCCAGATTGCTCAGGTGTCCTGAGGAGAAGTTATGATACTGAACAGCTTCCCTACTACTGCATTAGTGACGACACTGGCAAGACAGTTACTGTGTTAACCTGGATGTATTGGCACACTTCACCCATTAATCCAATACAATTCATGACTATTTTTGCATGAACTTCTATATGGTCAGGCCATGTTGAAATTATCCAGGTTAGATGGATGGTGTCTCTGTGTTCTGCAAACAGTGCTTGCTGTGAGTGGTATTGTTCATTTTAAGGCAGGTGGTTTAGGACATTTCTAGGGCAAATATGCTGGATATGAAATATGGATATGAGTGTGATATGAGTACGAACTGAGAAAATGAGCAAGCAACATAATTCTTACAAGTTCTAAGAGGCTTCTTTATTTCATAAAAATTAAGAGGACTGTTTCTAGAGTGTTAGTGAAAGACTTAATCAAGGTAAAGTCTGAGGTTTGCCAAGTTATTAATATTCCATTCAGGAATGGGTTGCTCTGAATTCAATTACCCAGCTGCAGAAGTGCTTCCCAATATTTTGATGGCATCTTCTTGAAAGTGTAAACGATGGTGTGCACATGACTACACACTAATCAGAGATGAAAGGCTTTGCATCTTGTGACAAGGTTGGCCGTTGCAGAGCGTGCCAAGGTTGGATGCCCCATCCCTGCAGGACACTGTGTCCCTGATCCGCAGGGAGCAGTGCCCGACACACAGCCTGGCGTCAAGGTGGATCAATAGGACGACTCAGAGCGCGGCCGCTTCCCAGAAACCTGCAGTCCTGCCAGCAGCTGAGCACAGGCTGGAATAACCTTCCTGCTAACTGCACCTGAGTCAGCACTTGAAAGACAGACATGACAACTGACTGTGAAGAGCTGAGGCTGATTTTGCAGCAGACAAGCTTAGGAATCAGTTTAGGAATACACTGGCTATGAATATTGGGAGAAGACTATGGGATTGCACTGATACAACGTGCTTTATGTAGGCTTTATCAGTATATGAAGTTGGATGGAAGTACATGGCATTAGTTTTTTTCTTATGGTTGACAATTTTTAAGGGTCTGTCAAACTGATTTTCATATACATTTCCCCTGAAAGCGATAGTCAGGCTTTCAATATGTTGCCTTTTCTTTGGGATTCACCAGACCTTGAACGAGTTAATGTTTCTGTGTTACTAGAAAAAATGTACTTCATACTCTGTTTCCTCCTGCTTTCTAGTAGCCACAGACATCCCACTGGAATTGAAATAACCCTCTCTCAAAATGAGGAGTGTCCTGTGAATGCTGGAGATCCTATGGGGAATACAGTTTCCTTGGGAAATAACCAATGGGCAGTTTGCTGTCTGAAAAATGCATTCATGGTGACTTGATATCTCACTCCACCTGCTGATGCTTTGAATGACAGTGGTTATCTTTGAATGCTGACTGCTCTCCCATCACAGCTGGTCTCCCCCACAGGCCGTGAGTGTGCACAGAACAGGCATATGGGATGCCACTGGCCATCCCTGCCACTGCTTCAGCATACGGGGCAGGTGTCACCGGGAGCTTAGATATCATTCCCCATCAGGAGGGAAAGATTGTATAAAAAAATACTTTTCCAGCATTTCTCACTGTATGGTTTAGTTTTCATTGTCTCAAGGGAGGAAGTTGCCAGAGCTCACATCAGGAGAGTTCCTCTGGGCGATGAACAATCTAATCAGGTCCCTGTGGCAGGAAGCTCTCCTTCAGTCCCAGCTTCCCTACCTGTAATGTTGTTCTCATTAGATTCCCTCCTAATAATATCTCTGTGTATAAATAATTCTACCCTCTTCTCTGTTTTCAGAACTATCAGGGATTTACAGAGACTGAAAGAAATAAGACTGTGCACTGAGAATATTTTAAAATGGATAAATATCCACTACTACAAATACAACATTATACTGGCATAGCCCAGGCTCCCCTGCTCACTCACGTGGGTCACACCTTTATGTCCTTGTAGACTCAAGAAGACTACAGCAACATGAATAGTAACGTATCTTTTTCAGTATGTTATAGCATCTTTTTTATGGTGTATGGTAAGGGGTGCTTTAGTCAAGACAGTTAAGACAGATTTTGTTATTTAAGCACTAGAGCAATCTGAAGGGGTGCTACACCCCCTTTTGTCTATGTCTGTGTGTGGAGCTATGAAATGCTACTAGTAAATAATAGTTGCTAAATAGTCTGTACTTGATTTACTGATTCTATGGTGTCCCAGGAAAAATACAGGATTGCATGTGCCTTCAGCTGCTCAAGGGAACAACCAGAAGCAATCCAAATCTCACAGCTGGTTCAGAGCACTCCCAATTGGCCAGCCTTGGCTAGTAAACATTCATGGGTGTCAGCACTGGTAGGCAGCAAAATTTCTCTGTAAGGTAACATCGAGAAAGAAGATATTCTTGCTCTTACTTTCCTGGTGCCTGTTTTATAAGGTCTTTACAGTGAAATTGAAGTCTACTAAAAATAACGTGTTTTTTTCCCCTCCCATCTAAATATCTCAAAGCTGTTACACTCACATAGACATTTAGCATCATATGTCAAAAATACTGTCACCTCTATTTCAGAAACAGTGAAACCAGGGCTCAGGGAAACTCTGAAAGACTGCCCCAGGTCACAGATTGAATAGATCCAAAATGTAAGAGTGAGCACTCAGCTTCCCTTAACTCCAGAACATCCTCCCTCTCTGGACAGAGGACAGGGTGTGTGTCAAACTCCCTGTGTTCAGTGGCATTGCTGGCAAAACTCCTCACAGCACTTGGGAAACCCAGGGAGCAGTAACTGGGACCTGGAAAATTTGGTCCTTTCCCCTGGTGTGATAATAGGAGTCCTGATGGTGAGTGCTCTGTGGGGACTTGCCCCTTCTGTATCCATACTGTTCAGCCACCGGGCACTGGTGGCCAGGGGGTTTCCAGCTGTCAGCAGCTCTTGTCAACCTCCGCCTCTCACAGCCCCTTGGCACTGGGGACAGTGAGGGTGACTGGTCACCACACAGGTGGTGGCACCTGGCTCGTATTTGTCCTGCAGACAGGTGCTCCTGGAGGCTGTGCTTATTTCAGGGGTTATTTCTATTTTTCTCCTGGTAGAAGAGGAGAGATCAACAGCCGTGACACAGTCTCTTCCTCAGGCTACTCTGCCAGAGCTGCTTTTCCCAGCTGCAATCTCAAGTCATTTTAAATACCTCCTTGCAGCTCTAGTACACAGTAAAGTGATTAGGGCACTAACTTCTCTGACCATATTGCATTTTAGATGGCAAATACATTCCTCCCCTTGGAGCCACCTTTTCCAGTTGCCCCAGGTGCCTGTGATGTTTATAGCAGCACATGAATCCATCACTGTGCCCCTGTGGCAACGACTGCACTCATTTTCACCCTCACTCCTAATACTAAATGAGGACCCCGGAGGATTTGCACAAGAGCAACTTCCCTGACATCCCACATCCCTATTTTGAAAGCACAGTGACATTTCAGGCCATGCCAGAGGAGACAAGTGGTCATGGCAGGGACAGGCCACCACGTTAGCTGCAGCAGACAGCTGGCAATGGGACAAGTACAGAGCGGAGAGCACAACAATTAAGCAACACATTCTGTTTCCTGCTACAGACATGATTTTTACAGACCGTAAAATTGCTTTTCTTAGCAGTGGCTGTCCTCTTTCTTGGTTTAGTACCTATGACACTGTCAATTTAAAATTATATTTATTTTACAGGTAGCTTAAAAAAAATCTCTGGAAGAGTGACTGGAACTTCTTGGCCTTTTAGGAGGGTGGACTGGATCTCTTTCTGCAGAGCAATGGCCCTTAAACTGGTACCTATGGAGCTGTGAAAATTTTGCTCTGGGCCAGGATTTGTGGGAGAAAACCCCGTGACCCCTGGAGAACCCACATTTGTCTGGGGAGATCACTTCTTTCACCACACGTGACCAAATGATCAACAGAAACCCTTCTAAGAAAATAAACGTCAGACAAATAAGATTCCTGAAGACAGTTGTAGTTCAATCACATCTTCACCTGAAGCACTTTTACCGTATGTGGCTGACTTAATTTTCCTTAAGGAAAACCAGGTGGCAGTGTGGTGTTACTGAGGGAACCAGAGTGAGGACCTAGGCAGCCACGTTGCTTGCTGAGCTCTGGGCTGCAGTGACCAGAACAGCCCTTCCATTTAGCAAAGCTCTACTACCTAGAGCATGCTCTAAAATATGCATATTAAATAAAGTACAGGCTCTCATCTTGATACAGCTGGTTAATTTTTCCTGTGGTCTTCCACTCCATTGACAATAATGAGCACTGCAATGTAAAGACAAGCTAGGGAGGTGGGCTTTATATATGCTGCAGTGTGACATGTTTAGTATCAGCTGAGTTTTCCCAAGACCATAGGATGCTGATAACCAACTGAATAACATTACAGGTCTGCAGGACAATCTGTGGTTTATTGGTCTGAAAAAAGGTTTACCACTGTCTTTATGTGTAACTCCAGTGACAATGTGTCGTGTGGATTTTATGGGGAAAAACTGTCTTCTGAGATTCATTGCTCTACATAATTTTTACACAATTTTATGTTTAGTGGCACTTACTAGTGACTAAGATAGAGTGTTACTCTTTACCATTTGATGAAGTTGTGTGAAAGCTTGTGTGCTGGTTTGGTTTAGCATGTTTTTGGTAGTGGGGGAGGGGCCCCAGCAGTAGTTTGGTAAGAAGCTGAAGAGCTCCCCATCTCCAAAACCAGCCAAGGAGCCATTAGAGGGACAATAGATGCGCCCTAGCGATTAACATATGAAAGAACTGATATGAGACATGAGCAGGGAGGAAGAGCTGGGCTGGAAAGGCAGAGTGGTGCTTGTAGTTGGTGAGGAAGAACGGCAGGAAGGTGCCCAAGCAGAAATTTCCGTGCAACCCATGGTGATACGGCAGGCAAGTTTCAAAGGAGAGAAGATTGCTCAGGGCCTTGCCCAGCTGAACTTTGAACATCTTCACAAATGGAGACTCCAAACCATTTTGGGGATCATCTTCTGGTGTTCTGTAAATATCTTTTTGCTGTTGTCAATCTGTCATTTCCCATGTTGCAATCTGTGTGACTTGACTGTATACCACTGGGAAGAGCCTGGATTTGTCTCCTCTGTGTTACTGTAAGCCAGTACTTCCACTTCAGCAGGGGAGGTCACCAGTGCAGTACCCCTTGTCCTGCTCTTCTCAGAGCTAAAATAAGCCGGCTTCCTCAGATTCCTCTCACACATCACATGCTTCCAATCTGTAACCATCTCAGTGGCCCTGTGCTGGACTTCCTGCCATTTGTCCATAATTGTATTCTTCCAGCTTGTTGAGGCTGCTTGGAATGTCCTCCCTGTGTTCCTGCTTCCTAATTCAGTGCCATCTTGCTGACAGTGCATCTCCTTCCATCAGTCACATCTCTGATGGAGGCTTCACAGAGTACCAGCCCCAGTACTGGTCCCCAGGGAATCCCACTCATGACTAGCTCCTGGGTAGACATTGAAATGTTAACCACTGACCTTTGAGACCAATATCCTGGTCAGTTCTTTTTTCCTTTCTTGTCCATATATCTAGTCTGTACCCTCCTTACCTGTCTATAAGGTTACTTTCTAGAGTGTTTAAAGCTCTGCTAAAGTCAATACCCACCATGCCCCCCTCCCATAGAGTTCATTGCAGCACAGAGGCAACTTTGCTAATCCGCAATGATTTGTCTTTCTTTCTTCTCTTTGTTTTTTTAGCAGATGGAAAATCAGGACATGAGGACTTTTCACTGCAGTGAGGAAATGGAAGCAAAGTCCAGCACCTAACACCTCCCAGAGAGAGGTAATGGCTGAGCACGAGCATTTGGCTCTAACACTTAATCTTTGCCCCCCCAGATTTTGAGGTTTCTGAAAAAAGAGGAACCTGTTTCAAACAGGACCTTGCTTTGGTTCACAGAGCCAGCCCCAGCTGAAAGCAGCAGCAGCTGCTGCCAAACTCTCATGTCTCTCTGTACCAGGGACGAGCAACATTCTCATTACTCCTGTCACTGTTATTTATGTATTTGCATTATCATTGCACTCATAGACCAGGGTTCCCAATGAGGGACACCACGGAGAGACTTAGATAAAAGAATGTCCCCTTCCCTACAGCACTTGCATACTATGCCACTGTTTTCTTTTCTGCCCAGTGACTGCCAGGTGCAGCTCTGAGTATATGTGAGAAGCCTGAGAATATATATTTAAAAAAAAAATAAAAATTGCAGGATTTAAAAGGTTTGCAGCAGTAAAGAGCTTTATTTTATGGCTAACAAGTCAGGGAGAACTGCCTCAGCATGATTAATTGCTGAGTACTGAAGCCCCAGTGGTGCTGACTCACTCCAGTAACCTGAGTGGGGGTCACAGCATCTCTTACCTCCCCATGCTAGTTACAATCTCATTTCTTTTAGCAATGAGGAGATTGCTGGGTCCAGATCTTCCAGTTCTGTTCTGCCTAAATGCCTGGGCAGGCTTTACCGTTTGCACACCTTATTCTCTTTCTTTCTCTTATTTCTGACGATAAGGTCTGGGGCTGTTCATCAGACTTTATTAACACACTTATGAACTGGGGTGTTGTAAGCTGTGGAGATGGCACAGAAATATACACCCATTGTATTTATATGAATATCAGTTAGTGGAAGGGCAGAAGGCATCCAGTGTGAGCTATATGCTCCAGCCTTATCTCAGGGCGAGATAAGCACCTCTGAAAGACAAGGCTAAATCTGGGAAAAGCAATGGGAGCAAGTCTTGAGAAACAGAGCACATACTCTTCTGTAAGATGCTGTTATTGTTGTATATTGATCACTGTTATCAGTAAGTGTAAAGACCAGAGATGGATACACTGATGGATACCATTGGGGCAGATAGGTCAGAGCAAGCTAGCAAGGATAAAACAGGTTTTATTAGGATCAGATGAGCACCCCTTATTTCCTCCTTGCTAAGATTCAATGTTCAAGGGCTGTGTCTCACTTCTCATATACAACTGCTTGCTCTTCTATCAGGTTACAAAGCTTCCTCTTCCTTTAAGAAGCATCCTGCTCACCTGAGTCTCCTGAATTCCCAACATGATCCATGCTGTTCATCTCTTTCCCACAGACCACCCCGGTGGGGATGTGCCTTTGACAGCTTGCTGTCAGAAGGACTTCCCTGCAGGCAAATTCTCTTTTTAAAATTCCTGGCAGAAATATCTTTTGAAAGGTTTCATTTTGTAAACATCTTTCATTTGCTCCCATTCTGGAACCTCCTGGAAACTGGATTACTTTCCCCTGGATGCCTCTAGTGGATGTTCTTGAACCCCCCAAAAAGGATGCAGGTTTTCTGATCGGAATAAAGGAGTACTTTAAATTCAGCAGGCATCCAGTAAACACATCTGAAGATGTACAGTACGTGACATCTTGAAATAGCTGGAGAAGACTCTACAACGTTAATTAGGAGTTACGTATGTGTCCGAAAATATGTAAATAAAGAACAACAAGCTAAGAGCGCTAAAGATCACAAAGACTGAAGGTACTCAGTAATGCCTAATTAAAAAGACTGCCAGTGTAACTAATTACTTAATCTTCTTTTTCAAGATGATCCTTCTAAATGACAAGGCTCTAAAATGTGACTTTCTCATATTCATCAGAGATCAGGCACCTAAAAGCTCTCTCCAGTTAGAGAATAGAAAAATGACACTTGCACTGTGACTAAAGCCCTGAGTAGTTGGCACCAGTGGGGCACAGGGTTCCAGCCAGCCTGGAGAACAGGCACCTGTGGATCACCTTCATGGATGCTGGTCTAAAACAATTTGTACAGCTGCTGCCTAAAAGCTTACAGAACTGGGGTAAGTTCTGTCCTAAGCAGAAGATTTCAAGAAGCTTAAACCTTTTCCTTTCAACTACCCTTTTCTTTCTGAATTTAAATAAATTAGTCTAATGCAGATGGCATGGGGGGGGAGAAGAAAGGTTTGTAAAGCAAAGTCAAAGGTGTTGCCAAATGCACTAGAGGGCCCTTTACCTTGGAGCCACCACAGTGCCTCTGAACTGATGCTTTGTTTCCCAAATAAATCACAGCTACCAGGGAGGAGATACCTTAGAGGATGGCTGTAAAGACCTTCTATTAAGAAGCAGAAACTGTTGGCTATGATTAAAGGAATGTGAATAACTTTTAATGCATCTGCCTCACAAGTGGGACTGTGAGGCTACGCATCAGTCCATGAATTATGAGGAACAGTTCAGGGGAAGAGAATGCTTCCAAATGTGATTGATTTTCTTGGAGTTTTAAAAATGATGGACACAGTTGTCCATCCATGTCACTGGCAGATGAACACATACGCACAAATATATATGCATCCAAGTGACACACACACCACCCTTTTGAAGTATTGAAAGAAAAGATGCAGACCCATCTCCCTTGCTCCCAAGTTGGCCATTAGTTTTTGCCCATTGCTGTAGAGGTAGGACTGAAAGTACCAGCACACAGAGATAGAACAGATTGAGTCAAAGTTTATAGCTCTTTACTGCAAGGACTGTTGTTACTGGAAGCTATTTGAAGGCCGTTTTGGGTTCTTCCTTAATTTCTTTTTGTTTATCCTTTTTCAGTAGGGAAAGGAAGAGATCATGGCCTACATTTGTTTATTTTATTCAAACACTAGTGCTAAGATTTGTGTTCAGCATTACTGTGTGAGAAGCTTGCAAAGTACAATTGCCAAATGTCTGTGTCTGCAGCTTTGCCAGTAAGTGGTGCTAGCTGCACACTTTTGTAGCCCTTCCATGAAAATTAATGGGAAGACTACAGCGGGTTTCATTTTAGAGGGTTATGTTCTTTGATGAAAATATGCAAATATAAACTGTTTGAACAACACAACTTGGGAAATCATCCTCTGATCATTTTAGGGCTGTGGTAGGCACGTTGGACAGCACAACGTCCAATTCCTTAGCCATTTTTACTGTTACCGGCCATGGGAGGAGCACAAACTGCACATGGAGAGGGTTGTGTATTTACCAGCCCCTACCTGTCTTGTGCAACTACCATATTTGCTGAGCGAGCACAGATTAATATTATAGTTGGTTGTGCACATGTACACCCTGATGCTGAATATGCGCCTAGACTGAGTGCTGCAGTGCTTGGACCTGCTGCAGTTCTGGATTCATGCGTGGATGCCCTGTTACTATGGGGATTGGCTCTGCTGAGTCCTGTGACAGTAAAATCCTGGGCTTGCACCTAGTCATCCTGGGAGGGTGAAAAGGCAGAGAATGCTTTTGAGGAGGGGAAGGCATATTTACTGCTTAAAAACATGCTAAATGGACACATATTCACCACCTTAAGTGGCTCCAAAATAGGGAAAATATTAATATCATCATCTGAGTAACACTTATCAGCAGAGGATTTCCTTAAGAAGATTTTCTATCTTAGCCTTTCCAAGGAGGGTTGAGGCTGCACCAGCAGCTGGTGGGCAGCTCCAGGAAGTCTGCCCACCAAGAAAAATTAGAAATAAAAAGGGAGGCTCAGCTAACCATGAGAAACTAGCGAACGTGCCTGGAGGCCAGGGACTGCCTGGCTGTGGCTTTGACAGCTTTTGACTGATGCTGCTGGATTCCCCTCTGCAGTGGGGGGACCCTCAGGGGCTGGGAGCCAGGGTGTCCATGGCATCTCTGAGGCAAACTAAGGTCTGATTTCTGTTGCAATGTGTGAATAAAGGGACTGATGAGCATGTATGGCTTTAAGGGGTTAGCTACGTGCATGCTCTCATTCAGGATGAAGACCTATTTATTTCAGCTAGATAAGTAGAACCTGCTATATCTGCTTATTCATACACCAGAGCCATGTGGCTTCTCAGGAGGGAAGGGTCCTGACAGTGCAAGAGCAGGGAAGTCCCTTTGAAGGCCAGAGCAGCCTGAGTTTTGTACCAGCAAATTCTGCACCTGGATAGTGTATCTCCATTGCTCTCATACTTGGTGGTCTCCTCAGGCTAGTCCCTCCCTCCAGAGTCAGCTCCAAAAGAGGACAACTAGAGCTGGTCTCTGGACACCCACCACCTGAGTGTGGTGCTCTGCTGTGAGGTGGGGGCTACCACAAAGCAGTCTCCCTGCTAATGAGTTAGACTGCACGTTGGATAGTGAAGGGTTATGGGGCTTCAGGCTTCTTCCTACAAGCTGAGAACATTTCCAGAAGGTAGGGGTGGCTGAAAAAAACTCAGGGCAGGTGCTACCCAAGGTTGGGCAGAGCAGTTTCTTAGCGGTGGTCAGTGCTGGAGGGAGAGCTTCAGGAAAGATCTCCCCTATCCCAAGCTGCCCACGTTTCAGGTCCCCTAAATTTTTATTTCTACTGCAGTGGAGGAAAAAGAAGAGGGAGAGGAGTCATCCTCTGCAGAGCAATCCCCAGGGGTTTTCTGTTCAACACTGATTTCTGGAAAGGTGAGGGAGGAACCCTCACAGCAGGAGGGAATTTTTAATTAGAGGTACTCTTGCCCACAGAGAAGAGCTTGCAGGGAGCAGGTGGAAGAGGCTTTTAAACATTGCAATTGAACTGCCTTAATCAGAACATCTGGTAAATCTCTTGAGGACGGGATGGTGCTTTTGAAGGCAAAGAAAGGAATTTGCTTTTCTTGACTGCTGCAGGCAGCTGCTGCTTTTCCAAGCCCCTAATGCTGAGAGGTAGCCAGCATCCTTGCTGCCTTATGGTCTGGCTCTGCGTCTGCTCCCTCACAGGGGAAAGAGGACAGCTTTAACTTTTAAGTTGGGGTGAGAAAAAGGGGCAGCTACTCACTGACAGAGAAAACTTGAAAGCTTGCCCAAGGAAAAGACTGACTGACTCTGAGGGAATTCAGGAAAACATGTTTAAGGGCTTTGACCCTGGAAATCTCACCTGTTCTGGTGCCTTCAATAAAAATTGCTTTCTCAGAGTTGCATGGCTGCTTTGGCGGGAGCAGCTCCTCTTCCACAGTGCTTCAGTCATGTCTGAGTGAGGCACATCTGGGGTTTTTCCTGCAGAAATGCACCTTTGGCATTTCAGTGCCAGTGTTTTCTCCTTTGTGCATCCCCAGCATAATGTAGATTTGCAAAGGTGACTGAAAAATGGGCTGTGCAAAGTCATTAGCAATATTGATTCTCATTATTGTAGCATATGCCAGTGCAAAAACATCCAGCGTTCGCAAGATGGATGGGTTGCACCAGCTGGGCTGTGAGTGCCTAATTAGTTAAAATACACAGCATCATAAATGCCAGCGTTGACAGTTGAGGCCTCACAATGTCAGGCTGGTGAGCAGTGTTAATTTGTGCTGACATCAGACTGCTTCCCCGGCACGGATGCCAAGTCCTGGCTTTGTACTGCAGCCAGAGCATCACATCCAAATGCAGGGCAGCGTGTGTGTCCTGTGAAACTGTCACCAGTTGGAGCAGCAGTTACTATGAGAGGCAACAGCAGCAGCAGCAGGAGGAGCAAAAGGCAAGTACAGGTTCTGCAGGGGGTCAGCTGAGTGCTGCAATGTCTTTTCATCTCAGCCTCCATCACCTAAAGAGCTGCAGGAATGTGCGGGCAAGGACTCCCCATTGCTCAGCGCATGGCTTTCCCAGAGGGAAAGTCGGCTCTGCCTTATGGTTTCAATTAAAAATCAGCACAGGAATTCACTGATTGTGAATCTGTCTCAGCAAAGCAAACTGCCTCACTAAGCTGAACTCCTCCACTATCACCAGCCTGGCTTTAATCCCAGCAGCAGCATCGGGAGCTTGGGCACCTGTACCAGGGCAGTGCCAGGGACCACTTGGGGCTGTGGCTGAGATGTTCTGTTCCACTTGGCTGGTGCTTGGGTCTTCTGTCCCTATCCTTTTGGCATGGGAATCCCCTGCCCCCATCCTGTTGGCATGGGGGTCCTCTGCACCCATCCTGCTGACACAGGAATCCTCTGTCCCCATCCCACCTGGGAAAAGTCACAGCCTCCTGCCAAACCACCCCAACTCCTCTCTCTGCTTCCCTAACACAGTTAATGTAACCTTTGCCAGGGAAAGCATTCAGTGAATCAGAGGGCACCGTGCCAGCCGATCTGTGAAAAATTTAACCGATTTTTCATTAACCAGCAGCTTATGGAGAAGTCGCTAAATTTTATGGGCCATTAGCAGCTTCTGACGCTGCAAATAACTATGAAATTCAGGGTCTTGCAGTTTTGAATCTTGTAGGCTTGATAAATAGCCCTCATTGGTAGTGCAGTGTTTTGAAGAAATGTGCTCGGTATTGTTGAATCTGAACAAGCTGTTGGTGACGTGGGGAACAGGGGGATGTGGGAATGGGAGTGACAGCAGCAACCTGCAAACCTGCCTGCACCTCTCTCAAAAGTGGGGAGTTTTCTTTTGGAAAGGTAATTTTGAGAAATGTTATCCTGGGAATACTGTCCATTAAGGTGTTCGAGAGAGATTGAGGTAGTGAAACAAGTAGAGCTATTAAAACGTGTGTTAATTGAGTGCAGGGGAGGGGCAAGAACTCCGAGCACTGATTATGTATGTGTAGCCCCAGACATTTGCAAAAATGTATTTCATCCTCATTTTATGGCTGGGAAAATTTCATTGCAGAATGGCAAAATAAGTTTCCCCTTGATCACATCCAGGCCAGAAGCTGAGCAGGTTTGGATACAGGTTTGTCCTTGCCTCTGCTGTGGGGCTCCTTGGTTTGTGCAAGCACCACAGCAAACTGCTGCCTGCCCAGCTGGCTGCCTGCACCAGGGCTGGCTCCCACTGTCTTTATTTCCCAGCTCCTGAAAGGGTTCCAGCAAGTCTGCAACAGGAATAAAAAGTAACTTCTTCTGCCTAGCTGAAATTATCTTGGGTGAAGGAAAACTGAAACATGAAATTTAATCCTAGAGTGAACGGTGACCTTTTGGTGATACAGTGCTCACATTTTGCTTTTTTGACTAATGTTTATCTTCTAATTAAAACAAGGCTGCTGCTGGCAAGAGCAAACCAGTGCATCGCTGGGCACTGCGTAGAGTGATGTTCAGCTGAGGACTGGGCTTGAAAACTCTGCAGTCCCTGACAGACAGAGCTCCCTCCTGGGGATGGGACAAGCAGCAAAGCCCCCAAGTGATTTGGCCAAAAAGCCTTATTAGCCTTCGACTGACAACCCATGCATCCCAGAGCCAGCCTGTACAGCCACCTGAACTCAAGTGCCTTTCCAGTGATGCTCATCTTGCTTTTTGATAAAAGGAGATGGGTACGGACAGCAATGCAGAGGAGGATTCTAGGATCCATGTTCAGAGCAAATGATGAACTAAAATTTCTAAACCCTTTGCAAAGGGATTTGGGATTCAGCGGGGCCCACCAGAGCCTCAGGTGTGCTGTGGAAATGCCCCTCCTGGGAGTCTGCCCCAGCACAGAACAGCACTGCTGGCCTCACTGAGAGCATCACTGGATGGCACAGCTTGGCCAGTGTTGAGGAGATGCAGTGATCTGAAGAGACAAGACTTTGATACCTGTCCACAGGGAGGAGTGGGGAGACATGCCATTGGCATAGACTCTGGAAGAGGGTATGGAAAGTCAGGGCTGACCTTCCTAATCCTGAGCTTCTCATTGTGTGTTAAATCTGCTGAGTGCATCTCCAGCCCACTGCCCACCACTGGGGTGAAAACAGATATGCTGCCCATGCCTGAGCTTGGGTTTGCTTCCACTCTTCAATATTGCACAGGGGATCCCATTGGCTGCCCAACTTTATTAGAGCATTGTGGGTGTGGGTGTGTGTGTGTGAAAAAATGGTGCAGCTTGTACTTCCCACTGAGCTGCAGGGCAGATCTAGAGATCAGCACCCTGACACCTGCCCAGCCCTGTGGGAGAACAAGGCCACACTAGACGGCCAACAGGACTTTGAGTCATGGGTGCTACCAGAGTTTATACAAAAGGGACAAAAGGAAAAGCTGGCTGCTAGTACTGAATCATGGCTGGTTGCATGCAGGCAAGTCAGATGTCCAGGAGTGGTACTGAGAACTGAGCTGAACTGAAATTTGAAAATTAAAAGTAAGCTTGAAAATAAGTAAAACAGGGATCAGCAGTAATCACTGGTAATAAGTGTTGGGGAATTCATTCACCAGTGAATATTTATGACCACCCAATGCTACCCTATGTTGTCTCATATCCAAAATAAGAAAACTGTGTTAATGCATGTGTCATTCACAGACCCCCCTCCTAACATAAAGATCCTAAGTAGCTAGACCAGTTAATAGTTTGTTAAATGACTGAATGATTAATGCATTAGTGTAGAGTGTGTAGGGTGGACACTGGGACAAACATGCTCTGCTGAGAGCATGCAGTCAACATTCCTTTCAGTCCCCAGGTCTGCTGGTCTGGGGATCTTCCCAGAACATGTGAATGCAACCTCAATATCAGTTAAGGGAAAATATGTATTTCAGTAAAAAAGACTGGAGAAAAATCAGATCTGACAATCTGAAAGTATGTACTTATATATATTAGATCTACTCAAGGCACAAGGGTGCACTAAGATAGCACGTAATGTGCATGTTGGTGATTCAGATCAGTCAGGGCAGTATTACAGACATTTATCTGTGCTGCTTTGATCAGGTTTTCTTTTGATGTTTCCTGAGTCAAAAATATTCAAGCAAAGGATTTCTCTCTGCATTTTGATACTTGTGCTTCTAAACAAGGTCTTTAAACAATCAGACCCATGAAGCATGAGGAATGAGCCTCGGCATCTGTGCGTATTTGTGTATGAGCCATCCAACATTTCCTAAGGCCTGACTTTCCTGGTTCTTCTCTAGTCTGGATTTAAGGATTGAGAAAACTTGATCTCCTCAGAGTTTACAATATTTAATTATTTTCTATGTGGCCCAGCCAGCCAGTAATCATTTCTGTCTGCAAATGTGTTTTGATGGCTTGACATCTAACACAGCTACAGAAGTCTGGAATCATACTTGAGACTAGAGAACAGCCCTAATAACTTAAAAAAAAAATAAAATTGAAATTGTAGATGGCAGTGGATGACTCAATGAAAGAAGTACATGCCTGGAGAGCCAAAAGAGCCTGGCATAAGCATGTACATGGCTTTGCAGTTCTGACAGCATCTCAAGTCAGTTAACAGAAGACTGTTGGTACAGCTGTAAAGTTCAGCAGAAGCTTAAGTGCTGGCAGTACTCATGAACATAGATCCACAGTCAACACACATACTGTGGAAGGAAGAGAGGATTTGGCTGACACCTCAGTTATGATGGGTGCTGTCCCCCACTTTGCCCCAGAGCTGCTTCTCATCTTCCTACAGTTGTTTGATGTCCATTCCTTTGCAAGTGTCACAGCTTTAGGGTGTAGTCCATACTATCTCAGAAATGTTTATAGGTGCCTGCTTGGTTTAGAAGTCATAGAATCATAGAATATTTGAATACCATGAGTTGGAAAAGACCCATCAGGATCATTGAGTCCAGCTCCTGTCCATGTGTAAGGCACCCCAAGAATCACACCATGTGCCTGAGAGCATCATCCAAACTCTTTTTGAACTCAGGCAGGCTTGATGCTGCACTTCCCTGGGGAGCTTGTTCCAGTGCTCAACCATCCTCTGGGTGAAAAACCTTTTCCTGATACCTAACTTAAACCTCCCCTGATTCAGCTTCCTGCCATTTCTCCAAGTCCTGTCACTGTCCACAGGAGTGAAGAGATCAGTACCTTCCCCATCTCTTCCCCTCCTGAGGAAGCCATAGAATGCAATGAGGCCACCCCTCAGCCCCCTCTTCTCCAAGCTGCATAATCCAAGTGACCTCAGCCGCTTCTCATAAGTCATCCCATCCAGACCCTTCACCATCCTTGTAGTTTGCCTGTTATCATACAGTATTAATAAGCCAGATCCAGCCTGGACACCAGCAGTGTAAAATACTGCTGTGTCATCAGAAGAATGTGATTTACTAAATGCTGATCCCCTGAGGAGCTCCTGAGGAGGAGTTGTACTGCATTTCTTTCATATTCTTATACAAAACACGGTATGGAATTTTTATGACTTCAATATAAAATATTCAACTCTTCCTGGTCTCTACTACATTTTCTTTCACGTTAAGTTTTTCTCTGTTTTTATTTCTTATGAATGTGTTAGATTAGTTTAATTCTTCATAAAGAGATAGTATAGTTTCAAGTTAACACGTCTTTATAGGTTGAAAATATACTTAGATTATGTGCAGAGATTAACACAGAAACATATTACTTCATAAAGATGGAAAGCAAATAATTGGAACAGCACTTCTTGCACATTCTTGGAAATGTGCTACCTTGCTTTCACTATTTGTCTTTGACCAACCAAAGAATTAGAGATCATGATGGATAAACAAAGTGTAAAAGGCCTTCATTCAGGGTAAGTGATGACTCAGCAGAAGAGAAAAATTGATTATTTGCATCAGGGTTTACCATGGAAGGGGAATCATCTCACATTGCAGTGCTAATTGAGGTGATTTTGAACTAAACTGGCAGAATTAGTGGTAGTGAATCACCAGGGTCACAAAGTGCTTGTCCAAGAGTTGTGCAGTAACTGTCACATATTGTCCATTGTACCAGAGAGAGAAAAAATGGCAAATGTGTTAAGGGATCTGTAACTTTGAAACAGCCAAGTCTGATTTCTCTGCCAGAAGAAGACTTATGAAAAAGATAAAATGAGGCATGGTAATTTCTGAGCTTCTCAAATTCATTCCAATAAACACTGACAAAAGATGTGTATTTTCTTTCATATTCATTGTTCACTTTATGTAAAATAACCAATAGTAATATGAATCTAGTGTAGTTGCTATACATTAGAAAGTTACATAAAAGATATAAGCAGGAATATCTTATCTAATTTTCATATTACCATAATTCCTTTAATGCTTTGAAGGAAACCAAGAGGCAATTAAATGCCCAAACCACTGACACAAATAGAGTAGGACAAGGCCTGTAATTTCTACTGACATGCTGAATGCAGGAGCAGCTCTTAGAAACCCAGTGCTGCTTCATAGAGATGGGACTCAAGACAAGTCTCAACCTGTTTCCAGATCAGAATAACTTCATTTTTGTCAGGAAACATCAGACTTGGCCCCTTCTTCCACCTTGCAGACTCTGGATTTTCCTAGCTTTTTATTGCTCTCTCTGTTGTAGATCCCTGTTCTAGATAGTAGGGTCGTCCTTTCACTCCCTGGTGGAGCTCCTCCCTTTGGCTGAGGGTTGTTGGCTTTGGCTGAGTCTTGTTGGCTTTGGCCTAACTTCTCATCTGCACCTGAACTATCAAGACACAACAAATAAAATACACTCTAGTGTCTGCTTCAATTTTGGTATATAACACAGTGGTTTCTGAAGGCAAGCTAAAACACATTGGGGCTAAAGTTAAAGCAGAAGAGCTGAAACAGTTCCAGAGATGTGTGTGACAGATAAGACTAACAACTCTTAGCTTTTGTTTCCTTTCATCTTTAGCAGTTTTGTTACTTTGGGTTTTTTTCAAAGTCAGTCTTTTCTACAAAGTACAAAAAATATTTAAACCCTAATAGAATAGATACCTTATAGAGTAATTATTATCACTTCTCAAAATATCTTATAATTCACTGTTATCTTTTCCCTGGAGTATGATTTAATTACTGCCATATCACAAGCATTGTATTTTGTCTAACGTGACTGCTGCTGATGAGCGGGCATTGCTGACAGCTGATAATGAGTTCGGCAGATGAAATCTCACCTAAACAGAGGTTAGAAATTAGTCCTCCTGGTGATGATTAACCAATGTTTATTTCACAACTATAAATAAAGCTCTACTGCATTAATTGTCAGTTTGCAGAATGGGTTTTCACTGTGCCTTTTGGATTTAGAATAATCAGCATTTCTGTGGCTTTGTTTTTTTAATGCAAGAAAGCAATTGGCAAAAGTAGTTGGACAGGAGGCAGTGTGTGTTACCTTGGTGAGCAATATAAGCACAGATGTTTTTGAAAGATAAATTTGTCATGTGACTCCAAGCCACCTCTAATACACTTTGCAGATTATCAGAACTGAGGTCTGAATATTTTTGGTGGGTAAATAATGTGAACTACATTTACAAAAAAGAACATTTACTGCATGCCAGAAGGATTAATACTGAAGACATGAAAATAACCCAAGCAGAGGCCCTTGTTGCCAGTTGAACTTCAGGAAATGAAAGAATTGAGTAAGTGCTCTGTTCATGGGTGACCTGATGTCTTAATCCAGCTGCCATTTGTTATTAGAAAACAAAATTCTTCCTTTGTTATGATTGTCCTCCTCCAGTTCTGAGATGGTTTTATTTAGAACTCAGTTTTCATTGGTGTCACAGATGCTTGTATTCCTGCATCTCACAAAATCAAAATGTTTTACTTTCCCTTATTCTGGAGGAAGGAAAACATACAGAAATCCCACAAATACAGAATCCTACCTCCTAGGTTTATATCTACTATAAACAAGTATGTATATATATATAAGAGATCCACTACCTGGGGAAAGCTTCCATCTCTATTAAATCTGAAGTGAATGTTTAGCATCTCTCCTTCTTAATCCCAAAGGAGATGACATCTCTGCTCGAGGATATATCCCAAGATGCTTTGCAAAGGCAGGTAAACAGAAAGTCATCACACATCCTGGTTTTCCTTTTGATTTTGTCAGCAACTTCTCCTGGGGTTGTTTTAAATTCATCAGTCATAAAATTATAGTTACATTGGTTTTTCCCAAGAGGTTTTGTAGGTGTAGAGTTTGCTCTGTGCTTACTGCTAAAGCATAGGCAAAATGAACACTTGCTCAGGAAATGAGCAGACTTTGGTTAGAAGGGAAATGGTGAAGGAGCGTAAGCAGTATCCAAGCTGTGCTTCTGCCTGGCATTAAACAACACATGTTCAACTTTTCATGACAAACTGATACACAGCAGAAAGTTATTGAACAAAATCCTCCTGTCTGAGAAACTTGCCAGGGTCACCTTTGTGCCAGAAGTTGCATAGCTGGGATTTTAAGAAGCCACATAATGATATTGTGTCATTGGCAGACATTGTAAGAAGTAAGAGAAAGGGATGATTTGCAGTGAGTTTTGTCACTCTAAAAATTGCCTCTCCTGCAGTGACCTGGTCAATATTGATACTCAGTCTCCTTAAGCCTTTTTCTTGCTTATGGAACAGAGAAGAACCATCAAAAGCACACCCCACCACCCCTCCTACAAGACCAAGAGAAACCTCCTTTGTCTCCATTCTCTGGATCTTTATTATCACGGCATTGGCACTAGAATTAGTGCCTTGTGTGTTTGCCTGGCCAGGAGATCCCACGGGGACATGCCTTCAGCTAGTTGGAATTTATGGCTGTTACTGTCTTGTGGCTCTATAGATACAGGTGTCCCCAGATGATTAGGCTCTTTCAGTGCTCTTCTCCTGCAGTTTGACAGACATTCAAGCACTCTGTCAAATACGTTTAGATGCCTGTTAACTAGGAGGGAGTTTTGAGATCTGTTTTCTACCTGTTTGCCACAGCACTGCTAGTCTGTTCCCACATTTCTGCTTAAAGCGAGGGAAGGTCCCAGGTGCCAAAATGACCTGGCATGAGTCCCTGGCACACCACATTGCTTAGGGAGGGAGGCTTGGCATCTTTCCCAAGAGAAAAGTTCACATTAATTTTCCAGTTTTCACATCTGGCAAAATTGTCACTTCCAGGTCCCCAGGGCT
This sequence comes from Apus apus, assembly GCF_020740795.1. NCBI lineage: Eukaryota > Metazoa > Chordata > Aves > Apodiformes > Apodidae > Apus > Apus apus. Next base: position 189,589,918 of record NC_067282.1, on the reverse strand, counting down.
GATGCTTGCAGCTCCAGCTTCTCTGCGCCCTCATGTAGGAAAGACACTGCTCAACTCATGAATAGAAAGGCAAATGTGAAGAAATGGTGAAGCACAATGAGTGTAAAGAAAGCAGATAAGAAAATGACATTAAGAAGTGAAAAGATGTTTGGAGGGTGGAGGTTTCATTCTTTTCTCTCTCCCTCCCTAATTAAAAAAATGCAACATTGAGGTAATGAGACATTGGCATCTCCCTCACACTGTTGTGCCTGCAACTGTATAAAAAAAACCCCTTTGGCCACCTTCCCCAGCACAAGTTTTACATTTGGTTATGAGACTTGTTCTTATTTTAAATTCTATGTAGTCACAGAGCAGGCAAAATAGTTATATAAAAACAGCAGAGAAAAAAGCAGCATGGAAAATACCCTTTTCTTCACAGCATCTTCCATGCCTGCAACTTATGCCTCAGTAAAATGACAAAACTCAGATTCCTGCTTTTCAACAGTAATTTCTGAGAGCAGGAGGAAGTTCAGTGAAGCTTCTGATGGCCTCCACCCTCCCTGCACTGCCAGTGGATTTTGGCAGCCGTGGGCTCCTGGTTTAATTTGAGAAAGGAGCTTGTTGAAGACACAGCGGGTTCTGCTCTGAGCTTGGGACTTCCAGTGCTGAGCAATGGTCAGTGCAAGAAAGCCTACAGGGTAAATCTTGGGAACGTCAGTCAGTCCATGTGCCTCTATCCTATCCCATTTGCCACTGATGCCAAAGGACCTGGTCCAAAAATAGTGCAAGATAGAGGCAGTCATGCATGCTAGCACATATTGTTGCTTTCCGGAAAATACATGGTACCATTTCTGAAAGGTGCATCACTAGGACACTTCTGGGATACATATCAGAGAGGGGGGATTTAGCCACATTGAACTTGTTCTCCTTCAGCCTCATTGTTGGTGCCAGGACTCCTCTCTTAGTGAAAAAGAAAAACAAAAAATTTTTGAATCTCAGTGATGAAACAGGTTGCAGAGATTTCACATGAGATATACTGGAGCTCTTCCTGGGACAGAAGACATGGGGAGTCATTCAGGCACAGGGATGAACATTACCATCCCTCCCCATCACCTCCACATTTGCAGCTCTCCGAATAAATGCTTCCAACCTCAAAGGAACTGAGTGTCCCAAATCAGTTATTGGTTTTAAAAGAAAACATTTGTCCTAAACACATAAAACGTGCAGCCTCATTTTTATTTGTTTGCCCTAAACCCATCTAACAAACTGACACAAGTCAAGAAACAGTATTTTATCCTCTTGTTAATAACCAGAAGAATTGCATCCCATTTTAAATTGCATTTTGGCAAAAACAATAGCAAGGTAATGGCTGTCTCCATGGCTTTGTCTGTACAAAGCCTGGCACAACAGGCCTTTGCTTTCAGCCAGCCCCTGAGCACTTCTGGAATAAACAGGATAATGGGTGACTGCAACCTTTGCTTAGAAATGTGTGTGAATAGCTCTGTAAGTGTCAGAAAGCTGCACAGAAAGCTTGCTGCTGCTGTAGAGGAAGAGCCAGCTCTGAGCAATTCTGACATTCAGATTACAGCTGACTTTTGGCATCCTTTCTCATTTGGAAATGAATAAACCACTTTCACCCATTTGAATTAAGCTGTTGTTTCATTATCTGCTACCTCTGTCTCCTTTTCGTATTATGTCTCCTTCGAGCGTGAAAAGTAATTACACTAAAGAAAGTAGGTCTGGGGAATTCTTAAATGCTATCATTGCTCAGGATCCCATTTTCTTTCTCTGAGTAAATTCTAGAGCAGAGCATGTTCTTCAGAAAGGATGAGAAGGAAAATAGTGATGATCTTGAAATGCTTGTAAAATGTCTATGCAACAGATTTGTTAATAATTCCAGTGGAGAACAGCTGGAAGCACACAAGCAGGTGTTTGTACTTCAACACTGATCTGGTCCAGCTGCCTAATTACTACTTGCAATTAGAATAGTTAAATATTATTGTCTTCTATAAAATCAAACAAGGCAGCTCTCTCAATGCATAAATAATTTTCAATAATTTTTGTTCTCTCAGCAGGTGAGAGGGAGGGCTGAGGCTTTAAGGACCTCATCTTCCTTCTACATGTCAGACCTGAAGACCTGGGCAAGTCACATAATATTTCTGTGCCTCTGCTTGTGCTAGCCCTAGGCACCTATTTCTGAAAACATATTTAACTCAGCTTATGCTGAACTGTGCCTGCAATCCCCTCACACATGGCAGCAGCTCACACTAACAACTGGCCACAGCCAGCAAGTCTCTGAGTGGAGAGATGTTTGAGTGACAGCTGCAGCATTTTTATCAGACCACTTTGTAACACACCAATTTTTCTACTGTCTCTCATGTGTGTTGTGCATGTCTGTGAAGGAAAGATGTAAGTGCTTGGTTTTGTGCTCCGTGTGTGCCTGTTGGCAGGTGTCACCTGGCCTGTGGCCATCTCCTGTCCCTGGGTGCTCCTCCAGCCTCTGAAAGCACTAGAGCCCTCCAGGACCCTCCAGAGCAGATTGCACCTGCAGAAGGACTGGCTTTAGTTTATAGCTTTCTCTGACTGACCTTGATTATCATGCCTATCACCATGGCATATGAATGCCTTCCAGAAAGACAATGCCTGATAAAGTCAGTGCTCATCTTTCATGAATTTCACTGTGTCTCCCCTCCTCTCTCATCTATCTAATTTCACTTGATATTTCCTGCAGGTACCTCTTTTTCTGGAGACCACTGTGTTATCGTTTTCTAAACACTGTCCCCTTCACAAGTCCTAGGTAACCTCTCCTCTCCCAGTCCCCAACATCTGTGCTGCCTCCTTTGAGAGGCTGATAAACATACTCAAGTCAAAGCCCAGCAGAAATCTCCTTGAATAGTTTTGGAGTGAGAAGTACCATTTACATGGTACCACAACCATTAGCCATCATTTCGTGTAAGAGTTTGAAGGGCAGAACTTGAAGGCAGAAACTTGAAACTGTGGAATGACAAGGGGCTCATGAGAGTGGCTGTTACTGACTGAGAAGTGAGATGGAGGGAGGGAGAGTGTGTGGGCTGGGAGCCTAGCAGAGCACAGGTGCTTCTGCTATGGAGCCACCTGAGTGATGTGTTTGTGGTGTCTCAAAATTAACACCTAGCAGCTTTTAAGCTGATAGTAGGTGCTTGTATTGATTGGGACAATTTGCTAATCCTGTGTCTATGACAGCTATTGCTCTCTTAAAATAGGATGAAACATTTACCAAAAGTGTAGAATTAATGTGCCTGAATGCTCTGAATCTTTGCAGCCATCGTAATGTCTGGAGCACTACTCAGGGCTCTAAACACAGCCATTGAATGCCCTTTGTAGTACTCTGGGTTCCACTTAGACCATTCAGCTGCTCCACAGAGAAGCACAATCTGTAAGAGAAAGAGAATCTTGTGTCATCCCTATGGGCTCCATATGAATATTCCCCAGACCCTTGGGTTTTTTACATGGTACTGGATACCCGTGTTTGGGCAATTGGATCAAGCCACTTAGATTTGATCCATGTCACCTTTCCTCATATGGAAGGGGTTTCTTTATGTTCTGTCCAGCCCTTGCAGGACAGATAGACATTGACATGAGCTGCTACAGGAGCTCAGACTCATGAGGAGCTCACCAGTGCCCTGACTTCACTTCCCTCCTAACATTTGACTGGTCTTTCACACACAAAACTTTTCATCGCTCCGTCAGTAAAACACCATGTGTTTGGTGTATAGTTACAGGTGAAATGGGTTCAGGAAACAAATCCTTAAAAGATAAAAGCAATTTATTACAGGTTAAACCAAGGTTATAAAATCAACTTTTCTGTGGAGAAATTTGTGTGCACTCTGAATTTATTGGAAAGACACCTTCATAGCTTGCTAAATTACACTTCTTAATTACTGTATTTCAGTAACCAAGTTACATTCTGCATATGTTTTATTTCACTCAAAAGTGGGATTATTTTTTTAAATACTAAAAGATTAGTAAAATTTCCCTCTTTTTTTCTCTTCTCTGCCAACAGAGAGCAGCCCTGCTTGAAAATTAGGTGCTCAGGCTGAATGTTTAAAATGAACATTCAAAGTTTTGAATTACTTTGTGAAAGTTAATGCTTATTAACAAAAGGTGAAACTCTTTAAGAACAAGGGGCCTGATGAAAGAGTGAATGAGCTTAGTAATGTAGCTTAGTATCTGTAGCATAAGTCAGGAGCAGCTATCATGGTCAAACCCAATAATCTGGCCTTCTACATTAGAAATGTAGTTACAGCTAATGATGAATTTGAGAAATGGTAATAATTATCTAGCTCAATTTATCTGTTCTAACCTCAGTTAGATACCAAAGTAGTAATTGCTGTTGTTCCTAGTGGAATAATGGAGGTTGCTCTGTTCTAATTCCTAGCAGCATCATAAAAGCCAAGAGCTAATAATGACAGAAAATTATAGACTTTGCTCAAATGTTGTCAGACTAGGCTAAGGCATCGCACAGTTGCACTAGATACGTAACACACATTGGAAACACTAAAAAACCCAAAAACAAACAAGCAAACAAAACCCCTCCTCAAACATTCTAAATAAAATCAATTATTATTTGGCTGCCTTCATTTGCCCTTAATATGTGAACCAATTTGAGACAATTCTGCTTAAGTAACACTGTGGTAGCTTTAATTTAGATGTCATAGCAAAATGTGTACTATGAATGTTTGTCTAACGCTGTCCAGCACATTTCAGTTACATAGAAAGGAATTAAGTTGTCATTTTTCATCTGTTATTTACTTTGGTAATAATATATTTTAAATTTTTAAATTACTCAAATGTCATGGATAAAACGTCTAGGCCCCTTTGCAATTACATCTATGAAGGCCAAGAAATGTATAATGTTTCCTTATTGAGTGGGATTTTTAGCAGAGCATTTATAGCATAATAAAAGTTTCCTTTTTTCTTTTTTGGCTGTGTAATTGACTTGGCTCCTTATGGTCTTTGGCAAACATGACATTAATTAAATTTACAGATCGCACTGAATTGTAAGGTGTTGCAAAACCCAGGATAGGTGGGAAAATAATAAAAAGAGACCTGCAGAATTAAGAGATATAAGTAGGCAATAAAACGAAATTCAATCTGGAAAAGAGAAGGCAGGGAACAAGGAAAGCAAAATACAGAGACCGTACAGCAATAAACCACATGGAAAGCAGCAGTGAAATTAAAGACTGTAAAAAACCAAGGGTGTTAGTTATGAGTTTACAAATTGCAGGTGTCATCTGGCTAAAAATGCCAGCCCTATAAGCAGGTAGTTTGAGAGGAGACCTGTATCCATCCTGTGGTGTACCAGCACAGATCTAAACCAAGCATGACTCTATTGATACTTGGACAGCTGTAATTTAGCCTATCATTCATTTCATGAATTGTATTAGTCTTTATTTCCACATGTATTGCTGCATTGACTTGAACATACTGAATATAAACACTTCTCTTTCTGAAGTAGCTGGCTACTTAAATCAGGTACAAGAAAGGATGACTGGAAACTGGGAAGGTCACCACAAATGAAGACCACATAGCCTAGCATGAGAAAATGTAGGAGACAAACATCTACAATGACAGTGGGAGCTGTCAGCATGTATTTGCCAAGGGAAAGTCATATTTGACCAGTTTGATAACCTTGGCCTGGTAAGCAGATGAGGGGAAAGCAGTGGATGTCATCTATCTGGACTTCTGCAAGGCCTTTGACATAGTCCCCCACAACATCCTTCTCACTAAATTGGAGAGAGATGGGTTCAATGGGTGTACTGTTCAGTGGCTAAGGAACTGGCTGGATGATTGTGTCCAGAGGGTAGTGGTCAGTGGCTCTAAGTCCAGATGGAAAACAGTGACAAGTGGTGTCCCTCAGGGATCAGTGCTGGGCCCAGTGTTGTTTAATATCTTCATTAATGATATTGACAGTGGCATTGAGAGCTCTTTCAGCAAGTTTGCTGATGGCCCAAAGCTGGGTGATGCGGTCAATATGCCAGAGGGATGGGATGCCATCCAGAGGGACCTGGAAAAGCTAGAGAAGTGGGCTCAGGTGAACATCCTGAGGTTCAACAAGACCAAGTGCAGGGTCCTGCAGCTGGGCCGAGGTAACCCAAGATATGAATACAGGCTGGGGGAGGTCATGCTTGAGAGCAGCCCTGTGGAAAAGGACCTAGGGGTACTGGTGGATCAAAAGCTTGACATGAGCCACCAATGTGCAGTTGCAGCCCAGAAGGCCAACTGCATCCTGGGCTGTATCAAAAGAAGTGTGGCCAGCAGATCGAGAGAGGTGATTCTGCCCCTCTACTCTGCCCTGGTGAGACCTCACCAAGGATACTGTGTCCAGCTCTGGTGCCCCCAGCACAAGAAAGATGTGGACCTGTTGGAACATGTCCAGACAAGGGCCATGGAAATTATCCAAGAGCTGGAGCAGCTTTCTTACAAGGACAGGCTGAGGGAGTTGGGGTTGTTCAGTCTGAAAAACAGAAGGCTCCAGGGGGACCTCATAGCAGCCTTCCAGTACCTGAAGGGGGCCTACAAGAAAGCTGGGGAGGGTCTTTTTACAGGGGCTTGCAGTGAGAGGACAAGGGGTTAATGTATTTAAGCTGAAAGAAGAAAGACCAAGCCAGGCCCCTTTCAGTGGTGTTCACTGACAGACCAAAGGCAACAGGCACAAACTGAAACACAAGATGCTCTCTGAGCAACAGAAAACACTTTCACCATGAAGGTGAGATTGCCCAGAGAGGTTGTGGAGTCTCCATACCTAGAGATATTGAAAAACTGGCTGTGGGCCTGGGCAAACAACTCTAGGTAGCCCTGTGTGAGTAGGAGGTTGGACCAGATGACCTCCAGAGGTCCTTCCAACCTCAGCCATTCTGTGATTATGTGACAGAAAGATGGTCACAACATAGTACGTCATCTCTGGGAAGTTAATATTTGGTGGGCATACATACACTGTTGTTGATATAACTTAAATATTCAGTCACAGAAGATGATCTCTTTGTTGACTGATTTTAAGATATTTTGGTTAAAACTTACATTTAAAAAGATGAGCTTGTATGTGTGTTTTGAATTTAAAATTGTAAATCACACAAATCAGCCAGAACAACGCGATCTTTCTTATCCAGGATATGCTGAACACAAATCAGTGAAGAAAAAGTCCTGCATTTATTTAAAGCACAACATTCAAGCTTTTTTTGAGGATTATTCAAGTAATCACAAATACATTCTCAATGCATATAGGAAAGCAGGATCCATTCAGATTAGTATATGCTACTGTACCATTTTTTCATCCACAGATAACTATCATCTCCACAAATGTCTGAAAATAGTTTTCTTTGAACCTCTGCATATCCAGTTTCACCAAGCAGTTCAGCCCTCTGACAAGCTTTATCCAAGCTGCATTCTATATCTGTTAAAGGAATATTGCAATGTATCCACCCTTGGGGGGAAAATACTTTTTATTTTCTACATTGTACAGTGAAGTATCATCAGTAAATTTATTATGCAGATTGCTACTGCAGGACTGATGGGTTTTTCATTCTGTATCCAAACCACCTTGTACGTCCACCCTGGATCTGCTGTATTTGGAGAGATCACAGGTGGACAGGCAGACAACCTATTTGCATACACGTTATCTCTCTTCTCAGCCTCACTTGATTCTGCAGTACATGCTGCAGTTTTCCAGCAGTGGGCTTAGCTCCTGTGATCCCTGTTGGCTTTACCTGCCATTGGCCCAGCTCTGCCTCCTGCCTTCGAGGCCAGGCAGTGCCCGTGCTGCCAGCAAGCTGAGGTACCTGAAGCCTCCCTGAGCTGCTCTCCAAGGGAACACCGGAGCCTCAGTAGTGTCATCATGTCTTAAATAGCAGCCATTTATTTCTCACTTTTCTTGCTGCCTGAAATTTTAAAAGGCAGGAATGAGGACAGCTGTAGAGTTTTATGGCATTAAGTAAGTTGAAAGACAGATTGTTTTACCTTTCCTACAATACAATGTTTTAGTCTTCTCAAACCAGAATAAATTTCCCTCTTAAAAACTGTTTTAAGAAGTCAAGAAAAATAGGATAACTTCTTCAGAAAACTTAGTTATTGAAATGATCATCTCTTTGTGCTATCTGACATGTATCATTAAATTATTTCTGAGTAGTGTAAACATATAAATAGACCTCATACCCAAAACTCTTTGGATTGCCTTGCAAAATGTAACTGTAGAACATACCAGAAACTAAATAAAGTTATAAACTAAACTCCATATACAGCTGGAAAACACTTCAGCAAAACCCAAACATCCTCATCCACAAAATCACACCTAGATTTATACTTATTCAGGAGAGAGATATACATTGAGTTTCCGTTGCGTTTAGAGTGGAGTTCTTTTGGGTTTGTTTTTCTTTAATGGAAAACAAAAAAGAAAATACCCAACTACAAAGAAATTAAATGTCTTAAAAAAATTAGTTTCTCTTTCCTGTGAAAACAGTGGGAGCTGTGCAGCACAGAGTTTCTCAGTGCTGTGCCCAGAAGAGGGTTTTGCCCCTCCAGACATCCCAGAATATTGCCACAGCCCTGGGGCAGAGGGGACCCCACCAGCAGACCCCTCTGAGTGCTGGCACAGCAGCTTGTGCAGCAGGGAGACCTGGTGCCAGGCACATCCTGAACTTGGAGAATACAAGAATACACTACACCTTCCTACATCTGTGTGTTCACCAGCCCTCTGCCTAGTTTAACAAACCTGATGAGGACTTTTTTGTTTATTTTGAGAGATTTCTAACAAAATCTCATGAAAAGCAGTATTGCAAGCCTTCCTGAAAGAAGAGGGGCAGAGCTGTGCTGGGAGTGTTCAGGGCAGCACATCTCCCACAGGAACCAGGCAAAGGGCATTTCATTGGGGTGAAATGTATTCCAAAAGCTGAACAGTCTTGCTGAAGGATGTGCATCTTCTCATAGCAGCACCGTCACTCAGACGTATGCATGAATCCTTAGTGCAGAAAGCCCTCCTTGGAGATTTGTCTGCCTTCAGCCTCCCAGTGAACCTGCTGGGTTTTGTTTGTTCCCCGTTTCTATAAATGAAACCACTGCTGCTGCAATCGAAGACATGCGGGTGTCAGACAGTGTGTCTCATCTCTGCAGGGGGAACAGACATACAAGAGCAATCCTTAAGCATTTGTGGAAATTATGTGCGTACATCATCCATGTGCCAGCGGGAGAAAACACCTCATCTTCCTCCTTCCTGCCATCACTCATACTAATGCTTCCTGAGGCTGATGTTCACTGTAATTATTATTAGGCATCACCAACATAAGAACAATTGAAAAGTGGACACGACCCTTCAAATAAAGAAAGGTTTGAGATATGGCAGAACATTATACAATTAATTTTCACCGAACTGCTACAAGACTCAACAGTGGCACAACATAAATCTTTGCTTTTGATGAGTAGCCTAGAGCAAAATAGCAGATTGGATAAAGCGTGGTTCTGCCCCGTGTTTTGGTACATCACTGAGTTGCAATCACTTTGGCCAGGTTGATAAAGGCAGTCCTGCAGATTGCCAGATCACAGAATAGAGATTAGATCACCATTACTAGCAGATAACTTTATTTTTCAGAATTAGATTCTACATGGTGAACAGAGAACAGCAGGAGGGGAAGGCAGTCGTTTTTACAGATGTCATTTTTGGAATATACCTGCTGACACTTCAATAGACATTTGAGGCAGTGTAGGCTTAATTTAAAGAAACAGCAAGTTACACTCCCCTTTGAGGCTGGAAGTGGATTTGTTCATTTCATTAAGCAGCAGAGCTTGTTTGACAAGTAAGTGAAGTCTGTCTGCAGTGTCAACTGATCAGGATTATCACATTCCCAGGAAGAAGATACATGGTTCAGCTGAAAGCCATTTTACTGGTGCTTGCATCCATGAGCATTTAAAGATACATGTTAGGTAATGGGCTGGGCCTGTAAGACAACCCCATGGATGACAATAATGGGAAGTACTTTATTGCTTTGCCACACGTTAGATCCAGTGTAACAACTACAGTTTTCTAAATTGCTGTAGTTACCCTGCAGGGCAAAGTATCCCCAGAGTCCCAGCAGGCAGCTGCTAAACACTCTGGTGGCATGAGGCAAGTCAGGGTTGAGCAGAGACAAAAGGCATAAGGAACACTGCTCTACAGTAGGGAGAGGTGCTGCCCTGGAGGCAAGGTCAAAGGATGCTGGATTGAGCAGTATTACCCACCCTACTCTCTGCCTACACTCCTACTATCCTCTTTAGGCAAGTCAGAGAGGGCAGCTCATGGGTGTGGGTCTGATTCTCTTTTCTTGGAGAGGATGGCCAAACCTGTGCAGCTTCCTCGGTCTTCCTGCAGCACGAAGCAGCTAAGTCATGTCATTAAAAGCTCCACATGGACTGGTTGATATGGAGGAGGATGGTTGGCAAAGCCTTGTGAAGTGTCTTCACATGCTGCACAGAACCAAAGGCCATGTTGGTTGTCAGGGACATGGATTGTTCCATGCTACAGGTAGTCATTGTGTATGTAGTCTAGCTCTCAGTGGCATGGGGGACATGGCCACCTCTTCTGCAGGGTTACACAGTACCTGTAACCCACAGCAGTGGCTTTTCTGCAACACAGAGATGTTACTTTCTGAAGATGCTAAGCTATGGGTAAAGCACAGCCTGGACTATTCAGGCTTTATTCCAGCCCTGTGATTTCCCCAGGGGCTGCTGGCTCCAGCACTTTGCTATTCCAGCTTAGGGCAGGTCTGCTCATTAGTGCTGACAACATTATCTGTCAAGCATTTTTGCATCTATCTCTCCAAGCAACTGTGGTTCCAGAAGGAGCAACTGTTTAAATTTGTGTTAGCTTCATGTTAACTGCTGGGAGGTGAAAGCCTACTGGCAATCTGGTTCTACCCTGTCTTTCTTGATCACTTCCACCAACTCGGTAAGAAAGTAAATTTACATTAAAATATATGTCATTGCACCACCCACTGATGCTAATTTCTCCCAGCAACTTTGCATGCTGTGTCCATTTGAAACATATGGTGCATTTGATGGGGTCTGGGCCTTGCTCCTTGCTAGCAGCTCCAGACTCCCATGGACTGCTATGGGAAGCACACCAGCCTTGGGGCTACCAGTGCTGTGCACACCAACAGGGAGCTGCTCACCCGCCAAACAGCAACATCACCAGCATTTCTGTGTGCAAGACTTCATCCCTGCCACCAGCACAGCCACTTGACAGAATCAGGAAAACCGATCTTTACTGGGAAAACTGACATGAACTGAGTTCCCTTGTTCCCCGGTGTATTTGTTCCTTGCTCTCATGGCAGTACTAATCACTGGAACGCAATCATAGAAAGCTTTGAGGACTGCTAGAAACCTGGTAGGCAGGTTTAACCCCCAAAAATATGCTAAGATAAAGAGAAAACACAGTTAGGATTTTTTTTTTTTTTTTTCCCCCCCATATCTGCAAAAAGTGCGCATGAAGGCCACCTGTTAGAAGTGGAGGAAGAGCAGTCAAGTATTCAAATTAAAATGCACAGTTACACTAGGCAAGCTAATTACAGGAAGGTTCCTGACCTCTCTGGGTTACACAAGGAGCCCTGTATGTAAAATATCCACTTTGCCAAACACCACCTGAAGGTTTTGAAGGGAAATAGAAGTGACTTTAATGAAAACTAGGGAGAAAACCATGGCTGACCGACAGTATAAAGTCTTAACTAGCTAGAGCTGAGAACTTATGAGTTACAGGTTAATTAATTTTGTGAATTAATGGTTATTATTTTCTGAGTATCCACTTGGTGGATCCTGAGGCTTTTTCCCAATGCTAGTTTTTCTGTGGTAAAGACTAGGACGTAAGCAGTGTTTGAGAGAATACAAATTGCATATTAGATTAAATCTTTATATCAGAACAGTTTCATCTTAGTTCTGTAGATTCACCTTTTCCAGAACTTATTAGGTTTATTTAATTCCAACATTGCACAAAATGCCAGAGGTCAAACCCTCACAGTATTTTCAGAGGAAGATAGTTTGTTCAATTCTAAGTATTTGAACATTTTCAATGTTCCTTTTAGGGAGTTTTTAGTTGCAGTTGATGCAGTATGTTGGAGAAGTTGTCCACTCATGTGACCATGATGTTCTGATCCATCCAGCATATACATCTTTTTATGAAAACAGTGCTATGAACTGGTAGCTAATATCTAAGATTCAGTGAAATTTGGATTGATCTGTGGATGTGGATCTGAAGTATCGAGATGCTGACAGCAGGTCTCTTTCTCCCAGTGTATGGGAACACCCATTTCCATACCCTGGGCCTTCCCCAGTGCTTATTGCTGCCAGCCACAACATACTCCAGAAGTGCCAGGGACGTGTTGTGCGTGCAGGAGTTTTTTGTGCTGCACCACAGACATCCTTCTCAAGAGAAAGATGGACAGAGTGAATGTGACAGATAGGCAGTCATCAAGTTGCTTTGCGCACTTTGGGACGGCTTTTGAGTTTGACACTGCTGAGTAAGTTATAAGTCCCACTACAGAAGAAAACAGGTATTGAAATGTTATTACAGAAAACACAAGGAAGTGGACATTTTACCAGAGTAAAGTAAATTCACTCAAATATGACAAAGAATTTCCATGGGAAGAAAAAAATGCTTCAATATCTTCCATCTGTAGAAAAGGTTGAATGTTTATCCCATTCAAATCAACCAACCCAAGTTTTGAGGAACAACAAATCCTGCCACAGTCCAGCCTTAGGCCCTACAGATTAGGAAAAGTGGTGGCATTGCATTGCTGTTGTTCCCAGCACCATGCCAGCAGTTGTCTGTAGCCTTCTGCCTATAATTGCTACACATTGAGGATGATTCTCATAGATGAGTTTCTTTTGGCATTCCAAAGTTTTCAAAAGAAACACCAGGAGAAAGGCCTCCAGGTAGACCCTATTCAGAAGAGGTCCATGTTGGGCCATTCAGATGTCTGTCTTCTCACGTACAGATTCTGGCAGTTTGTGAGCAGGTATGTGTGACAATCATGAAAAGGGAAGAGTTGTAGGTGGGTCTGTTTTGTAACCTACCTCAAAGACGGGGTCTCAGTGAATCTCTTCTTTGGCTTATGAGTTATAGTCCCGTGCCAATATTTTGTCCCTCTCCTTTCCAAAAAGTTAAAGTAAAAAAAGATAAAAATCAAGGCTTATTTTATTTCCATTTGAAATAACAATAAAAAAATAATCTTCTTTTCCTCTTTAAAGTCATACTTATCTGCCACCTTAGAGGTGCTTGGGCCTCTTTTGTACAGAGCGGTCTGGTGCACCAAGGTCTGAAAACAAATAGAGATGAAAGGCTCATCTGCTTTTTTCAGCCCATCTCCTCAAATTGCATCCCCCAATGTAACCAGCTCCAATTTTGTAGCACATGGCTGATTTAAGAGACGGCTGAAGAAACCTTCAACTTTCCTCTTCATGCCAATGAAGACAAGCTTGGGTGAAAGGGGGAAGGTTATTACAGTTACACAGATGAGTAGCTCTAAGACAGCTGGGATTTGGAAGCAGTGTTTTAGAGTTTGGGTTGTCAGTCAGCAACAAGATGGAAACCACACAACAGGAAATGAATATTGAGGAGAGCACTGGAACAGGCTGCCCAGAGAGGTTGTGGAGTCTCCTTCGCTGGAGACACTCAAAACCTGCCTGGACACACGTTCCTCTGTGATGTACTCTAGGTGACCCTTCTCTGGCAAGGAGGTTGGACTAGATGATCTTTTGAGGTCCCTTCCAAACCCTAGGATTCTGTCATTTTGTGTGAGAGTAAAATTTTGCTGAAAAGGTCAGAGGTGGAAATATCATCAAGAGAAAATACAGTAGGAAGAGGTAATAAAGCAATGCCTTTAAGAGTTGGATTCTACCATAATATATATCATATATGGCTTTCATATATTTTTTTCTAACATGCTTATTCATGTTTTTTTATCTTACTGCACTTAATGAGGGGAGAAGATGGATATGATACCAGCCGTGCTTAGAGCACTTCAAAAATTCTGCCCAGCTGAAGGGAAAAAATGGCTGCCCTTCTTATTGTGAGAAATCGGAGAATCCAGGTGATGCTGGGATAGGGATATGACAGAGATTTTTAAATTTTTTAGCACTGTAAAGCCCAGGTCCTGACTTGAGCTTCTGCATTGTTTTTTCTGATTATTACTATTATTCCTCTCATTGTTTTCATCATCATTATTACTAATAATGGCACAGAATCCTCGCAGGTCATTTTCATTCCAACTACCATAAACCATCCTGAAGTCCATAGGGATTGGTGTGGCTCATTTTTCGCAACATTAGGTTAATTTCCAAGATTAACCACATTTTTTAAAAAGCCAATTTCTCATATAAAGAACAGGCCTATTAATAAACTGGAATCAGGTATTGTTATCTATTCATGTACATATTTTTTTCCCAAATAAAATATGTCATTTATTGATTCTCAAAATTTTCTACCAAAGCATTACAAGAAGCATCTGTAGAGTCCTTGTGCATTTTGTTATGCATAAAGAGCTCCTACTATGCAGCGACACTGAATGTTCTGAGTATCAACAGACAGCATCTTGTCTGTGACATCTGACTGTCATGCTGTTGTGAAAAATATCTGCATGGTACTATGAATAAGATTATGTATGGGTTTTTTTTTAGGAGCTAGGATGACAAACCCACGTTCCTATTTTACACTCTCAAATGAGCAATTCTGTGCTTTAAGAAAACAAAGGGAGGAAAATATTTTAATATCCCATGTAGTGCTGCTTCTGTTTTATAAGCAAAATGTGTTTATTTTTCTTCGCAGTTCTGTGAACCCCAGGAAAATCTTTTAACCTTGCAGTTCCTTACAGCATTTCACATTAAAGCTGTCAGAAACCAAACTAATTAAACTGAAAAGCTGCTCATTTCTCTTTCTGTATAAGGTTAGGAAAAAAAAATAAAAATACAAAAGCTAGTGAAATTAAGGAACTGAGCAGAATTTAAAACTGTGTGCAGCCTAGAAGCATCATGAATATGAAATCTTTGGTGTACAAATTATTGCTTGCACACAAGCCTGGGCACCAACCTATCTAGGAAGGTGATGACAAATTATAAAGAACTTTGAGAAGAATAAAATGCCTAACATAAGGGCTATAATGGATGATTCATGGAGGAAGACTGTAAGAGCTAAATATTTTAAGATGCTCCACACAGTGTCCAAACCCACTATAACTGTTTACGTGTGCTTAAAAGGTACAAACAACAAGGCATTAGGGAGATTGTTTAGAGCACTTCTCAGGGGTATAATTGCATATAAAGGTAAGAAACTGAGCAAACAGTGATTTGAGTTGAGTATCCAGACAAAATTTTAACAAGGACATCTAATAGACTGTGAAATAGCTTCCTGAGAAGAGTGTTAGGAGTCACATCTCTAAAACGATTTAAAAGCAGAGCAAACACATCACGTGATAATACAATGGACAGAGAACACACAAGAGTCTGGTAGTGCCTTTCCAGCCTTGGGTTTACATCATCCCCCTGGCTATGATGTATGCAGCTGCCTTCCTGGCCCCAGCCACACTGCAGGGGGCATCACCCACTGCCCACCTGCAGCACCCACTGCCCACCTGCAGCACCCTGTGCCAGGCTGTCAAGCATCTACTGGCCACAGAAGGCAACTCTGTTGCTGAAACATTAGGTAATTGAGTGGAATAGATTTAAGGGGAGCCTGTGCACCCCTCTTGAGGCTGATGGGGGCAGGAGGCACTTCTGGCAGCTCTGACACTGACCAGCAGGGCGATGCCTGAGAACACTGAGGATCAGCCCCCTGGCTCACAAGTGCCTCGGGCTGACAGACACCTCACAGCTGCCCGCTGATCTGCTGTGACTTCTGGTTGCTTCTTCTGAGCTCCCCGACCGCTTAATGTGTGGTTACATAAGCACAAAATAACAAATCTCAGAAAATCAGCTTAAAAATGTCAATTTAAAGTTTTCCAGGAGTTCTATGTTAATACATCTCACGCTCCATTGCTGCAAATAGTCTGCTACATAGGAGGTTTTCTGAGAGAAATACATGATGAAATATCACATGGAATGCACATCATAGAAATGAAAGTTTGTCCTTCTGAATGACCCAAGGATTTGGTTACAGCTATACTTAGACAGGGATTTTTTTTCCCAAAAGTCCCTTGTGTTGCAACATAAATGACAGAGGGGAAAAAAACTGGAAACTGAACACTTTCCTCCTTCATTTAAGCAAGGCATCTGCTAAAACCACACTATTAAAGCAGTACTAACAGTATAAACACATCTTTGAAATAAAATGAAATGATGGATTCATGATTAAGACACAGAGTAAGGAGACAAGCAGAAGACTCATAGTTTCCTCACAGGTTATCCAGTAAGGTCTCGGATTAGTTTCCTATTTCCCTCTAGTTTTGTGTCTTTTGTAAAAAATGAGGTAGTAATACATATCTGCTGAGTTAGTATGACAGTTTGCAGCAATTTCACAATCCTTTAAAACCTTCTGGCAACAAGGACCTCAGCAGTAAAGGCTAAAGAGTGGAGCCAGAACAGGTTGTTAGTACCAGTGAGATGCTGGGCCTGGCAAATCATGCTGGGAAGTAAGCTTTCCTCCTGGAAAGAGGTGTTTAGGCAATGGAAATTTGATCTGGCTGAGTTAGCTAACATACAGCTGAAAAAGAAATGAACAAAAAAATGTGTTAAATACATAGTTCAAAATCTTAGAATAATCTTTGTCATACAAAGTAGTTATCTCCTTTCACACTAACTCTTTTGATCTAAATGCAATAAAAACACGATGTGCCAAATTTGACATAAAATAGTCAAATAAATCTGTGGCAGCAGTTGTGAAAAGCAGGTGGTATGACTGTTTTTTTCCTATCAATCTGCAACCACAAGGCCTGATGAGTTTTGTCTAAAAACAGGAATACAAACCCAGCTTTCAATACACTGATAAGAATGAACTCTCTCCTTGCCTGACCAGCTGGAAAATATGAAGGAATGCTGAGACCTTCTCTACAGATGATCAATACTTGACTCCACTTGATAAATATGCCCAGACACTGGAAATAATTGCCTAAGTTCTATAGTGCTGTTACATGTCTGAAAAACTAGCTATAGGAAATGTAAACTGGTGAGAGAACAAACCAGAGAGTACTTTGTCATTAAAAGCAGAATGTTCACAGAGATAAAGCAAAGGCACCAAGGGCTGGGCTGTATTTACATGTGCAAAAAGTTCAGAGAAATGATCGTTTGATATTGCATACTCACAGTCTACATGTTTACTTATTTAATATGATAACAATTTAGTAATCTTACTATCCAAATTTAAAAACCTAGATGTATTCTGTATGCATTTAACACTCCAAATAAAAGCTATCACCATTTTACCATCACTGGGAAGCTATCTCCCTTTTACCATCACTGGGAAGCTATCTCCCATTTTACCATCACTGGGAATCTGCGTGAGCCAATGGGTAAGAAAGCCCATATGTATTACCTTCCTCACCTCCAGAGTGGAAGCATGTATTAGCAGGGTAACAAATAATCACTACAGAAATTGAGCTCTCTTGTGTTGTCCAGCCTTGTGATGTCCTGACCCAGTGAAACCCTTTTAGCACTGCTCTGATGACTAATTCATAGTTACTCAAGCCCTGCCTGACCGCTGAGGCTATTTGCAAAAATTAGTCAAGTGGTTGGAGGAAGAAAGTGGATGTTGTCGAAATTCAGCTCATTTTTTGTGCTGAGTGCCCTGGGACTGATGTGCTGAGGGGACAGACCTGTGCCAGCACAGCCCTGGCTCTGCAGCCTGTGGGGCAGCATCACGGAGAGAGTGAGACCAGGGTATGTCAGAGCAGGGGAAGGAGGAGGACCTGCTGCCCAGATGCTTTAGATCAGTCTGTCCGTAATTGTCTTCTGTCTAGTTTTGTATTTGACACCTCTCTCAGTCCTTTGAGACTCAATCAACAGAGCTCACACACAGACCCCTGACTGATGATAGACAGCAGCACTTTTGGAGATGGAGTGCTAAACTACAGTAATACATTATTTTTTAATTTATCATACACCTTTGGCCACTTTATCTGCTTCTCAAACCCGATCACCTAGAATTTATTTCAACGGTCTCCAAATAGAAACATCTCCTTATAGCTAATATTTCCCCTTTTTCATTTCAGACATGGCATGTCTCCTAAAATGACACCTCTGTGAGATATTGGAAAGGTAAAAATCAGTGCTACAACAGTGACAAATTTTCTTTATCTAAAATTTCAGTGCTTTAATGCCCCATATATACTATATAGGGTCATGACTAGAAATAAAAACTTCTAAACCAATGGAAAAGAAAAATTTCCAGTCTCCCAGATCTACAAAGCTGACCATTAAAGAATTAATTACTTTTAAGCATATAAAGCCTATTTTTGAAATGTTATGGCTACTCTGGGCTCAAAATATCTGGACTACCAATCGTGAAAGCTCTTGTCTCCTAAAATGCAAAGATATGAAAAATTAGAGTATTAAAACATCTCCTAAACTTCCTAAAAGTAGGTTGTTTTGATTTTGCTTTCTCATTGGTTGGTTGTTTCTCAGTAGCAAGCTCATGCACTGACTTAGTTCTCAGAACCTCAAGAACAAAACTGAGGAGGAACCTCCTGCCTTTTTTCTGCAGCACATAAGTAAGAGAAGGTGCACTGATATTGCTCCCCCAGACAGCACAAAATTGCCGAGTTGCTCTTCTAGACTTCACAAATTATAATTCAATATAAAGAGGAAGAAATTACAGCCCATAACGCTCTAAAACCCAGTTTCATATTTTGCATTGTGAGCACAGTTTGGGACAGGTTTATTAGGAAGTATTAATGAAGGTAAGGGAGCATTGCCTCTCCATCAGCACCAGCACCTGTGCCTCTTCCCCACTTAGATCACGGTGGATTTGTACTCACATAAAACTGGGCAAACTTGCTCTGAAGATCCTCATATCTCAGTGCTTTCCAGAATTCATTAGGAAGCACTAGCAGTAGACAGCAGTTGGGACCAGTGGAAAATATTTCACAATGCTGTGTTAGTCAGAACCACAGATGAATCAATCAACAGGTGAGGCATTGTTGGCTTTGATTTGTTTGTTTCCCAATAACATGACAGGTTAATTTGCCAGTGTCTCACTAATAACCTCCTGATCAGTGTATGGCCATTTCTTGTGCTTATGATCTTGCTCCACTTCAGGAGTATTGTTCTGGGATCTTTGAAATATGGTGTGTTTCCTTTCCCCCACAGAACACCTTTACTGCTCTGCCTTCCCTGTGCCCAGTAACAAAAATTAGGTCAGTTCCTTCTATACACTGAAGGCAAACAAATGTGATATTAACAAAAATTCCTGTATATAGGGGAAAATATATCTGTGCATTCTGACATATTATGATTTATCTGGAATATTGAGCCAGTTAAAGTGCAGAACTAGCTGTGTGAAGATCAGAGAAGCACAATCAGCCCTAAAGCACTTGGGCAGAGGTGCACCCTGATACCTTTTCAGAAGCAACACTGACTGCTCCCACTGCAGAATCATCATGTCACCTTAGTGACAAGCTTCTACCCCATGTAGCTCCTCACTTCTGAAGGTAGTCTTCTGTGACAGAGAGAGGCTGTTTACGCTGGCATTTCTCCTGTACGTTGCTACACTTTACATGTCTTGCCAGATATTTGCAATGTCTCAAATGACAGGTGTGTGTCTTAATAAGTTCTACTGGGGGCAAGAATTAGTGGAAGAGGGAGCCCGCAGCAGTGGAAGCATCTGGTAGGAAGAAAAAACACTGTCTTGTATTCTGTCAAGTGTAATTAGAGTTGCCAGTTGTCATTGCTGCTAGCATTTAGTTAAGTAAGTTTCTCTGATGAGAAACTATCTGATGAAAGTCAAAGCTATGTAAACTTATGAACAACATAATTACAAAATATCTTGTATAGTCTTCTTATTGAACAGCCATATGTGAGTCCAGTAGCCTCCGACCAGCTTCTTTTCAATATGTCATGGGTGGAGGGTGCCATGTTTAATGTCAAAGTTACTTATTTGAAGCTCTTACACAGGATTTCTGATTTAGTAGAGTGATAGAAAATATACTGAAAACCCAATACAAATGTAAGTTACAATTAGCAAAATCTAGCAAATGCAATGCATAGTTCAAACACAATACCAATGCGATTCCCTTTACCAGCCTCTATGATATGCTTACTGTCACAACAGGGGACATTCCCAGTCTCCAAGACGGAATGTGTGAGTTGAAGCCAACTCCAGATCATTGCCCTCTTTAAAATACTTTCACTAGTTGTCTACTTTTTAGGCTCTATGTGAGCCTTCTTCCATCGCTGCATTCTCAAGCCATCAGCCTTGCCAAAGAAGCTTTAAGGATTTCAACAGGTTGCAAAAAAGTCACATTAAAAGGGCTCTCAGAATGATTTGTTTTCAATGGCAAGCATTGAGGGAGGTTGGCAATAAGTGTTCTACAGTTTAATTAAGAATGATGAACATTTGTTGCTTTTAATAGTGTCTAGCGATAGATTTAATTTCCACCTCCCAGAGCACAGCACAGAGGGGCCCTTGCAATCCCCATCCTGGCACCTCTGAAGCTCTCATGCAGGGAAAGGAGCATTGCACCACATCCACCTGCTGCAAATGGTATCTCAGCTGTTGTTTTAGACTACTCCTATACCCTAATCCTTCATTACTTTAATGAATTAATACATATTTGGAGTTTTTCTTATTATAATAAAGCGTCACTTTACGATTATTTTTTTGTTCCATGACAAAGTATTCAGAAAGAACAAAACAAAACAACTAAAAACCAACCAACTGAAGATACATTTTCCTGTTTTCTTCACTAATTTCATTGGTGGTTCTTACACAACACAGCCCACAGCTGGACACCTGTATGCTCAGTGCAGTCTATGTCCAGTCAGGTGTTTGTCTCCATTTTGACAAGTGCCCTGAACAACCAGTGGGAGACAAAAAGCAAAACCACAAACATTTGAGCACAGGGTTTAAGGAAGGGGGACAAAATAGAAAACTGCTTTGGAAGTGATGGCTGTGGAGAAGATGTGCATTAGGCAGACACAAACTGTACTCAAGTAATAAAAGCCCATAATAGAAAACAGAAAATAGCAGTCCTCCACGTTCCCCATGAAACTGCAGGGAGTAATACTGACATCTGGTTTGTGAGGTCAAAACACCCACATGAAATTATTTTTAAGAACAAAGTAGTAAAAATTGATTAGCAGAAATGATGTCACGTACCATAAAACAAGGAGTAAAATCCTGACCCTTCTACTTTTAAGTGCCCCAGTCCCCTCAACACATCATAGACTGTATTAGAAACAGAATTATTTGCTTTATTTATAAGAATTTGCAGAATCAATAAAACCCTGTGGCCTTTGTAATATTTATGAGAGCATATAATCTGACAGTATTCCTGCTAAGGGCAGACTTTGGCCCCAGCCTAGGTACCTGCAGGGGAATGCTGCCTTCTTCCCACAGTATGGCTGGGACAGGCAGCACCTCTGAGCTGAACCATTCGACCTCATGCTGCTCTTCCAGTTAAGGGAGTGTTTTCATGGCCATCTTGTCAAGCCATATTGGCAGTGAAAAATCATCATATACAATATACTCTGTACATTAATTACTTCTTACAGTAATACAAGAGAAGTAACACAATCGTAAAGAGTGTTCTGGAATAAAATAATAGTAGTAATAGTAGTAATAATAGTAGTAGTAGTAGTAATAGTAATAATAAAAGCAAAACCAAAAAAACACAACAAAAACAAAGAGAAAAATGGCCTAAATGTATTGAGAGTATTATTCATTGAATACAGATCCAATGACTGAGTTTCATTCTTCCTAGTTTAGGCTCCCAAAGTAGAGTAAACTTCTCCCTCTGGGTATAAGCCTACATTTAGTTAGGATGCAATTGCCCCAAACTGTAGCACTAATTCCCCTGGATTGCTAACACTACCTCAGATGTGCAGGCGCTCATTTACGCAGCTCAGCCCCACTTAGGTTCATTTGCTGGCTAGCACACTTGTGCCTGAGAGGTGACTGCAAGATGTGCAGTCTGTCACCCAGCACTCTCGTCCCCTGCCTCTCCCCAGCTTGACCCTCAGACTCCTTCATCCTGCAGTGCCCAGTGGCCAGACCAGGTCACTGGGACCCCATGCTTTGTCTGTGTTGTAATTTCCATGTTTTCAGGTTACAAGTGGGATTGTGCCCAGACTATGGGCTTTAATTCTCCTGGTGTAAATCAGGATTAAGTAAGAAGGAGTTACAGAGTAAGTAAAAAGTTTCCTATACTCAACTACCTACTTCTCACAGGTACTGCCCACAAAAGAGCAAGGAGAGGCAGATGTCCTCCTCAGCAGCCACCCTAGATGCATCAGAGTCCCACAGAAGATTTTTACTCAAACCCAGGCTCTTGTCTAGCAAGCCTTCCCCCATCCATGCCATGTCATAAATATTCTGCTGTCACAGACCACACTGCATCTTTTTCACCTTTTGGCAGAAGCTCCCATACATTCAACTTCCCAGGTACACAAAAGGACAACCTGCACAGCCTGGGGATCCCTCCTGGCCAGAATCCATGGGAGATGGTCATGTTGGCTTACCCTGTGCTCAGACACACACCCACAGACAAGCCCACCCAACCACGTCCCCAGGATGCAATGAGTGCCGTGTCAAAGAGCCTGGTGGAGGCGAGGAACCAAGGATGGAAAGAGTACCTGCGGAAGGAGCTAATGGAGAAGAGAAAAAGTCAGGGTTGTTGCTGCGAATGAGTCAATGACTGTGGGCTGGGACTGACAGCTGCAGATCAGGGAACGAGCAAGTATTTGGGGGACGTGTGTAGTACTGCTGCTCACAGCAGTTGGCCATTGGCCATAGCGTCTAAAGGTAGAAACAGCACCATGGGCCTGGCTCACTGTCCTTTCCATCCCTTAACCTCAGGTTAATTGGATAAGAAGGAACTCACAGTCTAATTTTGGCCTTCTATTAGAAAGTAAAAAAGTGAAAAAATTAAATTGCTTGATGTACTTGCAGAGTGTGTTCACAAATTTCCCTGCAAGCCACGCACTAACTAATGCTGGTCATCAGTCTGGGCAGAGACAGAAAAGAGCCAGTGGCCAGAATACTTATGGTAGGTTTCACTAACATTTTGGGAGAGGTGGTGACATCTATTTCACTGACAGCTCATCTAAGGGACGTTACTAAGACACTACAAAATGCACATGCCCTGCTTGGCCTGAGGGTTTTGATGCAGGCCTTGTCCATAAAACCTGAAAGCTGGATTACAGATGAAAGTCAGAGGATGTATCAACCAGACAGTCTCCTGCTAGGCCCAAGCCTGCTCCTTTAGAGACTCTGTGTGGTACCTAGTGATAAACCAGCTTATTTACACCAATCTAATCTATTTTATTTGCTAAAAAAAATTGTCATTTTTTTACTGCAATACTGTCTAATCCAAGTGATCTAAACAGACCAGGACAGTGACAACTGAGATTTTAACTGAGCACAGAACCCAGACACAGCAGCTGCTATGGCAAGAGCTGTGGACTCCAGCATTGTGGACTCCAGTGCCATAGACATGGGGGAGCCACCTGGGCCAGACTGATCAGGCTCAGTAGCACTGGGGGGCTTACACTGTAAGGCCATACCACTAATAGATGGGAAGGCATGGCAACAGAGTGATTTGCAGCAGAATATAGGACATGAACGATGGCTCTAGCTGATGACCAGGTGTTTTGTCTGAAAATCTGAAATTACAAGTATAATTATTTTTTGCTTTTTCATTGTGTACCATTCTGGTTTCTTTTATTTAGATGCTGGCATGTGAAGATGGCAATAGCACGGTTTTATGCATTTAATACCATTTTGTGGATTATATGTTTCACGTACATTATTTACTTCTAGCACAAAGAATATATTAATTATTCAATGTGGCAAGAATTGAGTGTTAAAATGCCTCTGGTAAATATGAATTATAGATTGATCTGGATATATACATGTTTTGTTTTTATGAGTTGTGCTTTTAAGACTTTCCCTCAGGGGATGGTTTGTTGATGCGATCCTGATTCATGTCAGCAATCAACTCTCAGTGCAGGTGCACGTTCTGCCAGTGACAGAGCATCTTGCTTTCAGCTCCATGGTCCTGCTCTCCTTGCTCCAGCATCAGGGACGAGCCCTATTCAGGAATATATGTGCTACCTACACTGTGGCCATGGCCACATGCAACATGGCCACCAAAGTTCTCATTGCTTCCATCCTTGCTTTGGGCTGTGCAGCACTAAAGCTCATGCTTTACACTAATTACTGGGAGGGGAACTGCAGCCATTACTCTCTGCTCAGAAGGTGCAGAGGCTCTCCCAGATATGCCAGTTCTGCCAACATAGTGGTCCCCTAGCTGCCTGCCTATGTGCAGGGGAAGCTGGCTGGTAGAAATCGGACAGGGGCAGGAGATGGAAGATGCTTCTGAAAGAGAAGCTGCTGACAGTCAATGGTATGTTGCCACTGTGTGAGGCAGAAAGTCTTCAGTTCCTGCTGAGACTGTAGTTTCTCAACTGCTGCCTTCCTGTGGGCTCTGTGACTCCCCCCACCACTCGTCAGGCCACACCTGGAGTATTGAGTCCCTTCTGGTCCCCATAATTCAAGAGTAGGTCCCAAGGAGGGCCATGAAGATGATCAAAGGGCTGGAGAACCTGCCCTTTGAGGGCTAAAGGAGTCAGGTTTTTTTTATCCCCATGGAAGAGAAGGTTCAGGGTGCACCTCATCACATTATTTTAGTACTTAAAGGGTGGCTACAAAGAGGACAGAAGCTCTCCTCTCTCTTCACGAGGAGACACATGGAGAAGACAGCAGGTACAAGGGGCAACAGGTACAAGTTGCACCAGGAGAGGGGTTTCATCTCAACATAAGAAAGACATTTTTTACAGTGAGAACAATAATTCACTGGAACAACCTCCCAAGGGTTGTTTGAGTCCTCATTATTGAAGATTTTCAGGATGTGATTGGAGAGGATGATAGATAATGTCATCTAGTCTCCCTTTCCCACAAAAGGTTAGGTCAGATGATCCTTCAAAGTCCCTTTAACCTGGGCTATTCTATGATTCTGTGATTACTGTTCTGCATGAGAACAGCTTTTCCAGACAAAGTTCTGCTGTCTTATGATGATGTCATAACCATGCACATCTCCTGCTTGAACTTTGATTAAGCATCTCCTGGTCACATATCTGTTTTCCCACAGATGGTGAATTTTAATGGGGTGATGGCCAGCTGCTAGGCAGCTATCTACTTCTGAGACTTTGAGACTAGTGAGATCCACGGAAAAAATGGTGTAGGAGTCCTTAAGAGAAGGTGTTTTTCAAACCCATTAAATCACCTAGTTTTAAATATCAGGTGCTTGATACAGCTGAAAGATTGCTCCGGAGCTGAAAAACAAAATTGTTCTCTAGGGATGATAGTGTTCTTTAGTTAAAATCACAGGAAAATAAATAACTTACTTTTCTAAAAGAAAGCAAAAAATGTCATTTAGAGCTGAGCAATCATTCTTAAAAGGCAGCACTTGTCTGACACGGCTACAGAAACAGCACTCTTCTCAGGAATGAGCGTCTGTGGTTATTATTGTAATTTGTGCAGGTCCAGCTGCCTTGCCAGCAGAATGCAGAACAGCTCTAATCACAGCTTTAAACTAACGTGTCAGATATTTATGATAAGAACAGTGGTGTCAGCTGTGTCAGATGCTTTAAAAAACCCTCAAAACAATAAGCTGTCTGATGTGTTTAAGAAAAAGCCCAGTTTCCTCTGAAAGTGCAGAGGTAATTTAAGAAAAAAGTTAAAAGGAGCAAAATTAAATTTAATCAAACTATTATTACAATGATAAATTGCAGCTGGGGAAACTTCCTGCACTTGAAAAGAACATGTTTATATTGCCAAGTCTGCCAAAAGGAAGATTAGATGGAAATATTGTAATGGTAGGGGAGAAGGGAAGCTCCTTTCCCTCAGTTTTCTGCCGTTACAGCATCCTAGAAGTACCATCTCCCACCCAACGTGGCCAAGTGATGTCCCTTGCCTGCCTGCTGACCCATTTAGATGTTCATCGATGGGAACATTTGATTCTGCAGAAAAAGGGGAAGCAGAAAAGTATGAAGTCATCTAATGACTCTTCTGAGCCTGCTCCTGAATCGGCAGCTCTGGTGTGATTATGGGACATCGGTCTGTACTGGCTGTCCTGCTGTGGGTCAACATACAACTGTGCTTTGTTGTTGTTTCACTCCTTATCTCCTTCCTTGGTGCTGCTGGGCTGGGGTCACCTCACTCTCCTGATGCTGGCAGGAGCAGCCAGGATCTGAGAGGCAGGATTATGGAGAGTGAACCCACGCAGGGAAACACATCCTTTCCTCTGGGTTGCTATGCAGAAGGTTAAGGTTAATGTGCATCAGGTGAAGGAGGGGTTAACCAATTTAGCTTATATAATACATGCAGTCATAATCCATGATAAAGATTTAGCACATTGCAAGGGGCAGGTAGGGAAAAGATCAGACAGAGACAGCTCTTTGCATTAATCTTAAATTAAAAAAAAAACACAACAAACTCTTCTCCTTTGTTGTTTTTTGTATTTCTAATGGCAAAATGAATATGGGGAAGCATAAAAATGAAATAGGGTCATCATTTAGTGCCTTGCATTAAATGTTATCATTCAAGAGTGTTGCACACAGAAGACAGCAAATATTGTAGATATGTCAGGGATGATTCAATGTAACTGAAATAACTTGAGAACATAAGCTCTCCTTCACCATTGACAGAATAGCTGGATGTGTTTGATTCAGTCCCCGCTGCTGTGCTGTGTTGCTCTGCTTTGTAAGTCCACATTTTTTCTGTTAACTCCTGAATTCAACCTTACAATTGGGAATTCAGATAACACAGCCCTTCACTTCTGATCCTAGTTGAATACCAATGCCATAATTTTGTGCTCCCTTGCTTTCTTTACTCCCTGACCTTTTGTGTTTCTTGAGGGACATCTCATTTCCTCCAGCTTTCAAACACCTAAACACTTATTTCTTCATATTGGTGATACAATTAAGTACACATCCTTAATTGAGTTACAAGCAAATACATAGAATAATAACAAGGTGTTCATCTTTGTCAACCCTAGACAGGTAATTAAATAGTCTCCTTCACACTCTTCTAAGCAAACAGAGCCCTCTCAACCGATACACCGCTTTTACATAATGTCAATAGACCATCTTCTCCTCTCCTCTGTTTAGATGGGCTTGTGTATTCAATAGAAAATGCAAATTTGCCTTACTCAAGACCTATCTATAAATGAACCTAACTCTCCTATTACTCTAGTTCCTTTGGTTCAGAGTATACTGAAGTAGATTAAAAAGTTACTTCTTTGCTAGAGTTGACAGAAAACAATTCCAGAGGTCAAAACATGGATGCAAAGCCTGATCATAGTCTTGATGAAATACACCCTGATGGGTTCTGGGATTAAGCAAGCATACTGGCTACACAGAGCAGCAGATCTTCACCCATGGTAAACTGTTGTGGCTTTATTAAAAATCAAAGAATGTAGCTGATCTGCTACTCCTGGCTGTCCCTTTGCCCTTCAGAAGAGGAAGAAACCCTCTGGTCTTCAGCATGATACTTAAGCTCCAAAGGCTGTGTTGGGGAGTAGTTGAATTTCAAAACCTTTCTGTAGGGTTGCTGAAGAGCAATGATGACATGCCAAGGGCTCCAAAGGGCAGTCAGTTTGCATTTTTTTTAATCAATGTGCCACTGGCTGAGCCTTCAATATGACCTGGAATACACAAACACACAGAGGTCTGGCTTTGGTTTGTGCTTTACTATGTATCATTCCCCTACTGCTTCCCTCAGGGCAGAGGGATTGGTACTTCTCCTGCTACCCTTTTGATAGCGTTGTGTTCTCTCTCATCATTTTCTACTGCAGGCCCCCAGGGATCTTAATACTCCTGAATTTAAAAGACATCCACATGCAGCACAGACTACACAGCCCTTTTGGCCACAGGAACAGCCATTTTCCTTTTTACAGCTTATGGTTTCTGATGAAATCCAGTTACAAACATTAGGAAGCACTTCAATCAAGTGTTGTATGGATTATGAACCTCATTGTAAACAAGCCAGCCCATAGCAATAAATAGTAGGAACATATGCACTGAAATCACTCTATCCTATTTTCTGCAAAATTGCTTTTACACATATATCATTGTTCTGCTATACAGGAGAAAATATGTAGAATATAAATATTGACATTTATATTGTCCATACTTGTACATGCTAAAGAGATCATTATTTTTTTTAAGGCTTTCAATAAAGATGTCTGTTGGAAGGTTAACAGAGGGAACAAACATCTGAGCAGTACTTGTTTCCTTGGAGATCCCTTTTAAAGTTGAAATAAGTAAGAAAAGCTCTCTGTTCACAGCTACATTTTTTTTTTTAACCCAGGCAGAAAAGAATTATGAATATGGCAGTGTGTTACCCTAATGGTGGTGTTACATTGCCTCATGTCAATTGGATACTTCACTTTTAAACACTTCCTTGGAGAATATGTATTTATTTGTAATTGAATTCCAAGTAACAAATATTAATTTCCCATTTCTATTCTAATTCACTTGTTATATGTCAATATTGCCCCTTGATAAAAGGAGTTTTGGAGAATTTTCAAACACCCAGGTGGGAAAACACTTGAAAAGCCACAAATCCAGTGCTGATAGAGTATCTTGGATATACTATTACATAAAACATTTGAGTGCCCAAGGACATGTCCAGATGCCAAACATCTCTTCTCAGAGACACATAAGTCAATCCCTAGTTTCAGATGTGAGTCTGCATCCCAAAAATAGAGCAGAAAAGTTCCAGACAAGAAGTAACATAGAGAAGAGCTTGATAACCCATGTGCTGGAGCAGTAGGCAGCCAGACTGAGGAAGTAGCAAAGGTGGAGCAAAGGAAATCAAAGCAACAGAGAGAAATGTCATCAGGCCAGTACTACAGGTACCATACTTGAACTCCAGAAGGAGCCAGTAAAAGAAAGCAATGGGAATAGTAAAAGGTCAGGATAGCAATGAGGAGAAAAGAAGAAGGGCAGTGCTGAGAGCATGTGCCAAAGTATTGTGGCTAAGCAAGGGGAAATGCTGGAGGAGAAGAGTAATGCTCAGATATACTGCCACAGCCATAAAAGGAGCAAAAAGGGCTGAGCCAAAGACCGAGAAACAAGCAGGGAGAGGAAAAGCAGCACCAGATCTAGTCAGATTTGCCCCAGCATCCCATAAGCCACATGGAACTGACTGGAAATGATGGATGATACAGTCTGTCCTTGCACACTACCAGCTTAACAGGTGTGGAAGCTTATTTTCTTTATTTATTACATTATTCCACTCTTGTTTAAGGCACAGCACAGTGAACGCTCATTCACTGATGACTAGAATTACCTGAGACCTGCTGGAAATTAATATTTAAGCCATCTTTACTAGTGTGTCCAACACACTTGCAGCACAGGCAAATTCTCATTAGCTGAGAAAGTTTGTACATGACCGGGAATCTTAGGGTCTCAGCTGTTAAAATTTACAAATATACTTTTCCCCTATTTGACCTATGTTTACATCTTTTTTCAAGTAAGAAACTGTTCAAATTGCTCAGCTGTTTGAGACAAAAAACTACTGTGCAGCATCTATCACTGTTTGATCACATTGAATCCTGAAAAGGAAATTAAATGTAAAAATAACCAGTGTGAAGTAACCTGTAATTTGAGCTAGAGGATGTTACTGCAGATCTCATCAGAAGGGAATCAGGAAAGGGATTCACCAGACTACCTTAAAAATGAATGCTGTGTTCAGAAATGTGGAGTTATTGTCAAGGGAAATAATTTTCAGTAGAGGGAGCTGCAGGACCAAGTCAGGCTTAAAACACTGAATACTGCAGCAAAGCAGATAAAACATTATTTATATTAACATGCAGAATTATTAAACAGTGTGCCAGAGAGTTTATTATGATAAAATTATTTAAGCTTTAGAACTCTCCATTGCAGTGGTTAGGGTGTGGAGAAAACAAGTGACATGTATATAATGGCATGTAAATGCATTGTTTGATGTCTCACTGAAAAATAATCTTCTCTTCTCGTGTATTATAGGCACTGATTTGTGATACAAAGACTCCAAAACCAAAATGAAGCTGTATTTCTTTCCTTATTGAAAGTCAGTGGCAAATTTTCCAATGTGGTAACTGTAGGCTGCAGTTTTAGAGATTCAATCAACGTGCACATCAGAGAGTGATAGTACAGTTATTTGTGCTGTCTCCATCCTGTTGTATCTGTATGCAAAATAATCTGCTTCTGCCCAAAGGCAAATCTTGTGTACGTGCAATTTTCTCTAGATGTGTCATTTGCAAGCATTATCCCTTTGACTCAACATGCACTGAGCCTTTTTTCTCTTGATGTTGCTCTACCAATGTAGGCTACATTTGAAAGCAACAATTGAAAAGCTGTGCCTTCTACAGATGTTGAGTAACCTTCAGGTAGTGAGCTTTCTCTGTGCTGACACCACTGAGTTAGCAGTGTTAGCCAAGACGGAAAAAAAGACACTGAGAGGTGCCTCAACGGAGGAAAACAAGGTTACAAATATATATATATAATCTACAGGTCTCAGAATACATCCAAGAATGTGCCTGAGAATTTTATTTACAGTCGAGCATCTCCTCCAGCAGACCCTCATGAAGATGCCCTGAATATACACCTTTGTCACAGTTATTTAAGAATTTCAAATAATTCCCCAATACTCAGTATAAAATATGCTGTCACACTGGTGCAGCATCAGTTGAGTCACTCTTCACTCAGAGTCCTGACAGCTGCTTCCCAACAATGGGCTTCTCTGTGCCACATCCATGTCACTAGGCATGTGACACAGACCTGAGGGAGAAGACTCTTCTACCTTGACTCTTCTGTACCACACAGACCCTGCTACTCTATGTGAAAGGTCCTGATGTGGTAACTTCTCAGCATTGATATTCTTCCTGCTCATCAGTAGGCTGTAGCAGGCTAGTTAGTACTTATGAGAGAAGGGAAGGACAAAACAGCAAACAGCAGGCTGCAAACAGCTTTAGGTAGGAGTGCCACCACACTATATGCCCCAGGGCATCTCAGGAGTTATGCTGCCTTAGAGATTTTCTAAACCAGGGAGGATGGCTGAGTCACTGAAGGCCACTACTCATGAGATCAGTCCTGCTGTGTTTTAGAGATCTCGGATATGCATCAGGACCTTTCAACCTTCCTGGCTTAGCATAACTACCTACAAGTGCTTAATTTTAGACCTCTGGCCAATAGTTATCACAAAATCTGGAGTGACAGGGCTCTTTTTTCTAGGCCCTCATCCTCAACTAATCGAGTGGGCATTGCCTTCTGTGAGCTCATTATACCATAGAGTATCTCAAGTTGGAAGAGACCCATAAGGATCATCAAGTCCAACTCCCTTTTTCTTGCAGAACTACCTAAAACTAAACCATATGACTAAGAGTATCATCCATATTCTTCCTGGACTCTGACAGGCTTGGGGCCATGACCATTTCTCTGAGAAGCCTGTTCCAGTGACTCATCCTCTCAGTGAAGAGCCTTTTTCTAATGTCCAGTCTGAACTTTCCCTGCTGCAGCTTCATTCCATTTCTTTGTGTCCTATCACTGGTCCCCAGAGAGAGGAGATCAGCACCTCCCCCTCCGCTGTCCCCCATGAGTAAGTTGTAGACTGTGATGAGGTCACTCCTCATCCTTCCCTTCTCCAAGCCAAACAAGCCAAGTGACCTCAGCTGAGGCCTTTCACCATCTTGGTCACACTCCTTTGGATACACTCAAATAGTTTGATGTCCTTCTTATGCTGAGGTGCCCAAAACCACACACAGTGCTTCAACTGGGGCTGCGCCAGTGTAGAGTGGGACAATCACCAGCAGTTCTCAGTCCCTGCAAGTCTGTTGCACAGCAGTTCACAGTCAACAAGCCCATTACAAACATCAGTAACGTGATCTCTATACTGTTTTGTATAACCTGTTTTGTTTGCTCCCTGTTGGTTGTTGCTTGCAGTGTCACTTCTGTGTTCTGGAAGCAGAGCATGATTTCTGTCAGAGCCATCAAAGAGATGCACATTCTAATCTAAGG
Organism: Apus apus; assembly: GCF_020740795.1. Classification (NCBI taxonomy): domain Eukaryota; kingdom Metazoa; phylum Chordata; class Aves; order Apodiformes; family Apodidae; genus Apus; species Apus apus. Next base: position 189,557,737 of record NC_067282.1, on the reverse strand, counting down.
TCCTTTGCGAGGCATATTCCATATCAGTGCTCTGGATGACTACAGGTCACTCCTGCTCATCAGTGTTGGCTGCACAGCATGAAGAATACCCACATCTTTCTCCTTGTACATGCCAGGGTTTCTCATCACACATTTTAACGTGTATGAGAAAGAACAACTAACACAATTATCAACAACACCTCTTCTGCTAAAATTTCTGTGGCCTTAAAGATAACGGCAACCTCACTTCCTGATGGTTGTCTTCTGATTACACCTTCAAATGGCCCACTGCCTTTGGTACTAAGATATCTGTCAATGTGAGTGCAAATGGCACTGCAGGGGTCCTGATGCATGCTTTCCAGTCTTTATGAAGACAGCAGAGATGTATTCCCACCCAAGTGGCTTTAGGAGAAGAATTACTGTCATTCTTCTCACCGCTGCTGTGCACTAACAGCATAGGAAGGCATTTCCCATTCCACAGGAAGCTCTGGTGGCCACCTCTGAGAGATGTACGTTGTGTCCTGGGACCTAAGGGAATTCAAGTACAGTCATTGGTACTTTTGAAAGGGTATGGCATTCACTTCCTTAGCCCTCATCTGTGCCAAGTGGAGGAAGGAGGTTTGGTATCTCAGCAGCATTTGTTGGAGGGTAGAAATCAGAAACCTACACAGAAATGAGTACAAGTAGCAGTAGTCTCCCACTCCCCTTGCACTTGTAATGTAAGATGCGTTGTTTCAGGTTCTTTCACTAAGAGACAGGGTGAACCAGCAAACCTTTCCTCACCTCCTTTTTCCTCTCTTTTAGCTCCAAGGAAAAAACTGAACATGGTCTTCTTTGCTAATAAATTCCTTCTGTGCTCTTTCGCAGTAGTGTTACTGGACAGATTCATCTCAGGTCAGTGAAATTTCCTCCAACAAATGAAGGCAGGGCAGACAGCAGTGGCCTTCAGTCCCAAAACTGAAGCAATTTACACAGGTGCAGTACAACAGTATTGTTGACTGGGAGACTGGATTTGGACTGATGAGTCTGCATGGCCAGAGATCTTTTGCTATTCCTGCCCATCTCATCCTTCTGCACTAGGTCCTCCAGAGGAAGCATTACTGACTGCTGCTCCCATTGGAACAGCCTCAGGGTAAGCACATATGGCAGCAGAACTCTGCTTCCTCCCCACCTCATCTCCCTCCTCTGAGTCTGTGAACTCCTACGTAGGAAAAAGTACAAATTCTTTTGTTAGCTCAAAGCTTTGCCTACGTACAGAGAACAAACACCACAATCTGCCACTCTGGTGAGAGAGTACACCTATGTTTACTCTTCCATCATCCTGCTACCAGTGCATTGAAGGTTTTTCTCAAAGCCTTTACTAGGGAATCACAACTACAGCAATGCCATGGTGTTCAGGTTTTGCTCGTTTTCCCTAGAAAATTCCAGCATTATAAGACAAAATGGAAATAGGAGGCTCCAGTCACCTGCAAGCTACTTGTTTTATTCAGTTGTTTTTTCTTGGGCTAGGGACAGGGCAGAATCTATCAGCATGGTAACACTCAGAGTAGTTATTCATCTGATAGGTATTGCTGAGGGGGGATATCTCCTCTAAATACATCTATCAGAGTTTTAGACAGCATCCTGTGACAACATGATACCTTAGAACTAACAGAATGTGATTTGATTGAAGACTTTATGCAGATACACATCCCTTTTTTTGAGCAACTTGTCAATACCAGCTTTCTTATTATCAAGTTCCTTCTTTGGTGGTACACAGAAATCAGCTTTGAGCAGGTTTTCTTTATATTGATATGTGCTCAAACATTGGAGTTTTTTTCCTTCTCTGGTTGAATATTAATAATGTTTAGGCAAAGAACAGAAGACTGAGAGGAACACAATAGCATAGGTAGGGAATTTCCCTGGAGGGAACAAGATCTTCTTTCTGCCAACCAAGGACAGAGCAAGCATGCTGAAATACAGCAAGGGAGAATCAGTTCAACAAGGAACCAAAGTTTTCTCACTACAAAAATCTTCAATCAATATTTTCTGACAGCTAAACTGCTTTGCAGAACATGCATCACTGAAAGCTCAAAAGAACAGGTTACACAAACAGCTATCAGGAACTGCAGAGGTATTTCTGTGGGCAATCATTCCTTGTGGGAACTTTCCCTGACATGACAGGGTCCATAGGGCAGACCCATAGCTGGTGTGAATTACCATCCCACCACCTTAACCCCAACAGCATTGAAGTACTAACCTCAGCATTACTTTTTGCTGTTTAATCTCCTCTTTTCACAACTATGGTTGCAAAATATTAAAATGAAAATCATAGAATCATCACAGAATGCCAGGTTGGAAGGGACCTCAAGGATCATGCGGTCCAACCTTTCTAGGTACCACTGTAGTTTATATGAGATGGCTCAGCACCCTCTCAAGCTGAGACTTAAAACTGTTCAATGTGAGGGATTCTACCACTTCCCTTGGGAGACTGTTCCAATGTTTGACTGTCCTCATGGTGAAAAATTTACCTCGTGTCCAATTGGAATCTTCAGGAGCAACTAGTGCCCATTACCCCTTGTCTTTTCCATGTGACTCCTTGTAAATAGGGAGTTTCCATTTTCTTGGTAGCCACCCTTTAAGTACTGGAACATGGTAATAAGATCTCCCCAAAGCCGCCTTTTCTCAAGGCTGAACAAATCCAGTTTTCTCAGCCCCTCCTCATATGGCAGGACTGGAGAGTCCTCTGATCCTCCTTGTGGCCCTTCTCTGGACCCTCTCCAGCCTGTCAACATCCGTTTTGTAGAGCAGGGACCAAAACTGAATGCAATACTCCAGGTGTGGCCTGACAAGTGCTGAGTAGAGTGGGATGGTGCCTTCTTTATCTCTGCTGGTGATGTCCTTGTTGATGCAGCCCAGCATCCTGCTGGCTTTCTTTGCCACTGCAGCACACTGTTCACTCATGTTGAGCCTGTTATCCAGCCAGACCCCCAGGCCCCTTTCCACAGAGCTGGTCTCCAGCCAGGAGGATCCTAGTCTGAACTGCACTGCTGGGTTATGTGTTCCCAGGTGCAAGACTTTACACTTCTCCCTGTTGAATTTCACAAGGTTCCCACTAGCCCACTCCTCCAGCCTGTCCAGGTCATCCTGGAGGGTAGCTCTCCCTCTGGAGTGTCAGCCTCTCCACTCATCTTGGTGTTGTCAGCAAACTTCTTCAGGGTGCTCTTGATCCCAACATCTAGGTTACTTATGAAGATGTTAAACAGCATTGGGCCCAATACAAATTCCTGGAGCATCCCACTTATGACTGGTTGCGAGCTTGAGGAAGAACTATTTACAGTGCTACTCCTCCACCTCTTCTCCCCTGCCTGTCTTTATTAAACAGCCTATAGCCATCTATCATGATCCTCCAGTCATCTAAATTGTCCCACCATGTTTCAGTTATTCGTATGATATCGTAATTATCTGACTAGGCACAGAGTTCCATTTCCTCTTGTTTATTTCCCAGATTGTGTGTGTTTGTATACATACACTCCAGGAGGCTGATCTTTTGGTTCTCATTTAAGGAGACAGCTGAGGCATGTTTTACACTACTCTGGTTGGCCTTGTTTATTCCCCAGTAGGTTTTAGTGGTGTGTGTGGTGTGATCACTGCAATTTTCGATCCCTCCCCCCGGTACTGGTGTGCTGCTCCCAAGCTCCTCTCTAGAAAGCCGTTTTACCCCCACCCCCTCATAATGCTGCACAGTGCATCAGGAAGTTGCTTTTATAATTCTCTTTTAACCTCTTCTTGTGACACTGCTATTTTGCTGAAGTTTGTGAGTGGAAATATAGAACATGACCCAACATTTTTTCAGAAATAAATATTTGCAGCAGTATAAAGCTTTTTATTCTACCACTTGTAAATAGTCAAACTGCTGGCAATCTACCCAAAGCTTTAGTGCCAGCTTTACTGTGCCATTAAAGTACACATGACTGGGCACTGCCTTCCAGTAAAATAGATTAAAAATAAATAAATAGATCTGTAATTTTTTTTCCTATTTCTTCTTTTATTTTTCTCCCTTTTTAAAATGTGTTTTGCCCTTGATCTCTTTCATCCTTTACAGGGTTTTGTCTCCATGGATTTTTTTAATTTGCATCACTCCTGTTATTCTTTCAGTATTTTTCCTTTATGAATAATTATCTTTCCCCTTCTATATCTTCCTGCTCTAGAATTGAAGTCTCTGCCTAAAAAAAAAACAACACGAAACAAAAAAACAAAACAAAAACAAAACCTATTTTTGTTATTTATTGCTGAAGATTTTTCTGAAAGAAGGCACAAAACCACACTCTAGGTGAAGTAGCTACCAACAAGAGCAAGTCACCCTTTCAGACATGTAAGAGTCTTAAAGGAGAAAACATCTTTTGAAGACAACCTCTTGCTGGCAATTTCAGTAGGTACGTGTCAGGAATTATTTCTAAACAGAAGGAAACTGAATTAAAAAAAAAAATTAATCTTCTCATTGCAGAGGATTTTAAAGGCATGACTGATTGCAGGACGACTGCCCCACCTCCTTTTAATTAATGGGACTAGTCACACATTAATTAAGAACATGAATGAGCTTTTGCAAGATGTATGTTGTGTGCATGTCAGTGGGTAAGACAGAAGTCTGTGGAGACTGTTGCTTTATTATGGACAGAATTAATTTATTGCAACTTAAAACACCAGTTAGAGTTTATTAAATGTACTTAACTATCCTGTTGAAAATTAGAAAGAGCGAAGGGACTGAGAATAGAAATTAATTCCTATTACTCATTTACTTCTTAGGGATTAAGGCAGGAGTTCTAGAGAAATAGTACTTGAATTGTAAGACAGAGGTGTCCAAATAAATTTGATTTGATGTGCAATCTTCCTTTTATGAATAACCATTGATTTATTATAGGAAGTCACCAGATGCCCACCCAGCCTATCTCTTCTCCTCAGCAGGACAAAAAATATGATTAAAACCTCAAGATAAGGACAAGGAGGTCACTCAGTAATTGCAGTCAGAGACAAAACAGACTCAACTTGGACAAAGTGCACTTGGGTCAGAGTAATCCTAATCTCCTACTGTGCTCACTACTGTTCATCTACAACAAACATGTTCTATTTCTTGTTAGAACATGTACTGCATGCACAGTAAGTATTGCAATGACATTCAAAAGCCTCATCTATTTACTATATACTACTTAGGGTATATTATGCATTTCATGCTCCTTAGAACACTAGTTTTATTTGAATTTGTGTAGTTTAGATTTTTCCATAATCATGAACTCTAAATACACAGATTAAGTTTCCTCTCTCCTCTTCAATCTTTAGTTTACCTTGGAGAGTTGCTTAGTTTTAGCTTCAACTTGTTGCTTCACTTTCAGTGTTTGTCCACATTTGTACTTGCTACAAAGTTGTGGTCAACCCAAATGGAAGGTTATCAATTACTTCTTCACTGGATTAAATCGGCGCACGTTGATTACACTAAGTGCATTACCTTTGTCTGGTAGAAATCTGGCAACAGATTTTTATGTTTTTTTTAAATCAAGTTGTAAAAAGAAAAAACACCAAATTGCTGCATGATGTATTTTTATTTTTTTCAATGAAATGCCCTGGAGTCATAAAACAGAATACATTTTCTAATCTTGAAGCCAGCAAGATTGGGAAAAAAAGAAAAATTGAACCTGGTTTTCCTACATGTAATTTCCATACTGAGAATACATTCAGAGAAAAAAACCCTAGAATTAAAGTGTACGCAGACATTACTTATGCATCTCTCTTCTTAAAATTAAACTGGACATGTCATCCAACTCATACAGTGCTTTGCTAGTATAATATGCTACAATGGAATTACTCAAATGCAACTATGCAGCTTTTCTATTACCTAAGACCTTTCCATTTTATTATGTTGCAACCCCGTTGTTATTTACTTCACACTCCATTATCTTACTACAGAACGATCTTTTCTCCTTTTCTGGTGGCTTGTTCCTCAGAATGAGAACCCTCACTGTGTCTTCCTTTGGAAGCACCAAGTACGCAGTTTCAGATATTAAAAATATTCTAAGCATTTCAATATACATTCACAATCAGATTAAGCCGCCATTTTCCAAGTAAGAGTCTCATGACCTGCTAGTAAACTAATGGAAAGAGCTGGTTGGTATTTACTCCTGTTCTCATTAATGAGAACATGATCTGGACAGCTGTAATGCCCCATAAACGCCCTCATCCGTTGGTTAGCTGAGTGTGCACCACCATATCCTGCTCAAGAATTACAGTAACTTGAAGTCTGGGTTCTCTCACAATATTCATGGATAGACAAAAATAACTGTATAACTTTTTAAACAAATGACACTTTGAAGAATGAAATACACATAACACTTATGTTACAAGTGTCTGAAAAACACTGGCTCAATCAACATTTTGACTCACTGTGTTAATAAGGAAAGTAAACAGCAGTACTTTTGGAAAAGTATTCAAGTATTTCCCTGATATACCATCTAATGAAAAACAAATAGTAAACTTTGTATGACTGTACTTTGAGCAAATACCAGTTGCAGTGCTTTCTGTGACATAGAACTGTGTGAACAGTACTTTGTAGCAAAGATACAGCACACCATTTTGATATTACACAAAACTGGAATGTAATTTCAATAGAAAAAAAAATCAGTCATTTATAACAATTTTCAAGTGCTTCAGTAACAAATGACAAATTATCATGGCTTACACAGAGAAATACATGAGACATGAAACTAGCACAGGCTGTATGACAGAAGTGCCAATAAATATACATGAATAGAGAATTACTAGCTATTCAGACAAAAATAAAACAACATTAAAGAGAACTACACACTTAAGACAAAAGAGAGCAGAGGCTAACTTCTGATCCTCAAATAGCAATAAATATTTCCAAGAAGAGCAAAATTTAGTCCCAAGCCTACACACATGTGTCACAATGCACAAATCCATACACAACTTAAATAGTCACTTCATAGCTATACACGATAGTCCAATGTTTTTGCTATAAAAAACAAATCAGCACAGTGAATTCATGATTTAACAGATGCCAGTTTCTTCCCTTGACATCAAAAACCAAATTATTTTGTTTCATATTCAGTTAAATATATATTATTTTAAAAAAAAACTTCCCATCATCAAATCGTATGTTTAAACTTAACATTCCAGCATCTTATTTTGTGAAGACATTTTAAAGTATGTAGTAGAATCTCCAAAGAATTGTGTACTGAAGAGGGAAGCTTTTAATTTCTTAATTTTAGATATTTAAAAATAAAAAATAAAAACTTGCTGGTGTTTCAGAAGGTACTTATGTTTTCCTTTGCCTGTGCCTGCCTGGTATTATATCCCGGCAAGTTGCTTGCAACACATTTCAGTTAGTGTGTGGTATTTGGTATCATCCAGTCATAAAACCTTTTATAACCCCAAAAAGCATCATGCAAGGAAGCCTTTATACAAAGAGTATGTAGGATAAGGTATGATTTGTATACTGATGTGCTTCTATTTTTCAGAGTATTTCTAAACTCTTAGTGTTATTATTTAAAGCCAGGAATGTGTGTTTGAATTGCATTGATAAGTTGCAAGGTATAATCAGAATTTCAAAACAAAAGATTTTACTAAGAAAAAGATGCAAATGACAAGACTGTTGTCCAGCATTTAAGCCACATGCCACTACTTAACAATCCCAGCAGAAAACATCTTCTCAGACACTGAAAATACCTTGTCTTGGTATCTTTGTTTGATGACAATGGGAAGCCCAATGTTTTATAACATTTACATATTAATTGCAACACAATAGCTAAATGAGCTCTCTAGAAAAGCACAGAGAACTTATCATTGTGAATACATACATATACACCAATCCTCTCTTTTCTAACATAACTTAGATTACATTGCTCCAAGACATATTTTCATGATTACAACATTTAAAAAAAAAATGACAAAATGCAATAAGACATCTAAAATTATACTGAAGCCATTAAAAAACCCACAACTCAAACTAATATTTAAAAAAAAAAGCACAACCTTGTCAATTTGACTAAAATGCATATTTACTCAATTTCCTTGAGCTTTTATTTTTTCTTCTCCCCATTGGAGGAACAATGTCTATAGTAATTGTTCAATGCTACTCTGGCTGTAGGCAGCTTTGTCTTTACAGTTTTCCTCGATTCCCCTTGCAAATAGCTTCATCAACTGGCAGTGAACCCTGAAAAATATGGAAATTAATAGGAAATAAACAGGTACTACATATTTAATTCTAATAAACCATTAAATTCAAGCAGTTGGACACTTGTTCCTTGCAACAGACTACAGAAACTGTGCTCTTATACAATCCTCCTCTGCAAAAAAGACTGGATGCTTTCATGTATCCATCACTCCTGTTACTCCTCTTTTCCACACAAAAAGTTTGATAGACAATGAGCAGATCTCAAACAATGTACAGTATTTGCAAAAGTCACTTGCTTCTGCTAAGTGATTATGTGGTCACAGAACACACCTGCATGTATACTTTTTGAATTGTGGTGTTGTTTCCTCTGTTTTTTTAAAAAAATAAAATAACAAAACCAAAACCCTAAACAAAAAAGAAAAAAGCCCTTCAAATTTCACAAAACTTGATTCCCTTCTAATTCAATTATTTGCAAAACTTCAAACTTTCTCCATGCACCAAGGCTGGAGATACGACTTTGTGCTGTGTGTCAAAAAACACAAAGTGACATACTCAGTGTTTCTGTATGACAAAGATACCTACTTAAAGCTTAATAGGAAAAGGTAGTGCTTAGAGTAATGACATACTCCACTCATTAAAATAATCCTCCTTCAGCACATCAAGCACATATCAGTTCCTAAGAAGCAAGTAGGACTTCAGAAGTAGAGCTATCCATCTATCTTCGTGATAGTTTACAATGTATGGTTGGAGTATTCTCTGGAAAGGATTCAAAAGAGTAACAAACAAAAACGTTTATTACCAGAAAACTCAAATTTGCTATTTTGGGGCACTGTGTTGGGATATCTTTATGAGTATCTTTAAAATCAGTGAAAAGGTTTAATATGTTTTCTGGTACATGGAGAGAAAAATCAATGCTTACCTCACTTCAATTGCTGAACTATCCAGAGTTTCTCCATCACAATTCCAGGTGCTATTAGCAACATGACAGCAACAGGCTGGATGATCTCTGCAGAACTGGCCAAAATGTTTCTTTCCTATGTCTGTGACATTGCTTTCATTATCTTCTGAAAGCTTTGATGTAAATTGAAAACTCTTCACCCGATAAACATCTACAAATGAGAAGTCAAACTACAAAGAAAAAAAAAACAAACAGGCAAGTACAATTAAATACATTTGATATGTAAAGCAACACAGCACGTAGCATTTTCTGTTCAAGAAAATATGTACGTTCCCATTTTCTAGAGAAGCTTACCTGAGGCAGGGAGTGATTTTTGTTTTTTAAAACTTTGCTTTATTATTTCTGACTTTAGCAAACAGAACCTTACTTTTCAATGGTCCTTTTCAAGTAGCTTCAATACTGCCACTTTATAGATAATCAGGTAACAGGTCCTGTGATTAATATTTTTTATTCCCACTTACTCATAAAAATACCCTATAAAAACTACTATAACATGGAATCAAAGCAAAAAAGTTTGCAGTGGATCTTTGTATCATCCTCAGGAACTGTTCAAGTACAATCCTTAAGACAGACAGGCTTTTCTGAAACCCTTCTGCTTCTACAACAGCCTGAAGGTGGGAGCTCCGTGGCAGTGTGATCACATTACAGAGTTGGTGTACGCAAAATAAGAATAGAGTGCAGCATTATTATGTTCCAACAAAATAAAAGTAATTTTAACTAGTTAATTTAGCTAGAAAAAGTAGGACAATTAAGAAATTTCTGTAACACAGGTTGCAAATTTACACTAAAATACTGTACAAATGCTTTTAAAGAGGCTTTGTAAATTAAAGGGACAATCATATTAGAGTGTCCCCACCTGCACTGAAAGGACTTAAACACTTCGCAAGCTGTGATACAGATGAGTCATTTACCAAAGGCAATGCAATATGTCTGGGCACATCTATGGAAAGGGGATGACAAGGAGACAAAAGTGAACAAAGAAACAGCTTATCCATAAACCATATCCTAAAAGAGATCAGAGTTGAAGGGTCCTCCTAGGTCTTGAGTTCCTTTGGCTTTTAACCATAACCAAACTGTGAAGCTGTCAACCTCCATGCTTGGAAACAGGGGCTCATGGATACAACGAGGCTTACTAAGCAGTGTACTAGTCCAAGCATCTTAGTAGCAAAAACTGGCATCCACAGCTGCACAAAACCACCCAGGAATGCTCTCATGTCTCAAGTCTAAGCAGAACGTGATCTCTTGATGAATGTTCAGGCCAATTTGAAAGGTAGCTAGGAAATGCTTCCAATAACAAAAAATATCAAGGCAACAGTGAGAGTGAGTGGGAAGGAGTGAAGGGAAGAAGAGGAGACTGGGAATAGCAGGAAGGAGGAATACAGACTCATGCAATGTCCCAGGGAATGGCAATCAGGAAATAGAGGAAAGGGAACCAATACTAATTCTTTTACAGAGGAGGAAGAATAGCAACATAAACAAGTGAGATTATTGCTTTTATAACTAGATATGACATTAGTCCGTTGTTGGGATAATTTCCAGAATATGTTAACAATATTAGGTTGTGACAAGTACTAAATGTGCTTATTCACAGCCATAGCTCTGGTTTCAACAGATACTACAATCCACAGTAGTGATGAATCTTTCCTTTGTACTTTATCCTGACAGCTACAACATATGCAAGGAACAACTCTGAAGCTGAATGCATGAAGCTCATTGCCTGCTGACATATATGTAGTAAAATTCTGCTAAAAGCCTGCAGTTTACAATCAAACTGCAGTTCTGGCAGCTTTCTTTTAACCACATTTTTTATACAGTTTACAAAAAGTGATTTATCTTTTGTTACTACATCTTCTACCTTAGTTATGTTATACTACTGTGAACAGTTTTTCATGGCAAATACATGGCAGCACAGTTGTGACAAAAATAATTTTAAATACTATCCAAACAGCATATACTCTGGTTTTGTAGATGTTGTTTTTGTCATGTAAGAATATCAATATTTACAACTTAGACTGAGTCTGGAGAATTCACTGTCAATAGGAATACACACCTGATCATCTTGGTTTGTATGTCTGACAAGATACCGTAAAAAATCAAATCTGGAGCATTTACGAACTAGAATGAGGTCAGCTGAACCATCTGCCAAATGAGCTGCTGGTGAAAGACCTTTTGGACTTCGTGGACAGGCACAGCTCATATTTACTGCATTAATGGCTAAAAATTTCCCTTTAATAACCTTCCATTCTTCTGCATCATCTGAAACACATCAGAATAGGCATAGTTATTATTTGATCTACTCATAAGAAAACTAAAAACAATCATTCTTGGCAACTTGAAACTTATTAGTGGGCATATTAATGCACTGTTAACATCTAAAATAAACCGCATTAAAAAAAAATGTGTTTTTCATATACTAACAGCGAAAGTTGCTTTTTCCCTCCACAGACTGATTATCTACTAAAACTGCTCATCATTTCTGATATATGCATATCAAATTCAGGATCAATACTATTTGGTAAACCCACAAAGCCTCAGGCAGAGAAAAGACACGAGGCAAGTTACAATCCTTGTAGTGTGAAAGTTCATGGGTTTTTTTAACTTTTTAAAATATTATTCTTGCTCTTCAACATGTTAAATACACAAAGACCCAAAGACAGTGGTTTAGTATTTGGTTTCTAAATCGATATTCCTCTTTTGCCTCAATGCCACAAATTATATTTTAAAAAGAGAAAAAAAAGAGATGACTCAGCATTCAGCAAGGAGCAGCAGATAGACCCCAAATGTCTGAAGATGAATACTATTAACAGAGCTGAACTTGCCTGTGCATAAATCTTCAGAGATTTCTGGAAAACTATACAAAAGTCTGTTTTCAACAATGTGAAATCATTCTGTTAGAGATTAGGCCTAGACTGAGCTTAAATGTGTGATGACATCAATACTTTCTTGGCAGAGGAATTTTCTGGAACAAAGAAACACTGGCAAGCACTGTACAGAGTTGTAATCTAAACTGTATTTCCATCAATATGGATAGATGAGAAAAATGCCTTTGCACTTTTAGATTACACATAATTGCATTCCCCACTACAAAGAGAAAAAGCCACAAAGCAGCCATAACACTCCTTTTCTCCCAATATAAGTGGCTCAGATACTTAACAACTCCACAGAAGTAAAATTTGCAGAATAGTCTATGGAGATACACATACATGCTCTAAGACTGGAGGTTCAGGAATGAAGTGCCATTATTGGTGATGGGGATAACATTAAGGAATGAACAAAACCCAACAATTTGTTTATATAAGCGTGTTCAAGTTCGATCATCAACTCACAGCAAGGTAGAGGTTCTAAAGCATATTAACTAGTAGGGAGTTAGAAAGCTAACTTTATTCAGTTCCCCACCTTTGGATTAATTTAGTTATTTTCAAGGTGCTTCTTTGATGGAACTATAGATGACATTTATGCTATATATCTGATATCCTGAAATTCTGATATTCTTTCCTGTCTTAATTTTAGGAACTTCACATTCACTTTAAAGAATCACTGTTATAATTGTCTAAGTACTTTTGGACCTAAAGCCTATGATGCATTCATTTGAACTGACCTCTTCCAAGCTTTATAAATCAGAAAAAGAAAAAAAAGGAAAAAATGTTTGTAAAGTATTCTGTAGTTTTTCTTTGCTCTTTGAACTTTTCCTGTTTCCTTTGATTTTTTTTCATTGGAACTTCTTACTATCCACTCTTTAGAAACAGAAACAAGAAAAACAGAATTCCAAGAAAAATAGAGTAGGATTGTAATGTGACAAAAGACATTAAGGAAACTAGAAACTTTCTTTTCCATCTAGACTACCCTATCTCCTCATAAACAAATCAGTAATAATAAGAAAAAATCCAGCTCTTAAATTCAACATCTTTGCATCACTTGCCAGAGTGGTTTTAAAATTCCTTGCTTCATTGTTGATCTTTTTATGTTGCTTTCAAACAGAACATGACAGAAATAATTTAAATAAGATTCAAAATGTGTATCTTAAGAGAGATGAGAAAGACTTGAATGTCAAGCTACAGAATGACTGCTCATGCTGCAGGCAAATGATGAGGTCCTGCTCTGAGATGAAGGTAACTGAATGCAACATAAAAAAAACTACTGGAACTGGAAACATCTGTCCCCCTGATGTATCTAAATGCTTATTGTCAAGAAAACCAGGCTTTTTCTGATACACAAACAATAAAATGAAAACAACACCCCTTGCTGATAAATCCTTTTGTTGTTTATTTGAGAAGCATTAATAATTTTGTTTATAGTGTGTCAAACCATGTGTTAACTTTTAAAGTATGATCACTGTAAGAAATAAGCTTCAAATTACTTAAGGGAGAATGTTTACATATGTTATTCTGATAGATTGTTTTCACCTGGTGGAAAAGTACCATTCAGCATAAATTTCAGCATGCTACTAAAAAAAAGTTTCAAAGTAAGTACAAAGCCAGGGTATTTATCACATTTTAAAAGACTGTTTTCATAACCATTCTTCAGGTTGCATCTCTGAAATAGCACAAACTATTTGCCGAAAATATCTTTCATACAATGGAGCAATTACCAGCAGGGAGAACATAAACTCATTTCAGCTGTCTATTGTGTATATGTACTGCAAGTTGCTGAAACCAGCATGAAGTAAACACTCAAAGTTTTCTCAGTCCATGCACAACACAAAGAAATACCTTCAGTGACAGCCAATGCAACATCCTTCTAAACTTAGCTGAATCGGTACACAAACCAAGTAGGCACAATGAAAGAGTCAGCCAATAAACCCTGCTGACTAAAAATCTTATCTGAGGTGGTGATTTAAAATCCTTTTTATTGCTAATCAAGAGTAGCCAATTGTTATTTTTTGCTTACCACTACTGCACTGAGAAGAGACTGGACTGGAAAGCAAGCCAGATACCAGAAGTCAAATGCATTTAAGTAAACAATATTCTACATATTTAGCTGCTTAATATCCTGTGCAATGCTGGCTAAAGAAGTCTTGACTGCTCACTAACCTGTAGCTTTCTTCTGCCTTTGCTTGTTTGCCGAATCAAAGCTAACAAAATTTAGATTTAGTTTTTAGATTTAAAAACAAACAAACAAAACAAAATTAAACTAAAATCGCCCCCAACTGAAAAAAACCCAAAACAAAAACCCCAAATCTATAACCAAAAGAAAAATGATTGGCAATTTCTAACTAGAGTTATTTCTCAAATATGTCTCAAAAATATGAAGTAATTTCTTTAGCTGAATCTGGGCATAAATTAAAACAATTCAAGAAATACTCCAATCTGGCCATCTGTTGACTAGATCCATAATCTGAAAGCAGTAGCTGGGATGAAAGCACGATATATAAGCATGTGTAACAGGAATTCAAATTGGCATAGAAATCTGTACACAGCCTTTATGCTACATATCAGTCTCTGTAGGATGATGATGACAGTCTTTTTACTAACAAACGTCTGGAACATGGCACAGAAACTGTACAAAATAACTCTAAGATAATCTAGGTCATAAAGACCAATGTTTGTGTCAAGAATGTTACCACTTTAGGTGCTGGGATTTACAAAAAAAAAAAAAAAGAGTAAAAGCAGCAGCAAGCACCCATGGGAAGGCTGCCTGCTGTTCAAAAGGGGTTAAATCCAAGATGAAGAACTGAGACCAGAGGCAAAACTTGGCCAAGTGCATCTGCATACTTTACTACAGCAAGGCCACTATTGTATCAAAACCAGTATTCCCCATTAGGATGCAGGAGTAAGACTTGGGTACAACTAGGAGGATGACTGCACAGAAACCAGCATATTAACTGTTGTTTTTAAAAAAGGAAGGAAAAGTTATGCCCAGAAGAAAATCCATGGAAGCGTGCACAGGGGTTGGAATGGGGTGGGTGGAGAGAGTAAAGATAGCATAATTTGAGAATGAGGAGAAAAATATCACTTATTATTTATACTGAATATTGGTGGGGTATTGTACAGAAATACTTAAGTCCACTAGCCTGGTTATTAGACATCCAAGTTCACTGCTTCATATTTATTTAATACACAGCTTTACATAGGATTACTTTTGTGCTAACAAACAATTTTTTTAATCCTGATCTAGTCTAAAAGTTATCTTAAACTTATCAGTTGAGTCCTCACAAAAAGAATAGAATTCTAGTTCACAGAACGTATCTTTCCTAAACAAAAGAAACTCAACACATCTAAATAAACAAGTAATTATTATAATTTTACCAGAATTCTGTGGGGTTTGAGTAGAGGAGCCACTTTATATATTTTTAACATATTTACATGTATTTCCCTTAATCTTAAAGAAACAACAGATTACCTAGTGACTCTCAAAGTTTAAAAAAAGACCCCACCAAAACACACACATGCTCCAACTGATGTATTCTGAAAAATATTTTTTTTATAATACTACACCATCTTACTTTTTATGACAAATTACCTTCATGTTTTAATCCATGATCCTTTTGCTGTTCTGCCAGCCGCTGCTCACTTTTCTTGCAAATGTAACATCTGAAAACAAGAATACTGTTTAGCTCCTGAAAAAAACACTTACTCAGTTCAACTTTTTTGTTTTACCCAATCATTACAAGACCTTCCCCCACAACAAGATGCAGCATGTCACTGACCACCCTGATGTGGCATGAATCATGACAGCCCTGCATGCAGTATAGCTACTTTGGTACAGTGCTGAAGATTACTGATGTCAGAAATAACTGCATCACAGAGCCATAAGATCACATTGGTTGGAAGGGATCTCTGATGTGGTCCAAATCTCTGCTTAAAGCAGGTCTTATAAGATTTGGATATACAGTGCCTTGTTCCATCAAGTTTTTAATATCTGTAAGGATGGAGTCCACAATACCTCTGGGCAACCTGTTCCAATATTTAACTGCTGTAACAGTGAAAGGCATCGACAACTGGAGCCAGTCCTTTATCTCAAAGTGCTAAGTACAGGGGAAGAATCACTTTTCTTGACCTGTTGGTTTCTCTTTTGCTTAGAAAGCCCAATATTGAGTTAGGGCCTTCCTTGCTGCAAGGACACACTGCTGACTCAAGTAAAGCTGCACCAGGAACACAATTTTTTTTTTTCCAACAGAGCTGCCTTCCAGCCAGTCAGTGCTGTTGCATGGAACTATTCCACTCCAGGTGAATTACTTTTGCCCCTCCTGAACTTCAGGAGGCTAATATCAGCCATTTCTTCAGCCCATCAGCTGAATAGCAGCCCGAACTTTCAACATGTAAACTATTCCTCACAACCTGGTATCATTCATATGACTTGGGAGCAGACTACAACAGTGAAAACTGGGGAAAAAGAGGAATTTTCCAGCCTTTTTCGTATCTTTTATCACTAGCGCCTCCTCCCCCACATACCACTAAGAAGCAGGCCTACAGTTCTTTAGCCTTTTGTTATGATTGGTATACTCATATAATCCCTTTGTAAGAAGTAACACTGATCACATTCCTCACTGATTTCAACTCTACCTGAGCTTTGGCTTTCTTGCTTCCATGGCATGTTTAGGCAATGTCTTTGTGTTCCTCCAAAGTAATCCATTCCACTTCCACCTTCTGTTTTCTTGTAACTGGGTACTGTGCTGTTATACTTTGCTTCGTTTAAAATTGGGAGGAGGTGTGTGGGGGGGGATACATACTAACAAAATGTTACTGCTTTTTTATTCACGGACCTGACAAAATGACTTCTGTTTAATAAGTCAATAAACTTTTTTAAAAGCTTGTCTTTTCCAGAGTAAGTGTTTTGATGTTAAAAAGCAACATTACTGCCACTTCTATTTATGTACAGGTCTTTTCAAATAGTTCATGTCAAATATCTAGAGATAAACACTAACCTACCCTGCTCTGCAGCCTTCTTTATCTCGTGGAGATCCAAGTGCATGTGTTGCTGGTTGAAAATAAATTGTTCCTTCATAGTAATGATGAGAAAGAAAAGTCTTGAAGCCTACATAAAAAAAAAAATTAAGCAGCATTAAATCATTATAAATCCACACTGCAAATACCTCTACATACATTCCTCTTTCCTTCTCTAAGGACTGCACAACAATAGTTGCTTTCCTCAAGCTTATAGCTCTTTGGGTTATGTTTTAGACTAAGGAACAAGGAAACCCCCCCCCCCGAACTTTTTAATATTTCCCAATAGTGCCATTGCTTTGTTTGACATCTTTAAGAGCCAACTAAAATTTTAGCTGTACCTCAAAGTGATTCTTAAAATTAGCCTACACTACTTAAAAATTGTGCTTTTGTATATTCTTTCCCTAATACAAAACAAATCACAGAAGGCAAAAAATGCCTTCCAGTAGCATAGGATTTGTCCAAATATTACCTAACTAGGCTCAAACAGACAGCTCTCTCTGTAATAAGTGCTGGAAGGACAAATTAACAATTTCATCAGCCAAATGTCCAAGACAGAGAAGTGCCTCTCTTTCTAACTGATTGAAAAAGTAATAATTATTAGTGCAGAAAATATATTACTTTTCCAGGCAGGTAACACTATGTGACACATAGCAAACCTTTTCTAATAACAACACAGAACAGCATTAGCAACTTTATTAATAAATAAAATCTTGTTAAAAAATTTGAATTAGGGTTGCTTCCAAAATCAGTTATTATAACAGTTCAACAAACTTCAGTTCTTTATAAAAAGCTCATAAAAACCTCAAAATACTAACTACCAGTTAATTTATTAACTGTGCTATGTAGTCAAATTCAACACAACTTTAGTAAGCACACCGTTATTATTATCCCCCAAGTTATGGAGCGTTACATAATATGATCCAACCTAACTGGTAACATAAGGAGTTTAAAACCAGGTTTAGTCTGCCTCTTAGGTTTTAAAGCTTCAGAGAAACTTGGTGTTGAGAGAGCACAGCAACTGCTATGTTTACATACTGACAAAATGGTATAATGATTACATAAGTTACCTGAGTAGTCGTATCTCATTGGACCCATCCACCGCTTCTTTTCACTATCTTTTAATATATCTCCATAAAAACCGTAACCCAGCAATGACACAGAGTACTTCAAAAATGTGTTGTTATGATGTACAGAAGAGACATCCAGAGGCTGACAGTCACCTATGAAAATTTGAAGTGCAGTGCTCTATTAAGACTTTATTTGCAGCTGCAAACACTGTATTAACTTCAACAATTCAGATTTTTTAAAAAATAAAAAATATGTTGTATTTATGTCATAACATTATGTCCTATCTCCATATATATTTCTTATACATGCAGAAAGGGGAAAATAATTTTTAATAATAATTTAATTTAGTTTTTAAAAAACATTGAGCACTAAGTAGGAAGAAAGGTTGGAAGGCTAAAAATCTATCATGGAGAATTTACACTCATTTGCTATACATCAGTAGGAGGGGATGTTATAGAAGAGATCTGTACCTTCATTGCATACTACTTAATCCTGTATGTCATACATCCTGAGGTTCATTCTAGCTGGAAGGAGCCTTTAGGAAGTTTCTCATCAAAAGCAGGTTCAGCTTTGAGGTCAGATCAGGTTATTCAGGGCTCAGACAGTGAAGTCCTGAAAACCCCCGAGAACACAGACTACACCACCTTTCTGATGTCCTCATAGTGTAAGCTTTGGAGTGGTGGTGGGTTTTGGGGGACTGTTTTGTTTCTTTCCTTGTTTTTTTTCTTGGTTTGGGCTTTTTTTCTTTTTTCTTCTCTTTCACAATATACCCACTGTCTCTCATCCTTCCACCATGGACTACTGTGAAGAACCCTTTATGTGAGAAACACTCTAAAAAATCTAAATATGTGTGTATACACACACATTTAATAATTAATCTAAAATACTATGATATAGTAAATCCATGTATCCCTAGTCGAGTGGCCTAAACTCCACATATGCTGAACAGATTTAACCATAGACCAGTGACAGAGAAGCACATGTGAAAGCCTTTGCAACACCAGCTCCTAAAACTGAAATTGTTTATCAAAAAACCATAATAATGAAATAATTGTCACTTGGAAATTCTGTCTTTTATGCTTACACAACATTTTTATAACTAAAGACTATCTTATACAGTTTTTCAAATTTAGTATTAAAAACTATGATCCTTCAGTATGTTTAAGATCAGATGGGCATCACAAATCACAATGCACTGAATAAGCCAAGTTGTGTCCTTCAGCTCCCATGCAGTTCAGGGACCCCATCACTAAACAAGTTTGAGAAGTGGCCATGTCAGCATCTCTATTGATGACAACATATCAAGAGCATTTACTTAAGAGCAGTTGTTTTTCTCACTAGTTCCTCCTCAACTCTATGACTTACAGATGGTAAGAATGGGGAATTATCAGCTAATTCCAGTCAAGTGGAAGCCATACTTCTGACTTGACATGGAATCATTGCACAGGACAACTGGACATCTAGTACAAAATACTACTATTCAAGTGTACATGCACTTGTCATAGCTTTATCTAAGAGGAAGAGAGAGAAATAGTCCAACAAGTTACACTGCTTATTGTATTTTACTACTTTCAGAAACATGGCAGAATGAAAACTTAAGCACCAGATATGACCTTTCAAAATGTTATGATCCCTTGAAAACAAAATTAATTACAGTAGAGAAATGAATTATTTTTTAACTTGCTGAGTTTCAAATTAGAATTAAATCCCAGACAAAACCTTTGTGTTCCAACTCAGTTATTATGTTCAAATTATATTTCACATGTATCTAGAAAGAATTAAATGGAATAACTATTTTTGGCTATTTTAATTATTTTCATTACAAAAACTGAACTGTGACTACTCACCTAAAATAATATGAAGAGCTGATGTTACTGGATCAGAAATGCCAACAGTTGAATAGCATATACAATCTGTTGATCCTGAAAAATAAAAAGCCAGAGGTTAATTAATATATTTTCAATACAAGTAGTATTGGCATGGTCCTCCCAAGAAAAGAATTCTGTTCCTTTGGCCTGCCCCTTTATTTCATGGAACAAAGTAAAAGTAAGGACATAAATATTGTAATTTGAATTGTAACTTTTCAACCCCCGATAATGAGTAGAATTTCTCTCCATGTGAAGTTTTTCACTATAGAAGCAATAAATACATAGCAGTTAGTGAAAGAAAATAAGTTAATTCACACAAAAATTCACTCTGTTCACAAGGGCATGTAACAACAGGACAAGGGGTAATGGTTTCAAGCTAGAGAAGGGCAGATTTAGGTTGGAGCAATCTGTTCCAGCTGGAGATGTCCCTGCTTATTGTAGGGGGGTTGGACTAGATGACCTTTAGACGTTCCTTCCAACCCAATACATTGTAATCTATGAAAAATTTCAGGATCGCATTACAGCTTTTCTTAGTCATTGAGATCTCATAAAAATAATTGCTTCATCATCACAGAATGCCAGGTTGGAAGGGACCTCAAGGATCAGGCGGTCCAACCTTTCTAGGTACTACTATAGTTTATACAAGATGGCTCAGCACCCTCTCAAGCTGAGACTTAAAACTGTTCAATGTGAGGGATTCTACCACTTCCCTTGGGAGACTGTTCCAATGTTTGACTGTCCTCATGGTGAAAAATTTACCTCGTGTCCAATCGGAATCTTCAGGAGCAACTAGTGCCCACTACCCCTTGTCTTTTCCATGTGACTCCTTGTAAATAGGGAGTTTCCATCTTCTTAGTAGCCACCCTTTAAGTAATGGAACATGGCAATAAGGTCTCCCCAAAGCCTTCTTTTCTCAAGGCTGAACAAATCCAGTTTTCTCAGCCCCTCCTCATATGGCAGGTTCTCCAGTCCTCTGATCATTCTGTGGCCCATCTCCTGTTTATTGGGGGAGTGATATAAATTCCAGACTGTCAACATCCCCTTCACCTCCAGCTGCACCAGAAACTCCTGCTTAGTTCTATTATTTGAAAATCAGTGAATACTTGCTTTCAGTAATTACTTTATTTCAGTAAATACTTCAGTATTACTTCAGGCGAGAAGCTTTAGGCTTCACCTATATTCTGTCTCTGTTACTACCTACGTTTAGGCCACTCCTTACTATGTCCATTAATTATTTTTGGTGCTGTTTAGAAACAGGCACTTTTCCCCAGTCTCTAAAAAAAGCAATCTAAGAGCTAATGTAGGGTTCTAAATCCCACTCTACAGTAGGGATTTGAAAGTCAGGGCTACATGTACTGAAGCATTTTTGTTGCAGCATCTAACTCCAAATTAATCTTGCAGTTTCTCCCATCCCTTCCCTGAAATTGAATTCCATTGAAGTAAGGCTGGATATCTGAAAACAAAAACTTATTTTGTCCACATGTAAGTTCTCAGATTTGCTACTGATACACTAGATATAGAGCAGCTCAGATAAATATTGCATTTCTCAGGCCTAATCAACTTGAAATAAAAAACTGAAAACGGAGAAGTGAGTAATCACAATTTAAAATCTACTTTTGCTCCTTTCTCACTTTGAAAACAGTCAGAATATGTACAGTTATGAATAGGAGCATAGAAACACCTTTCTGCTCCAACCTTCCTCTCAGGAAATGGACACCCCTTACAAGTGAAGGGCTCAAGAGATGCTAACGTTTCATCTGGTTGCATTCTGCTGCTAGAACTACCCCAGTCACATTTCTCTTGATATAAACAGAGCTTCCAAATTGTATTCCACTCCAGGTGGAAGGAGAAGAGGGGAATTTATACAAAGTACATTTTAACATTGGACAGTTACCTCCCTACACTCTTTTGTAGTCAGTTAAAAGTTGATTTATCTGTTGGGCAATTTCAAAGAACTTCTTTTCATTTCTATTTGTTAACTAGCAAGGGAGGGCTAAAATTAGATCTGAAGTCTGAATTTAACCGTAAGATTCCAAAATGGGAAGCTGGAGAAGATAGCAAATATTTACCAACTGCCAGAGCACCCAACTTGGACAAGAAGATTTCATAGCTCTTGACTTATGTTAGGTGACAGATGTTGCTTGTTCTGGTTAAACCAAGAGAAAAATTATATACATGCTCTTGACAGATCTTCTGGGGGGCTTTTTAAGGGCAACAGTCTGAGTGAAGGGAAATAAAAAGAGGTTTCTATGGGTTGCACAGAGCTACATGCAAATGTGAAGAAAACAGTTGGAATTAGGGCTCATAACTGAGCCCTAATTCATTAAAACAGAGAGATCTTCAACATGGAAACTGATTTTTGCAGTGGTGTGCTACAAGAAAAGAAAATTGGCATGCAAGGGAATTATTAAGTTTCAGGTTAAGACACCTAGAAGTAGCTACATGTGTACATGTTAACATCAGGACTTCTGCAAAGTGATTTTCAAATGACAAGGATCTGACACGTCAAAGTAAGGGGAAAAGCTACTGTTCCAGGGCAAGATGAATGGCCTGGGCATAGTCATATTTCTACTCCCAAGTTTTTTACACCTTCCTCTCTGCATCCAGAAACCAAGAAATCAAGTTTAACGTCTGTAAAGTGACAGATTGGCTAAAAAAAGACTTTGGTGTGAATATTTTTGGTAGATAATCACTTTAACAGACATTCACTATCACAGTACAATAAAAATGGATTAACACAATAATGGCAAATTTAAGAGATGACATTAACATCATGGGGAAAAGCAATCTTAACTGTTTTCATAGCAGCCTCACCATATTCAATGCAGTATATTTAGCTCTAAGACTCTCATTTTCAGAAATATAATGGATTTAAATGCTGAAGGAGGAAACTGAACATTGCACTTCAGATTTCAAACTGGACATACTGAACCTTGAAATCAGATGCTAACTAAACTGCAATTATCATTAAATATTACAAACATCATAACCGAGAAGGCTGTGGAAATATCACCTCAAGTAATTTTAAAAAATAATTTGATAGCTTCTTATGCTATGCTTTAGCATATTTTGAAAGATAAATTTTACAGCCTATATGACAGTACTATGAAAGTCCAGTCACGCTTCATTATTTTACTTGCGTCTGGTTTTTAAGTTTGTGAATGAATCATCCACCATTTTTCTACGCTACCTTCATATAAGAAGCCTGTGCTGTCTTTAGCCTTCCTTAAGTCTACAGCTACACATCAAGATGCGATTGTACTGCCTACTTCAGTCCTAGACATTAGAGAGTTCATACCTTGACCATACCAAAAGTGAGATGATCTGGATACACTAGAAGTCTAAATCACTATTGCAATTAACACTTTGTATCTATGCTTTACTCAATCTTTCCAAGTGCTTGGAAGATTTTCACCAAGGGAAGACTGGCAGACTTGTTTTTGGAATAATGAATGCATTAATATTATGCCACAGCACAGAGCGAAGCAGGATTTGCTTTGTATACCTGCTGAGATCACAGGAGTATTTAATCTAACCTGTTCTCTTTTACTAAAAAGTCCTTGGACAGCAGTTGGCAGCTTTGCCCACCTGCTCTAAGCCAGGTTTAGTAAGAAGACCTAATTGCTTTGGCTTACTCCTGAGAATATAATTTTAATACTACAACACGTGGATGAAACCTCAGTGCCAAATGTCGTAAGAGAAATTCTCTCTTTTAAGTTCTACAAAGACATACTATCACTCTGAACGCAGCAAGAAACCATGGCTGAATGTGTCTTTAAGGTGGAACTAGGAGGAAGAACTTAATAGAAGTTTTTGTAGTTGCACTGACTTGTAGTTACCACATCACAGTGCCAAACTTTGTCAGGTTGTTACAACCTTTAAGTACTCAAAAGCAGACCTGTTCAAAGCAGAGATCAGTCAATTTACACTAGAAGATTTGAAGACTGAATAAGAGAAATTCAAAAGTTAAAACAGCTATGCGTAGAAGCCTTTATTCATCTTAATAAAAACATCTTACTTCATAAAAATGGTTCATAAAAATGTATCATAAAGTGTAAGAATAGATTACCTTTTTTAGCCAGAAGACACTTTTAAGAAAACAAACTGTCTGGAAACAAACACATCTGTTCAACAGAAAGGACCGAGCAGAGGCTGTCTTCAGAAAGCTAGAATTATGATTTGCAAGTAGCATCCAGTATTAAAAAAACAGAGCCTGCACAGTGTGATTCTGCCTATGAAACAAAGCTAACCGCTAAAAACCAGTCATACAGATCAGACTGTTCTAGCATTAAATCTTTTTCCTTTTTAGTTTCAGAACTTTATATAACGAAATTGACAGTTTCTGAGCAAAGATTAAGTCTGCTGAATTGAGTTTGCTTGAATACAGATACTTTAATCTCAACTACAAACCACAACCTGCCATGTTCCTGTTAACACAGCCTGATATTAGAAACTACATGATAAAAAAGGCAAGACCACTGATTCACTGTCACTTTACCCCAGGCTCCTGTCCTCCCTGAGGACTGTCTCCATGCATCAAAAGACACACAGAGCTTTAGAACTTAGTCTTTAAATTATGAGTAGTGTTTGTCTTCAGTATCTATTAATGAGTTCTTAGGATTTTAAGAAAAAGGTTGGTTATAAACAACTAAAGAACATGATGGATTAAGATTTCTGAAATGCATTATTTGTATTTCATTACTCCTTTTGACTTGCTGTATTTTAGGACTGCCAGCTTAGTTTAAAAAAAAAAAAAAAGTGTCTTTTTAAGGGTCTCAGTTATTTTGGAACAGAGTTCTTGCACTAGTCCAGGAACTAGGAGATCTGTTGGGGTCAATATATGGTCAGAGCTCCATTAAATCAAGCAAAACTGAGCAGAGAACAGCCACATCAAGGGCTGGGGGAAAAAGACAAACAAACAAACAAAAAAAAGCAACAAACCACAAACAAAACAAAAAAAACCACAACAAACCCTCTTGCTGCCTTCCAGACCGACCTGCAATACATGAGCTTGGTTATGCTATTGCATACAAAATTTCAGGTCCCTATGACGGTTACATGTGTTAAGAAAGAGTCAAGATTTGTTCAGTGATTTGACTCCCTCTTCAGTAAAACACACTTCCACATATTTAAAGTAATGACTAATTTAAAATACTGTACAACATAGAAATAGATCTGTATTATCCTCCGTCCTTCCAAAAACTGAACAGAACTTCAAGGCCAGTTTCCTTATACTTAACTCTAAAAAATTTGGAGGAACCTGAAATATTGGAGAAAATACTTTAATCGTAGCCCTGATTACAAGGTTGCTTCTTGTTAGTTCAAGGAATACAACATGCAACATACATTCAAATAACAAACAGCTACAATGGACAAAACACAACTAACAAAACACTTATAAAGCGAACAAAGTGACTTGATACGGGTTAGCAATACTAAAACATCAGTGAAGATCATACTTTTTGGTTGCAACTGGAAAAACACATTAAGAACTTGGGGAAAAGATAAGATTATATTTCAATTTGAACATGCTTATAAGTTAATTTCCTAAGGACAAGGAAATTGCTCTTAATATTGAGGTTCTGCTTTTTAAAATTTATCTTCTTCTGGTCACAAGTATTACCAGTAGGAAAAATCTTCTGAAATCAACCATGTAAGCAAGAACCCTTCCTCTAAGAAATTTGCCCAAATAAGGGAAATGAAGGGTAGAGCACCTCAAATTCTGTTCTTAAATTTATTATACAAACTTATTTTAATACAAAGCTTTAATATTTTTAAGTATATTCTGACTTTAATTATTAATTTTGTTATACAGAACCCTTAGTGTGCTAGCTAACAAGAGAAATTAAAAACCGTAAGGGGATATTCACTTTGCAACTTTTAGATATTTAATGCTTATTGTACTGCAAGCAGAAAGGGTTAAGTGTCTTCCAAGCAAAAACTGAGACCATTTGGGTTTGGACACGTTCTTCAAAGATAAGCATAAAATTAGTCACCTAAAACCTGAAGGTACAAATACACTATTTCCCTTGCTGTATTTTTATAACTTGTGCTAAATTTTCTCATAAAGTCTGTGTTTTAGTTCTAGTCAGAAGCTCAATGTTTATTTCATCCCAGTTCTTCAATTCGTATCTCAAGCATCTAACAATACTGGAGGTATTTACAATACATGTAGGTAGAGTGCTCAGGGACATGGTTTACTGAGGAACTTGGCAGTGTTATGTTAATAGTTGCACTTGACGATCTTAAGGTCTTTTCCAACCAAAACGATTCTATGATTCTATGACAAGAAAAAAGAGAACAGCATAGAAAAGACACTGAACATTCATCTTTCCACAGAGTCCTCAAAACTGCAGATGCTATTAAAGAGTTGGAACACTGAATCTAGACCTGGAGGAGAGAGTAAGTTCACTTTTTAAGGGAGCTTGAGCACCAACTTCACAGGGTGAGGTAGCACCTAGGACACAAGATTTAACAGTGGAATTGATCCAAGGAGCACCTATGGTCAATAAAACAGTAAGTTTATCACTGAAGATCTAATTCCAAGAATGAGTTCTTTCAAATGCCTTTCAATGACAGCAGTCAGGATTGCCTGAAAAAGCAGGCAACACTGAGAACTCTGAAGGTATAGCACCTCTAAAAATGGGCAGAAACTGCAACTTCGTCTGGAACCTGAGGACTGCTCCTCAGATATAGTTGCCTTATGCTTTTGGTGATGACAACTGGAAGGGAAAAAGAAAAAAAAGAAAAAAAAAGAAAAAAAAAGAAGTTTTAGCATTTATTTGGACTTTGCCAGACCAGTGGGAGGTTTTCTAAATTCGTGGCACTCCTGAAACTGGAAAGATATTTATAAGGTAAGTCTCTGCTCAGTAAATTTCATTCATTAATGTGTTCAGATGGATAAAGTTGTAACTGTCAACATTTTATCTTCTATTAACAGAAAAGAAACCAGACACAGGCATAGAAGTAGTAATTAAATTCCAAGGTTGCACATTAAGATTTGATTTCCTTTACAAAATACCCTTTCCAAATAAATAGTATGATCAATAATTATACCAGGATAGAAACAGCTTTACCTAGGTGTCTTTATGGAAGATCATTGTTCATGTCTTCTTACGCTTAAGCCTAAATTCAAGAAGTTTTTAAGAAGATTTTTAAGAAATTTCAAGACTAAATGAATAAAGTAAACCCAAAGTTAACCCTTTCTTACCAGCAGGAATTATGCCAATCCTTATATTGCACTGGACTAATGGTGCTTTGGGATTATTTTGGTCTACGCCAGAGTCCTTCTGCATTCTTCCAATGAGACCATGCATCACTTCACTGAACATGCCGTCCCCACCAACACAAACAACACTGCCAGGAAACACAAATTAGAATGCACACTAACAGTCAATAAACAACACAGCAAGTGTTTTATTTAGGGCATGCACTGGGCACATCAAAAATATTTGTTCTATTATCCTCTCCTTTTTACAGAATACTGTAGCCCATGGTCAACCTGGCAGAAAAAAAGCAAAAGCAGAAAAAAATACAAGCTATGCAACTGCAAATGCACCTAGACATGTTTAATGTTAGGAAAAAATATTGCAATGTAACCTAGAAAAAAAGTTTATCCTCTGTTGCTATATGCAGACAGACAAGTATCAGTGGAACTTCACTACACAAGGAAAACACTGAACAGGACTGTACATATAGCTTTCTAAGTCAACAAAATGGAAATAAGTTACCTTTACTAAAATGGGATAAGTTAGTTTATATTTGTGGCTTCAGGCAGAAGTATACCTTACACTATTAATTCAATAGAAAAGTACACATTTGCACGCTCTATTTGAACATGCTGAGAGCCCAAAGACAGAAGTCATGTATAGCTACATAACCATTCATAATGAAATAGAGCTCTAAATGTTACCAGATGCAAAACTTTGTTTTGCAAACTTAATTCAGGTCAGAGCTGGTACAGCAGCTACACAGATTCTCAATATGTTAAAGCTCAGCAGAGAATCCACAGCCAAGCAGATACTAGGAAGTAAAAAACTATTTTATAGCAGTATACATTTAATGCACGTTAATCAAATGCACACCCCAAACTCTATAAGCATAAACATCTTTTAACTGAAAAGCTAATTCAAATACACTTTAAAGGAATACATGACAAATCCAAAGTTACGTATCTAATACATGTTCAGGAATATTTATTGCTATGTCTAGCAATCATTTCCAATTCATAAACTTATACTTATTCTTCCACATAATCCACAACAGGTATTGCAGAATGAGCACTTATTTCATAGGCCAAGTTAGTTTATTTAACTTTTAAGTATTTATTATTTAAATTTACTAATTAATGTATTTTCAGCAGAAGGAAAGCTTGAATAAACAGTCAGTTTTTTATGAATATAGAGGACAGCCTTAAAAATATACACTGTCCCTCTCTAAGTCAGGGCAAAGAGAATGGGAAAGCAGGGAGAACAGGATGTTTAGTTTTTATATTTATCTGTTCATAGGTTAACTACATTATTCCTCAATTTTAGCCTGTTTCATCCTTCTCTGCAGACAAAGGAAAAGGTTAAGTGGACAAAAATTTCCACATTGGCGCAAGGTCAATGCTGTCACGGTTGTGTTCTATTTATAAAAATACTGTAGCTGGGCTCAGAGGTAACAGTGATACGAAGGTCTATACGTATCAAGGGCAAATACAGAGATAAAGAAGTTCACACACACAGTATCAGCACGATCCACTTAAATGCAAACGTCAGATGTGTGAGTCACACATGTAAAGCCCTTAGTGAATGAAGAACTACTTTAAGAGATCTTAGGGCATTTCTTACATTTGGGTTTATTTTTCTAATGAAATAGCATTTTACTTTTTGGATGGAATACAGTAATAAACTACACCTGCTAAAGGACTAGAGTCCCTTCTAATCTCAGCCATCCTGTGAACTAAATCAAGAACTAGGAGAATAAAATAACGTGAAATTGTTTTACAAGAGATGTGCAACAAGCATATGGATAAGAAAGCACAGGGATTCACACGTTAGATTTATACTAACCAGGATAATTACTTGAACAATACTACAGCACGCTCTGGTTGTTCTGCACAATTGTGTGCAAAAACCTGCCACACTGTAACTGAATGAATACAGTAACTGTCTCTAAAGAGAAGCTGTTCTATCATTGAACTACTAGATTAGAAAACTCACCATAAGAAATTCTTATAAGGAGAAACGTGAAGAACAAATAGTAACAAGAGGTTTATTTAAACTGTCTCATGTAAATACACCTGGAAAGCAGTGGAATGGTTATCCTTAAGAGTCCTGTATCTAGATCTAAATTTACAGGCATGACTTTGCCAAGTAGGGGACCTGGAAATTAAAAGAAGAATCTCATAACTGAATGAAGGGACAGCCACTTTCGAGAACTGACTGAAGAGGACAGGTGAACCATTAGAATTAGAAACCCAAATAAGCTTTTCCTGTGTACGTAAGAAGAGTCTATCAAACTTGAAGAAAAACACACACTTATGCAGCTCAACCATTTTTAAAATCTTCCATGTAACCATGTAATCTGTTATTTAAAAAGTAGGGTTAATACAGTAACTCCTTCCTAACATTACTGTTCACCACAGAAAACAAACTTGTACATGGAGCTTGGAAAGACAGGTTGCAGTTCTCATGGTAACTGCCATTAAGGCCCAGTCTGGGGCAAAAATAACTATGGGATTCTAAGGGAGGGGAGAAGGCCAGAAGGCCAGGAGAAGACCAGGAGAAAAAGTATTTATATGATAAGAGACTGTTTGAAACTGCCAAAAACACTTCACGTACCACTACCATTGGTCACTTACACTTGTTGTAAAAAACAATTTGCTAGGAGTGAACATGGGATAATTTGCTTCCCTTTTCTGCTTTGTATTGGACTTTCATCAACATACAGTATTATCTATTTCAAATCAGTTTAGTCACTGAAAAAGGAAAAAAATCTTTAACTAGGTTTTCCTAAGATTCCAGTTTCCCTTCCTTGCACTTCTGCGAAATAAAAAAAGCCAGTATTGTCCAAACTGCTTATTTAAAGTCAACTCACTTTAAAGCAGGTGAAATCTAGGAACTCAATCTGTGAGTGTAGTTTCTTTCTACCGCAATTTGTCAACATTATGCCCTCAATGTATACAATGCATATAGATCTGCTCCCCTAGCAGAAGTAAATTGAAAATATAGAAACCATTTTATTTTTGCAACTTACCATTTAAAATGTACGCGTCAACAAGCACAAAAAGATACTGCTTTAAAATACTGTAGTTATGAAAATTTATCT
Source organism: Apus apus (assembly GCF_020740795.1). Taxonomy (NCBI): domain Eukaryota; kingdom Metazoa; phylum Chordata; class Aves; order Apodiformes; family Apodidae; genus Apus; species Apus apus. The sequence goes on along the minus strand of NC_067282.1, from coordinate 189,527,503 downwards.
GCATCGGTTCTGCAAACATTTTAATGATTTTGCAGTCCTGTAACTTGTTTCATATCATGAACCAGAAACTAGAATGACTGGCTTAGTTATTAAAATATTCTGCAGGTACAGCAGATTTAATAACAGAATGCAATTTCACCATTGTTAGGCTTTCTTTTAAAACAGTAATTCCACAATAGAAGAAATACCAAATGTAGCCATTGTTTGAAAAGTCCTACATATCTGAAACATTTCTAAACAGTCCATGGTTTTTACACACAGGCTGAAGGGAACTGATGCTGTGTTCTGGACTCACATATACGTGGAGATCACCTACATCGCAAAACATTCCAAAGCAGCTTTCAAGCTATCACAAAACACTCAGCCTCTGGGTGGGCAAAATTAATATTACATTTATCTTTTGAACACTAATCTCATACAAACTTTGTTAAACTCTACTTTAATATACTGTGTGTTGAACAGGTTTACTGAAACAGTTTAGTTTTACTAAAAATAATTCTAAATGTGTATCTCCTGTGGAAAGGAATATGCGCCAGAATTTTCAGCTGTTGCAATTCTTGTATCAGCAATGAAGTCTTCTATTTCAAAATAGAGATACGAGACAGATTATAGAGTATTATCAGCTAGAAAAGAAAAAAAAAAAGCAAGTGAAGTTACTTACCCATCATATTTATTAATATTAACTTCAAATAAATTGTCCTTAGCATGGTTAGCATGTTCAGTAACTATGGAGAAATAAACACATTAAAAATTACTATGATAAAAATACTATTACAAAATTGTATATAATATACAATTAAAAACATGTTATTATGAATTAATAATGATTCTATTACCAGTGAAACATAAAACAGCCTGCCCATATAACAAGTTTTTATGCCAAGGAATAAACTGAAAAAGACACACACTGCATTATATATGGAAAAATATTTCACTAAAGAACTGTACAAATGAACAATTGGTTTTAACAGTAAAACTGAGAGAAGAATGAAATACAGTATCTTATGAATGAAGAGCTCAAACAGCTCAGAAATACCAGAAGTCTTAGTTTAGTAAGCAGAAAACTGATATAAGGTCATGATTTATCTGGCTACATATGCTTTAATTAGAAAACATTCTGTCTCTACCACTTTAAGATTCATTTCCTTAATAAAAAAATGTAAGTAACAGAAAGAACCTAAGCGACTCAGAGATGTTTTAACAAGTTCACAATGCACTTATTAAGAAATTAAAATATTCATTACTCACTAACAACATCAGTGGAGATAGAAGCCAGACTGAAGAGTGGAGCAACTTTCTGCTCATAAATCCTCTTTCCTTGTCGTTTTCCTCCATAGGGATTAATATACACAAGTAACTGCTTTGGTCTAGACTCTGCAGTAAGGAAAAATATTATAGTATGCTGCTCTTGTACTAAAACAAAACAAACCTGTAAACACTGAAGTAACAGCACACGCCTTTCAAAACTCTTCATTAACTGCAACTCTTTATCAAAGAGCTATAAAAACTTGCTTCATCTATCCTCTTTATTATACTGAGGATACTGACAGTATTAAATTGGTAATGATAGCAGGTGAAATTCAGAATAATTTTATCTGATGCCATGTCTCTCATTTGTATTATTCTTGCAGAACCTTCCTGCTAAGACATTAGTTTAACAGGCACACAAAAAATACAAAACAAGGGCAGCAACAGGAAAGACACTTTTAAGTGATGCATACGTAGAAATACTATTACATTAATTTATTTAAGCAATGTTCTTGCTTTGTTAGCACAGTTAAAATGCATTTCCTTTCTGTGCTAAAGACACAGTAAGAATACCTCACAAAAGTACATGCTGCACAGCAAGTGCTTGCCCTATAGCAGAGTCCCTCCCTCCCTGAGAAAACACCTTTGATGCTACCATCTCAAGCTTGTTCAAGTAGTTACCGATTTACATTTGTGTTAGCAATGAAGACAATTATTACACCTCTGTACTAACAGATACACAAAACAGTAATGCTAGCTGCACCTAGAGGGCCTTCCTTTTTTGTATAGCACACTAAGACCCGTTAAAGCACTTGCCCTTCCTCTAGTGGCATTCTAAGTTATTATTTTAAATGGAGAGAGTAAGCAGAGTCATTAGATCAGCACTAGACCATTTTAATGATTTAAAGCTGCCACACACCCAAAGCACGATTCACCTTCTCCAAGAACCTGTTACCTTTTCTGAAATAGTTTGTGACTGATACAATGAACACATACACTCAAACAGAGACGACTACCCAGGCCACATCTCTCAGACTGAATAGGTTGGCAAGCCATATTTTTTGAAATATGTTATTCAAAGCCAGATACCTCACATACACAAAATAAGAACATTTTTAAGATGCATGCATCCAATGCCTGTTCAGAAGATATTTTGTTAAATATCCATTTTTATTCTGTGAGTCTTAAGTACATGCTTGAGTTGTGTCATAGGTGTACTTGTATGCATTCCCATCTCCAGCTCTGTCTCTCAGATGGACCTCAGACCTTCACTATACACAGTTTATCTGCAGTCCTGCCTCCAGCTTCATCTCCTGCTGCTCCTGTCTGGTCTTCCTGGATGGACTTAAATACTTTATCTCATCTGCACTCTAAACAGGACCTGCTGCTACCCCTATCCTTGCTGTCCCCACCCTGCTCAGATACAGCAGGACTGCACCCTGGTTGGTGAGGGCACTGCCTGTGCTATGGTCAGCCTTGACCTCCCTTCTGTCATGGAGCTGCTCTCCTCCTCCCACCCACAGCATCTACCAAGGTATCTCTTTATCCTGATTTGAGTCAGGATATTATTTTTTTTTTTTTAGTAATTTTACTTTTCAGTTCAGTCTCTTCTCATCAACTGCACTTACTGAAATTAACAGCATGTTTTCCAGACAGCTTCTGCTGCTAGGAGTGATAATGTTCAGTATATAGTTATTCAGAGGTAACGGCATGAGTGGTTTGCAGAAAGGCTCTTGCTTATACTTATTCCCATAGAAACCAAAGTCACTGCTTGGGTCTGCTAAAATACATGATGGAAATGAAAGGGAGGAAAAGGGGCCACACTTGTAACCTTCCTGTGGGGAGGAGTGGACCAAACAGGTGATCCAACACTGACCAAAGTATGGCATACCATACATGTCATACTCAGTGTAAAGCTGAGGGATGACAAGGGTCAAGCATCCTGAAAGGATTCCATCCATTCTTCTGCCTTCAATCCCGATGCATGCACTCCTGAATACAATTATTGTCTGTCCCTGACTCCAGGAGTCCAGCCTGGGATTTTCCCAGGGCCTGCCCTGTAGCCTTAGTGGTGACGTGTTATCAGGGGTGGAGTTTTTGTATATATTTGTGTATGTTTCATTATTCTCTTTTTAATCATTATTGTTTCATTAAAACTGTTTTGTTTAGTTTCCAACCCGCAAGTTTCTCTCCCTTATTCTCTTCCTTTCCTCCTCTGGGAAGTGAGAGGGATTAATAGAGAGCATCTGTCATTTGTTTAACAGCCAGCCCAGCCTTAAACCATGACACTTTCAGGAATAATTCCTGCAAAACTGCCTTCCAAGAAGTAGGTGTCCAAGAGCTCCAGAAATTATTAATGGGAACTCTTACTATAAAAGGCACATTGTTAACGACAGAGACTGGAACGGTGAGACAAGACACACAAAAAGCCACTCATAAATCTTAAAATTGCTACAATCCTTGTCCTCAGGTCTCTAGAGTATCTCAGATCCCTGAGCCTCCATCTGCCCTTTACATTCTCCAAAGCTACAATAATTTAAAGCCTCTGCTAAGCTTCTAATGTGTCCTCATCTTTTGAAAAAAATTTACATCTGGGCAAAATTATAAGACACCTATAGTCTTACTGATTGGAGGAAAACAGTACAATTCAGCAAATATGTGAGATACCAAAACAGAGATAAGAAGAATGAGGCACTTCAGCTCTCAACTCTCTCAACTTTTGCGTAAAAGCTGCTTTTAAGAGTTCAAAAAAGCAGATATATCAAAATAATATAGATTGACGTACAGGCCTGTAAAATCATGCTGCAAACGTTGGGGTTTAGTTAAACTTACTCTGCATTTCAAGTAATTCTTTCAGCGCCTGTATCCACTGATTACACAAGTGCTCATCAACACACCAAAACGTCACATCCCTGCACCGCCAGCGGTGATTTCGAGATTTCTTCACGTAATACACTATTGAAATAAATTTTAAAAAGAGGCACAATGAGACAATTCTGTGAAATTACAATGCAGAGACCACCAAAACATGAACTTAGAAAAAAGTGGTAGCTAACCCCCACTACCTATATCTGCAAATGACAGAAGCATTCAGAGTCTGAACAGAACATCTGTAAAATTCAAAATTAAAACATTGCTCTGGAACATTACCTTATAGCAGATACCAAAACATAAACTTACCTTTAAACCAAACACAACCCATTTTCTATCAACAGATTATAGACATAAAAAAGTTCACTGAGCTTCTGTTTATTTTATCCGTATTAAAGTTTGCAAATGTCTACATAATACAAAATGCTATAAGCTTAAGAGGGTAAACCAAACCCTCACATCAGCTCCCATGTAACCAAAAGGGTGAATTTAATTTATAAAGCTGAAATTTGACAAAATTTCTTGTGCATAAAGAACTAGGCTGGTGAGACAAGAAGCACCCTTACCTTAACAGCTGCACTATCGTTAATCATTGTTACCGAAGGACTAAATGTGAAGAAAGTCATAAAATGGTTTGGGTTGGGACCTTAAAGATCATCTAGTTCCAATCCCTCTGCATGGGCAGGGACACCTCCTGCTAGACCAGGTTGCTCAAGGCTCCATCCAGCCTGGTCTTGAACACTTCCAGGGATGGGGCTATAACAACTTTCCCGGGCAACCTGTTCCAGTGTTTCACACTAAAGAATTTCCTCCTAATGTCTAACCTAAATCTCCCCTCTTCCAGTTTTGTTCCATTACTTCTTGTCCTGTCACTACAAGCCCTTGTAAGAAGTCCCTCCCCAAGCTATCTTGTCAGCCCCCTTCAGATACTGAAAGGCTGTTATAAGAACTCCCTGGAGCTTTCTTTTCTCCAGGCTGAACAACCCCAACTCTCACAGCCTTTCTTCAGAGGAGAGGTGCTCCAGCCCTCTGATCACCTTCGTGCCCTTCTCTGGACCTTCCCCAGGAGCTCCATGTCCCTCTTATGTTGGGGGCTCCAGAACTGGACATAGCACTTCAGGTGGGGTCTCACAAGAGCAGAGTAAAGAGGGAGAATCACCTCCCTTGACCTGATGGCCACACTGGTTTTGATGCAGCTCAGGACACTGTTGGTTTTCTGGGCTGCAAATGCACGTTGCTGGCTCACGTCGAGCTTCTCGTCCACCATCTCCCCAAAGTCCTTCTCCTCCGGACTGTTTCTGGTCCACAACACAAACTTTTGTCACGGAAACAACTACATTTGCCCCAGGCTTTGCATCAGAGAAGCCACCAGTCGTTCCTCAAAGCAAATACATTTATTTATGACACTTTGCTTTAAGAATGCAGTCAGTAATACAAAGAACCTTTACATGGACACATTCAGATGGCTAGCAATAACCTTATAAAACCCAAATGTTTAGGACCCATTTTCCCAGCCTCTCTTTTGAATTTCTTGTCAAGTAGTAGAAAGTAAGTGTCCTATAGCAGTCATTCAGCAGCAGAAACATAAGACAATAGCTAGGACTTCATGAAATAGCTGCACACAGTATGTGTTCTTAAAGGAAGGGGTTTATTTTCCAGAATAAGAATCTTTACATGTAAACTAGCAGACTTTTCCTGGGTTGGCTGGTTTGTTTGTTTTCGTAGGTTTTTTAGTTGGGGTGGGGTTTTTTTGTTTTGTTTGTTTTGGTTGTTTTTTGGTGGTTGTTTTTGTTGTTGTTGTTTTTTTGTTTGTTTTTGTTTTGTTTTTATGTGGTAGTTTCTTTTTTTAAAATGCATAGTTTCTGTTTAAAATTTCTGAAGATTCCTTCTGAGTCTACCCTAAGCTTCCTCCAGCAAAGTAACTAGCACAGGCATCCTGACACTGTATTTGCCTTACCTGTGAAAGCATGTGGCTTTGCCATTTTTTGCCATTTCCCAATATTACGCTGTTTTTTGTTCAGTTCAGCTTCTTCTACAGCAATGATCTCAGAGGTTGGTACAAAGCAGTTTTCTGTAAAAAGACAAGATCCTATATATAAACACCTTCAAACAGCACCACAATGATTATTTGAACACATAACACAATATAGATGTACAATTACAGTAGCTGCTCAAAAAGCAAAACCAAGAGTATAAGTAGAAATTTGCTGAATATTTTCAATTTCCTTTTGCCTTTAGTCAAAGCACCTAATGCATAACCGCCTACAAATGACCCCAAATGATATTTTAAATGTATAAAATTTCTCAGAAAATTAGGCATTCTGAGTATAAAAACATTTCTGCATGAAGCCAAAATCCAGCAACATTGGTTTCAGAGTAATGAAACTGCCCTTTCAATGATACCTAGTCCAGATATTTGAGACAGTGAATAGCACAAGCTATGGCAAAGAATGTGCAACTAAATCTAATGTAGACAGACTACAGAGACTGTTTGTTATTCTCAAGTAAGTAGCTGGCTTATAAAAGAAGGGCATTCACATGAATTTTTAAGACTTTAAATCCCACTAAGTTTTTAAACTTCAGGATCTCCAAAGAAGAAAATTCTAGACATTATGTTTATGCACTGTTGAATATACTCTTCTTGTATCAAATCCAAAACTATTGTTTTTCAGAATTAAAGGTCTCTTGCTCTTGACATTAAGAATTTCCTTCACCCTCACTCTTTTTTCTTTTATAGACACTCAGTCTTCTTAACTCCTTTCAAATTGAGGATGTGGTCTCATATTCATTACTAATTTCAAAATTTTTCTGCTTTTACCTTATCTCAAAAGAAAAAGTGGACTGAAAATGCATACTTTGTATTATGTACAAGCAAGAGCTCTGTGTTTATATACACACATTTAAAACATTTCGTAAGATCGTATCATTAAACTTGTTATTTTATAAGAGATTATATAATTTTAATATACTTGCTTGTCTCATATATTGATAGATATATAGAGAGATACAGAGAGATAACACAGATATTAAAGAGAGATATTAAACACTACATACCAACTTTAATAGTGTTGCTGGGTTTTACCCTATATTTCATTTTCCTTACTACTTTGCAGAAGTACAATGGAATTTTCCTGAGCTCCTTAAAGTGGTGACTACAGTTCATTTGCCAGTGGTTCAATTATATTTTTCCCCATCTTATTTATTTTAGTCAACAGAGTTGTTACCTATTGTTATCTCCTGGACTACTGACACAAGGGTTTTTTTCTTTTACAGGTCTTTCAATATTCTACTTCAGGGATTTTATCTTCCCAGAGGTTTTTAGCTTTGATTACAAAGAATCGTAGCCTCCAAACTTTACACTGAGGTATTGTAGGAACCTGGCCATATTTGAATGTTTTAACTACTCAAAAAACAAATTTTGGCTTAAAATAATTGCATTTACTATATTTAAAGGCATGATGGGTAAATGCAGCAGTCATAGAATGTCTTTATAAAGATCCAACAGCAGAGGCAAACTCACTAAAAACACTTGACTTGCATACAGATACACATATACACGTAAGTATTTAATATTGGACACTAATAGTTAATTGGTAATCCTAATATTCAGAGAAAACATCTACTATGAGATTGCAATATGATTAACCACCTATTTATTTATCCAAGCAAAAAATTACAGAACATAGATGGACCAATAAATTAAGGGAAAGAAGCATGTTCTTTAACCTTTGTCAGAACTTTTTTTACTTCTCATTTTTCTACTGGCTATGCCACCTGTCCATAGGTCAGAGTGTGAAAGAAAAGCCTGCTGCATTTTTAAAGACTGCACTTAAGTGGTAACGATCACTGAAAGCATATCCTTAGAGTATAGATTTTAGCACATATTACACAGCTTGTATTAACAAACCTAGGCCTTGAAACCACTTCTACTAAACTCTCCTAATTCTTCAGATATGTTCTCCCTCGAACAGTCACATGACTGGAAGTTCTGCCTTTCCAGCAAATCTCTTCACAGATGCAGCAAAAAAGCAAAGAGTAAATGTTTTAGTGATATAGGTGCCTTTTTTTGTCTTAAGCCACAAGTGTTACACATTTGAAACAAACAAGATTCCAAGAGAGTGGGGAGAAGGGAAAAAAAGAAACAAAAGCTCAAAAAACAGAGTGGTCCCACCCTCCCTCTGTAAATCTTCAAGTTTGGTAAAAGTCTGAGAAGCTTCTGTGCTAGGAATAGCAGCTATGCCAACTGCAGCCCTCAGTACCACTTGGCACTGTACAAGCAACTCCATGGCCTTGAGAAGTACACTCCAGTCTTAAGTCAGTCAAAGCCACAAATTACCTAATACAGTAATTGCAGACAGCCAGAAAAATGCAAAGCTGTCTCAAATACAAGCATGTTATTCAGAACATTCCCTACAGCTTGTAAAAACAAATCTGAATGCAGTGGCATGTTTGAATAGAGCTCAAGAACTTCTATCAGTCCAAAAATTACTCTATCACTATTCAACTTAGTGTTATACAATATATTGTTTAATCAGAAAGCAAATCAACTAGTAGTCCCACCCTACCCCATTTCCCCAGGAGGGAGAAGTTTCCATTGCAAAGTAATCAATTAGAGGCCTTCAATACAAGCAGCATCCTGCTCCTACAAACACAATGTCCTCATCTCCCATTTAATCACCAAAACCCGCCCCATAAAAATAATTAGGCCTATCCTGTTCTGTTTTGAAAGGTCAACAAGGTTCACATATGTAGTAATTATAGTCCTTTCCCACACCTACTTTTGTAGCATTTACCCTATTATCAAGTAGCACAAGCCATTTATTTCACTGATTTAGCATAGCAGTGTTCACTCATAAAGCCCTTTCACCTTTATGAGTTCTTAAAAAAACATGGAAAACATTATTGCCACAACAACAGAAGGTACTTACATCAGTACCACTAGATCCAAATTACTGAGAAACACTGAACTGTGGGCTCAGACCATACCAAAGAATTTCATTTGAGTACAATATACTCAAAGAAGTAGCACACAACTGCTATTAAACAAAATTCCAGGCAAAATACCATGACTTTTTCAACATGCACATCTGGATTCAAGAGACTGAATTTCAAGTTAAGAAATACTAAAGGGCATACCAATTTTCTTAAGCTTAATCTCAAAGATCTTCAAACATGTATGTTTTCGTGTTTCACCTTGTTCAATGTCAAGCACACATGACACACTAAAGACAATGAGTTTCTTAACCAGAGCAGCTGGATGAAGTGGCATGGGACAGAAAAAAAAAAAAGGACAAACAAAACACTTAATCGGCAGGTGACAGTTTTCCCAGTACACGACTGTGCCAGTCATCACCCAGTCAGGGTCACAGTGCTCTTACAGCCTTAACAGACACTTCCTTCAAGTGCAGCCTGACAAATGAGCAAAATACTGTGTTAGATGCACACTACTTTTCCCCACACTAAGTGAGAGGAGAAAAAAACCTCAGGTAAGCACACTAACAGAGGGCTATCTTTGTGAATAATGCAGCTGTCAGTTGAGAAGTGTGTTCTCCTGCGTCAAGAAAGGCTTTTTGGTGTCATCACTGTCTGTCCCTCCCACTGCCTCAGGAAGTTTACAAGCAAACATTCCTGAGTTCATAAGCAAACTCACTCAAAACCCCAGTCAAGATGCATTCATTCATCACTGCCAGCTATGCATCCTATTGGCCAAGTTCCTCCCCCAAAAATGAGTTACCTCAAAGCAAGACAGATGTGCAAAAGCATAAAAGGTCATTGCTCACAGCATATGAGTTATTCTTAAAATTCAGCTCAGGCCCATGGACACAGTGCCATTCAAAATTAATTTAAATTATTAATATACTCCTGTGTCTTAAAAATACTATCAATAAAAAGCTGGGGTGCAGATTTAATGCAAGTACTTTTTCAGTCACTTTGAAAATTAATTTACTGTTTTATACCACACCAACAGTAAGTTGCCCTAAGTTTCAGCTCTGCCTTCACCTAAAAGGAAGAAAATAAGAACATTTTCTGTCAGAAGGCACAATGCACTGTATCGATCATACCCTACAGAAAGCTGTGTCTAATAAAGACCAGAATAAGAAAAGATGGTGGATAGGGATACCGAGCAGAATTACAGAGAATTCAATTCCAGGGGGAGGGGGAAGAAAAAAGGTTGTCATGACTAAATGATTTAATTCAAAACTGTGGAAGAGTCACAGAAACATCTGGAGGCCATAATCTCAAAATAAACAGTCATGTATAGGAAAGTTGGCTCTTTTTAAAAACTAAATCAAGTAATTCGTAAGCCCAGAGACAACAGATCAGTTCCTACTATGATCACAGTTGCTATTTCACATCACAAATCTGAATTTGAATCAAAACACAGCAATTTGAACTTGGATCAGTTTGACTATTTAAACTGTACTACTCAATGTTTTCCCACACTTTTTTAATAATCTCCAAATTAAATGTTTTCACCTCACCTATAATTACTTCAATTGTAAAGCCTAAAATAAGATAGCCTTCTTCACCTTAAGTGAAAAAAAAAAACCCTCAACATAAAAGAGGTGTATGCTGAAAAACATGTGTTGTTTAACGTGGCGTGCATCTATATTTAGATAATGTGTCTTCCAGAAGACGACACATTCCAAAGAAACAATGCCTTCTAGAGCTGTTATTCCCCATATCTTACAAGCTCAATGTAGCCAGTGAACTGCCTAGATTTTCTCTAGGCCGATTTCTACACACACATTGCAAAACTGGAAATGACAAATGAAAAAAACATTACTATGGATGTGTCAACACATCGCAGGTGCTGGACAGAACTTATTTCCAAGCAGGCCCACCTCTGGTGTCTCGGTACTGTGTTTTCAAACTGAGCATTCCCTGGAATCCACAACATCAGAATGGCATCAGTCTTGTGAACACTAGTACTGAGGCTTCCTCAAGTGGTTGTTTTGGGGGAAAAGCTGGAGAAGACACATCACGGGAGAATCAGAAGAGTTAAAAGAAAGTGCACACAGTAAGTTAAGGCATACAGTTCAGTGTCTAGTTTCATCACCTCCTTCATACTGGTACTTCACAATTAAAAACACCCAGAAAAATGTGAAGAGAATCTCATTTGGTGTTTATTACTCCTTAGTACTAGATATGACATCTGTAATTACATATCTAAAATATATCTGCTATGAAATTTGGTATATAAAGTTTGATCATGTGTTACTTGAGAAAAACCTGACTGTGCCATTAATATGTGACAATAATAAAACAATTGATCTGCCCAGTTTTGCTGATCAACTAAATCTCCTGGTAAAGTGTTACATGGTTGAAAAAAATCACATTCTTCAGAATATTTGAAGATAAGGGCATGTCTAGGAAAGAAAGGTGCACAGCTAAAAGTAAGAGAGAAACATTTGAAAAATTTCAGAAGAAAACTTCTGCTATGTTCAAACAAATGTAACCAACCAAAAAACAGGAAATGGGAACCTCATTATGCTCAAGATAGAACTTGAAAATATTACACTGTTAAGCACGTTCTAACAGTAGAAACTAAACAATAATTAGGATTTAAAGTTTTAAAAACATACCATGACTTGAACAAACATTTTAAGTTCTGGTTTCTTTTTGTTAGTATCTTCTCAATTACAGCACTAAAAATTATTCTCTTAAATATTTTCTTAATTCACGAAATGCATTTTGACAGAATGGGTTTTAAATTTATGTACATATTTTTATATCATTGTACAAACATTATACAACATAAGAATCTACCAATATTCTGTAAATCTGTATTTGCCTGGACAACGGGACAAAGTCTCTGCTGTTTCCTATCTGTTCCTGAATTTGGATGCAATAGGGAGAGGTGGGTATTTCAACACTTCTACAAGATATTAATGTTAGCTCTAGTTCTTTACCTGTCGAAGTCTGTAAACCTTGAAAAAATGTATTTCAAACAATTTTTACTTGTGTAGCTAAATCCATGATAGCAATAAATACTCAGAAAATAAGCAGACCTGAGTTTTTTGAGTTTAAAGACAACTGTTTCACTGTAAAAAAATACAGCACTTTCATACTGCATAATTAAGTCTGTATTTAGGCATAATACACAGTGTCACGTAGTTAAAGGCTAAATGGCAGAAAGATACTAATCTTGGTCAAGCAACTCCTCTGAAATTACATGCTTCTAACTAACCATCTTCCATATTATAAAGTATATTTATATACTCTCATGTATGCTGCTCATTTTTCCAAAATAATTGTAGAGAATGTCATCAGCCATCTCAGGTCTTATAAGAGCTTAAAGACAAGAGGGCAACAGTAATATGAAACTGTGATGGTATTAAAGCAGAAGTACAGGAAACATTAATTAATTAGGGTGTCAAGAAGAGAAGGTACATCACCTATTGTATTGCACTCTACATAAAATTTACCTGCCCCTCCAAAACATTTAGGCATTTTTCTTCTCCTACCTTAATTTTTTTCTTCAGATTCTATGTCATGGAATGGTTTGGGTCGGAAGGGACCTTCAAGATCAGCTAGTTCCAACACCCCTGCCACAGGCAGGGACATCTCCCACTAGACCACGTTGGCTCAGAGCCCTATCCAAGCTGTCTTGTGAACAGTCCTTCCCCAGCTTTCCTGCAGCCCCTTCAGGCACTGGAAGGCCACTATAAGGTCTCCACAGAGCGTTCCCTTCTGCAGGCTGAAAAACCCCAACAATCTCAGCCCCTCTTTGAGGGAAGGTGCTCCAGCCCTCAGATCATCTTTATGGCTCCCTTATGGTCCACATCCTTTTTGTGTTGGGGGCCCCAGATGGGACACAGTACTCCAGGTGGGGTCTCATGAGAATGGGGGAGAACCACCTCTTGTTTTCCAAAATGTTGTAAACAGTTGTTTCAGGACAGTAGGCACCCTCAGTAACCAGACTTGCCTCTTAAGTAATCTCCAACTGGATAGTACTTTGGAAACCGCCACAAAGAGAGTCTAGTTTACTGTGTCCCACTTTCCTTCCACCATTCATACATCCGCTTTGGAAGAGGCTTCAGGACAGGTTCATACTTGGTTTGACTCACCAGGAACAAGCTGAGAAAACTTACAACTTAAAAAGCTGTAAAAACTTACAACTGTAAGCATTTGTAAACTTTAGAGTGCTAGTGTGATTTTGTGGCACTTTCCCATGGTCCAAGGGAAGTTACCCTACCGTAAGATGGAGCTCCCTTTGAACTTGCTCTAGCCTACAGATGAATCAACTGATGACATTGCAAAAGGCATTTTTAGAAGGATTTTACTCAAACCAATAAAATTATCTCTGAAGTAGGTGATATTTTACCTACTATTGTTCCAGAAGGTTTTGAAACTTTGTATTTTAAGATCCAAATACCATTCTCTCGACTCTTTTTATTTAATTTTGACAAGTACACAGCTTATTTTTCACACCAATATATTAAACTTGGCAGAATTAAAGAATTAATTTGTCTTCATAGTATTAAGTTCATTTAGCTGCACATATGAAGTTCAAAATATTTTAAAATACTTATTTCAACAGTACCGCTGATAAAAACTAGATTATACCAAGTTGTATGCACACAATAGAAGAGGATGGTTAACAAACTTTGATGTTATCAGGAATATGGAGAGATGTACTTAAAACATGACCAACTCTCAGTTATGTAAACTACAAAACCAAATTCTTCCAAATCTTTGAGTTCTCCTTCCCCCTTTTTACTCACCTTTTTCCAAAAAATCTCAAGCTAATAAGATAGTATGATAAAATCAAGAAAATATTTAAGAAAGGTAATGGTAAGAAGGGAAACCTATTTACCTATTTTAAGCTTGGGAACCTGCCTGGGACTGGAGACATCTCTATTTGAATCTTTCTCAGATAAACTTACAGCCAACCTTTCTATTTTTACCTTCTCTGTCTCATTTCCTCCAACCTTTGAAATGAGGATGACAGCAGTTTTCCAGCCTACAGCAGCTGCTGTGAAATCAAGGACACTATACATTTTCAGATGTTTACATTTCATGCTACTAGGTCTCTATTAATAACGGGAATAAGTACTACATAAAAACTCCAAAGTCAAAGACTGATAAAATGCCACCAAAAGCATAGTACAAAACTGTACATACAGCCATTTCCTCAGTTACCCTCAAGTTTTGTCAAGTATTTTCTGCAGTAACCTCTTCCACTTGCAGTTTTGTAAGTCAGCACTATTCTAATTATACACGAGGGGAACAACAAACAGCTTTGTTACTCCATTACCAACAATTAGCTAGTACTAAGTATTTCCAAAATAGTAACTCACAGAAGTTCAACTTCCTTTGGAAACTTCCATGCATTCCTTTAGAAAATAAAGAGCTTTAAAAACACCTCATTTGATAAAATTAATAATTACCTGAAACACTGCCTCAGTATGCAAAAGGTTTTAGCCACTTTCATGGTGGTTTTGAACACCCTTTTTAAACTAAGTCATGCAATAAAATAAAATAGTTGCTTTTTAAGTTCTGCAAGTCCTGTTACAATTAAATACCTCGTTCCAAACTACAAGCTGTTTCCTACTCACAGTTCCAAGAAACAGCGGGGTTCAGCTAACCGCAGACACCTGTGCTCTCCTCACCCAGCTGCAGGGACAGGTTTCCTGCTTTGTGACCAGGGGCACTCTCAGAACCGATGCTTTGAACTGTCTTCTCCGAACTTGCTGCACTCGCACGCTGTGCCTGCGGCTCCCCGTGAGCGGCTTTCAGCGCGGTTTCGAAACGCTCAAGCCGATTAAACCGGCCGACACGTCCGGCAGAGCGGGCTGTCTGCCGCCGGCAGCCCTGCCGCCGCTTCGTCCCGGCTTCTCTTCTCCCGCACGGCCCGGCCCGGGCCCGCCGGTGATTTAACCACCCTCTGTCTCCCACCCTCAGACTCTGAGCCCCAGAGACGACCGCTGCTGCGGACACGGGTGTCGCCGACTGCCGCCCTTTCTTTGTAAGACGAAAAGGCGCCCAAGTTCAGGAAATACTCCGCGCCCACGAACACTCCAAACGCTCGACGTACTCTGAGCCTTGAGAATGGCTCCAGCAGCGCCCCAGCGGGGGCCGACACGGCTGCAGGCCGCCCATGCCCGGAGCCTCCCTGCCCCAGGCCGCCAGGGACGCTGCGAACGCCCTTCCCCCGCCGCCGAGGTGGGGCGGCCCCGGCCCGCCGCGCTACCGCGGCAGGTGCGCTCACGGCCGCCCGCCCCGCCTCCCCACTCACCGCAGCCACGGCGCGGCGGGCGCGGGTCGCGCCAGGCCAGGCACCCCCGCTCCTCGTCTAAGGTGACCTCCCAGGAGCGCTGCCCCAGCCCCAGCGAGGAGACCAGCCGGGGCCGCCAACCGCCCAGGAGCTGCTCCATGGCCGCCAAGAGCCCGGGCCCGCCTCAGCTCGCTACCGCATGGCCCAGAGGAGCGGGCGGCCGCGGCGGGGGTAGCCTGGCAGCTACGGGTGCCCCCGACCCGCCGCTACCCGGCCTGTCCCCGGCCGGGGCGGCTGCGGCGTCAGCGCCTACGCCAGCGCCGCCGGGGCGGAGCCTGCGGGGCCGGGGCGGGGCTCGCCCGGGGGAGCCTGGGTCACCCCGGGGCAGCCCTTGCTGTGGGGCCGCGTCGCCCCAGCACTTGCGGGCCCGGCGGGCAGGGTGCCCGGGGCTCCGGGTGGCAGAAGAGGCGAAGGTCCCACCCGCGCCCACCCGCTTTGTCTCCTCGCTCCGCCTCCTCACCCCGCGGCAGAGCCTTGCCCAGCACCAGGGGAATTCCCACCCCCCGGGAACCGGGGGAGAAGAGCCGCGCACGGCTGAGTGCGGAGAAACTGGGGGTTACGCCGTGGCGTGTGCGGGTGGTTTGTTTGCTTTTGGGGGGGGATCAAGCACTCCAACTCTTCCTGTATCAAGACAGTGAAAATGCAACATCTACCACAAACTTCCAGCACCACAAACCTCTCGATCTAACCTTGCTTTCTTTTCCATAAAAAAAAAAACGAAAACATTTTGGGTTTGCCTTAAAGACACAGGCAATAATTCACTATCATTAAACTTTTAATTCTTTGCTGCCTTTCAGGTCCTTCAGGGTGATCCTGAACCTTCTCACTATAACCATCAATATCCTACCTGAAACACAGGCCGGAGTGATTAGTTGCTCTTCCTCTGACCTTGCTCCCAACCTGCTGGTTCTGAAAATTTTCTACAGAGGTTAGAGAAAAACGCCACTTGTGTGTTTCTAGGTGAGTCCAGCCCGGGGCCAGTTCTCTGCTTCATAAGGATGATACAGAGCTGCTCCAGCAGGCTCTGCCCAGAGTCAGTGCAGGGCTAAAAAGCTTCTGTGCTTGAGCTCTGCTCTGAACCTTGCAATGTACTCACATTTCATTTTCAGAAAACAAAGGAGCTTGGCACTGTCATCCAAGTTACATCTCCAGTATGGTATTCCTTTGCCATGAATACTTGTCATCTTCTGTCTTGATTGTTGCAACATCTTTTCCTTTGGCCTTGAAAGACATGATGTTGCCACCTTTATTGAAAATACCTAGGTATGCCACACCTGCACAATGTCAAGGAACACTTTGTTTCTGTCTGTTGTATTGCCTTTTACATTTTTTAATCCTTCCTTCCACAAACACCTGTAAAGCTCTTCAGTGTTTTTTAGATAAGAAGAAGCCCCTTATTTCTTCAGAGGTCCATTCCAACCCCTAATATTCTGTGATTCTCACTGTTTTAGCAAAACAATTGTTTTGGTCCACAATTTGGGATCCTCCATGCTACTCCAGGAATATCTTGAGGAATTCTTACCAGCACTGTTTGGTCTGCTCTGGCACTGTCTGGTAGTCCTCTGAAAATCAGCATGTGCTTCTGTTCCTGGAAAAAAAAGGTCAAATTTGACACAACACAGTAATTTTTTTCTATCAGTTTTAGTACTTTATGATTTTCTTCCCTGACAGTAACAGAAAAAGAATTTCTAAAGGATGACTGACTTGGAAGTCTAAAGGACACATGTTAATTATTGTTCTACTGCTTATTACATAAACCTGTAATTACCACTGAAGGGGCAGAGCTGCAGACGCAGCAAAGCCAGTAAACTGCAGGATTTATAGCCTAAAATCTTGGTGCTATAGATGGCTGATCACAGGGCTCCACCCTGAGAAATAGCATGGTTGTAAAAGCACCTCACTTTGTTCACAGGTCCACAGAGGCCATAGGAAAGGTAGTTTGTAGTTAACTTGGAAACAATAATACATTGCTTAACAAGTACAATTCACAGTATCAAATGGGAAGAATGCAGGAAGGTAACACAACTTACAGTGTTTACCTCTATGGCCCATTCATTACCCACCTAGCAAACAACATAATTTTTAAAGCCAACTTTCTCTCCTCAGTGACTTATTTTATCATCTTGGTTGACACCAAGCTGAGCAGTGCAGTTGATATGCTTGAGGGAAGGGATGCCATCTGGAGAGACCTTGACAAGTTTGAGGAATGGGCCCATGTGAGCCTCTTGAAGGCCAAGTGCAATGTCTTGCATCTGCGTCAAGACAATCACCAGTATCAGTACAGGCTGAGGGATGAGTGGATTGAGAGCAGCTGTAGAGAAGGATACTACTCAGGGATTCTGGTAGATGAAAAATGGGACATAAGCTGGTCATGTGCACTTGCAGCCCAGAAAGCAAACTGTATCTTGGGTGCATCAAAAGATGTGTGGCCAGCAGGTCAAGGGAGGTGATTCTCCTCCTCTATTCCACTCTGGTGACACCTCACCTATAGTACTGTATCCAGCTCTGGTCCCCAGGACAAGACAGATATGAGCCTGTTAGAGTAGGTCCAGAGGAGAGCCACAAAAAATGACCAGGGGGCTGGAAAACCTCTCCTATGAGGAAAGGCTGAGAGAGCTGGGCATGTTCAACTTGGAGAAGAGAAGGCCCCGGGGACACTTTGGGGCAACATTCAATACTTTAAGAGGGTTTATAAGAAAGACAGATAGAGACTTTTTACTAGGGTCTGTAGTGACAGGACAGGAGACAATGGTTTAAAAATAAAATGCAGTAGATTTAGAATAGCTATAAGAAATAATTGTTTTATGATGAGGGTGGTGAGAGGAGGGCCACGAAGATGATCAGAGGGCTGGAACAGCCCTGCCCTGGAGACAGACTGAGAGTTGGGGTTGTTCAGCCTGGAGAAAAGAAGGCTCTAGGGAGACCTTAGGGCACCTTCCAGTATCTGAAAGGGACCTACAAGAAAGCTGGGAAGGGACTTTTGGCAAGGGCATGGAGTTATAGGATGAGGGACAATGGTTTCAAACTGAAAGAGGGGAGATTTAGATTGAATATTAGGAATAAATTCTTTCCTGTGTAGGTGGTGAGTCACTGGAACACGTTGCCCAGGGAAGCTATGGATGTCCCATCCCTGGAAGTGTTCAAGGTCAAGTTGGATGTGGCTTTAAGCAAACTGATTGAGTGGAAGGTGTCTCTGCCCATGGCTGGGGTTTGGACTAGATTATCATTAAAGGTCCCTTCCAACCCAAACCGGTCTATGATTCTATTATAAGTACATAGTCCTAGCAATCTAATGTGGTACTGAACAGGATCATTACAAGATAATGTAGGCAATCAATTATGGAAGATTTCTAAGCAGGTATGTCTTTAATCTATAGGACCAGAATTACCTGCATTACCAAAATATTTATTTAAATCATTACAAACTTGAGCTAAATCACAAAATAATAACCTGTCTCTCTTCCAAATATTTTTGAGGTGTACTTTTCTATTATGTAACTATTTTTTCCACTGTGAAAGTCAAACATGCCCTCCTAGTACCCTGGCAAAAGTAGGAAGTATTGTGTATCCAACCTTATCTGACAGCGTGGAAGAATCATAGAATCATAGAACCATAGAATCCTAGGGGTTGGAAGGGACCTCGAAAGATCATCTAGTCCAACCCCCCTGCCAGAGCAGGGTCACCTAGAGTACGTCACACAGGAAGGCGTCCAGGTGGGTCTTGAATGTCTCCAGTGAAGAAGACTCCACAACCTCTCTGGGCAGCCTGTTCCAGTGCTCTGTCACTCTCACAGTAAAAAAAATTTTTGGAATATTCACCTTAAACCTCCTATGCTCCAATTTGTATCCATTACTCCTTGTCCTATCACTGGTCATCACTGAAAAAAGCTTAACTTCTTGACACTCACCCTTTACATATTTGTAAACATTGATGAGGTCACCCCTCAGTGTCCTTTTCTCCAAACTAAAGAGACCCAGCTCTCTCAGCCTTTCCTCATAAGGGAGATGTTCCACTCCCTTAATCATCTTGGTGGACTTGGTGCGTTGGACTCTTTCCAGCAGTTCCCTGTCCTTCTTGAACTGAGGGGCCCAGAACTGGACACAAAATTCCAGATGCGGCCTCACCAAGGCAGAATAGAGGGGGAGAAGAACCTCTCTTGACCGACTAACCACACCCTTTCTAATGCACCCCAGGATGCCATTGGCCTTCTTAGCCACAAGGGCACACTGCTGGCTCATGGTCATCCTCCTGTCTACTAGGACCCCCAGGTCCCTTTCACCTACACTGCTCTCCAGCAGGTCAGCCCCAACCTGTACTGGTGCATGGCATTTTTCTTCCCCAAATGCAGAACTCTACACTTGCCCTTGTTGAACTTCATCAGGTTTTTCCCCGCCCAAGTCTCCAGCCTGTCTAGGTCTCTCTGAATGGCAGCACAGCCTTCTGGTGTGTCAGCCACTCCTCCCAGCTTGGTGTCATCAGCAAACTTGCTGAGGGTACATTCTGTACCCTCATCCAGGTTGTTGATGAAGATGTTGAACAACACCGGTCCCAGTACCGACCCCTGAGGGACTCCGCTAGTCACAGGCCAAATCAAGGTCTAAATCAAAAAGATGCAAAATATCTTAACTAAAGTGAAAGCTGGATAGTACTCAAAAATGCAACTTAAATCAAAGAATCATCATATTCCACCATATTTTTGCCACTCTACTCAGTTCTGTGTTGGAAGTAAGAGGGAATCATAGATTTTTACCAAGAACTCTGGAAAACACAGTTTGCCACAGATGTGTGATGAAGCCTTTCAGTTTCTATGCCCTGCGCTCCCAGGGAGATGGCTTCAG
Source organism: Apus apus (assembly GCF_020740795.1). Classification (NCBI taxonomy): domain Eukaryota; kingdom Metazoa; phylum Chordata; class Aves; order Apodiformes; family Apodidae; genus Apus; species Apus apus. Next base: position 189,507,264 of record NC_067282.1, on the reverse strand, counting down.
GCTCAAAAACTCCTCCATGTCACAGGGAATATCTGCAATGGTGCTCAGTCCCACTGAGGGAAGAAAATAAATCTCAAGATCAGTGAAGATGTTCGTAATTTGTCCCTTGAACACATATGTGAGAGCCAGGGATAGTCTTGTCCAAATGACATCTAGTGCAGAATCGAACCTTTAATTTCATTGCTCAGGAATGTAAAACTGGAACCAAAATAAACATATCTTTTTAAAGTGGTTTTTTTTTTTTCCTATTTTTTACTGTCCGTTGTTAACTACAAAGTATTTATTTTCTTCCACAGATAAAATGCCCCAAGAAAGTTTTTAGACAGCAGCTTGGGAATTATAGAAAAAAAATTATCTCGCTGCATCTCAGGCAAATTGAAATACTTACCCATGAATCAAATTCTGTTCTCAAGCACACACACACAAGTCCCCATTAAAACAGTGTAAATACACCCAAAGGGCAAATTGGACAATTGAAATACTTCTAGAAAATGGAAACTAAACAACAAAGTTAATTGAAGTGAAGAAAATAATTAATTTTAAATGTCAAAATACTGGCTAATGTTCTAATTACTTTTCTACTTATCAGCAAACAGAGTGAAGCATGAGTGGAATGTTCTTGCTGCTGATGGAAAGAATGACATCACCTTCTCTAGAAAAACACTGGAGCTATCTTAAAGCACTACCATGCTTTTATCATAAAAGTTTAAATTACAGTTATTATTGTAAATTGCCTGGGAAAAAAAGGCAGTTTTAAAGGCTTTTCAAAACAGAAGATTGCAGCCCTTTATTCACTTGTGCCAAAATGGAGAGAAAGTTGGTGGTATATTGGAGGGTGTGGAAATGGATATAGAATCACATAATCACAGAATTATCAAGGTTGGAAAAGACCTTCAAGATCATCAAGTCCAACCATCCATCCTACAACCCCTAACCACTAAAACATCTCCCAAAACACCACGTCTACCTGTTTTTTTAACACCTTCAGGGACGGTGCTTCTACCACCTCCCTGGGCAGCCTGTTCCAATGCCTCATCACTCTTTCTGTGAAGAAGGTTTTCCTAATATCTAATCTGAACCTCCCCATGTGCAACTTGACCCCATTTCCTCTTGTCCTATTGCTAGTCACCAGGGAGAAGAACGTCCACCTCACCACAACCTCCTCTCAGGTACTGGTAGACAACAATGAGGTCTCCCCTCAGCCTCCTCTTCTCCAGGCTGAACATTCCCAGCTCCTTCAGCCTCTCCTCTTAGGGCTGGTTCTCAAGACCCCTAATCAGCTTAGTTGCCTTTCTCTGCACCCTCTCCAGCACCTCAATGTCCGTCTTATACTGTGATGCCCAGAACTGCACCCAGTGCTCGAGGTGCAGCCTCACCAAGACCGAGGGACAGGATGACCTCCCTAGTCCTGCTGGTCACACTACTCCTGGTGCAGGCCAGGATTCTGTTGGCCTTCTTGGCCACCTGGGCACACTGCTGGCTCATGTTCAGCCAGCTGTCAATAAACACCCCCCAGATCCCTCTCTGCTGGGCAGCTCTCCAGCCATTCCTCCCCAAGCCTGTAGCACTGCTGGGGTTTGTTGTGGCCAAAGTGCAGGACCCAACATTTGGCCTTATTGAAACTCATGCTACTGGCCTCGGCCCAGCGGTCAAGCTTGTCTAGATCTCTCAAGCAGGTCAACACTTCCATGCAGCAAACTTACTGAGGGCGCACTCTACCCCTTCATCCAAGTCATCAATAAAGATGTTGAACATGAGCAGCCCCAGCACTGAGCCCTGGGGAACACCACTTGTGACTGGCCACCAACTGGGTTTAACTCCATTGAACACAACTCTTTGGACCTGGCCTGTCCAACCAGATTTTTATCCAGCAAAGCATGTGCACATGCAAGCCATGAGCAGCCAGCTTCTCTAGGAGAATGCTGTGTGGGAAATCTTGTCAAAGACCTTGCTAAGGTCAAGGTAGACAACATCCACAGCCCTTTCCTCATCCAATAAGTGTGTCACCCTGTCATAGAAGGACATCAGGTTAGTCAAACAGGACTTCATGAACCCATGCTGACTGGGCCTGATCACCTAGTTGCTCTGCATGCACTGCATAATTGTACTCAGGATGATCTGCTCCATCAGCTTCCCTGGTACTGAAGTCATACTAGCAGGCCTGTAATTTCCTGGATCATCCTTCCATCCCTTCTTGTATATGGGGGTTACACTGGCTGATTTCCAATCTGCTGGTACCTTTCCAGTCAGTCAGGAGTGCTGGTAAATGATAGAAAGCGGCTTGGTGAGCACCCTGCTAGCTCTTTCAGCACTCTTGGGTGGATCCCATCCAGCCCAATAGATTTGTGCCTGACTACATGGTGTAGCAGGTCACCAACCATGTCCTCCTGGATTGTGGGAGGATTGCTCTGCTCCTGGTCCCTATCGCCTAGCTTAAGGTACTTTGTTTTCTTGTAAAGGGAAACGATGCATCCTGTTCCTGAACAAGAGAAGTTTACAGACTCCTTCCTAAATTCCAAAGCTCCAACCTATTTCCATATTCTCTGTGTAAGCTACCTATCACTGTGAAAAATACTAAATATTATTTGTTGTAAGCTGTTACAGCTGTGGCTCCCACTACACATATGCACAGAAGTATTGGTTTATATTTCTTTTTTTAGATCCTTATTCCTATTTTTATTACTAGCCTTAACTGGAGTCTCTGAGGAGATGTAGGACCCCCCCTCCCATCCAACTGCATCCTTCTAAGAGACAATGAAATTAGAAGTTTCCTGTCAGTGTGCAGCTTTTGTCTTGCATTGAGAAATTGTTGTAATTTATTGAAAAAAATAAGAACCACTGATCTTTCTTCGTAAGAGACCAATACAGGAATCTGAGATTTGTTCTCTTCTTGGAGGCTTTGTGCAGTGCAGGGTGTATAGAGGGTTGTATAAGAATTTTTTATTGTGCTCTGGTAAGAATGCTTGAATAAATAAAGTAGGTCTTTCCTGTGGTGCTTGAAGGCAAGGACAACTGAAGAGGCAGAACTGAGAAAATGCTCATAACATCCACAAGTTTCTGTCTTCTTTCCACTTCTGAACTACTATCAGTTGTTCTATTAAAAGAATATATTGTTCTCTGCAAGCTGTGCTTTGCTGATCTTTCCAGTCCCTCAAAGCTGCAGAAAAACTGCCCTATGCAGACCTTGCCTGAAGCATGCCCAGGTGCTTTTTTGCAAAACCATGCATATGGACCAGTTCTCAAGAAGAGCTCTAAGGGTGGTAACTCTGGGCAGGCAGACAATTTTTTATAGTTCAAGTATCAAACTACATATCATGTTCAATAGTAATCTCCATCATTTGACTGATTGACAAAGTCCCTTGTGAGGCTGCCTTGAAGGATAAAGGAGTCCAGGAAGGCTAGACATACTTCAAGAAAGAAGTCTTAACGGCACAGGAACTGCTGTCCCCGTGTGCTGAAAAAAAAGTAAGTGGGGTAGGAGACCAGCCTGGCTAAATAGGGACCTTTAGAACAAAAAGAGAGTCTATGACCTTTGGAAGAGGGGACAGGACTCATGAAGACTATACAGATGAAATGAACCTATGCAGGGTGTAAAATTAGGAGAGCCAAAGTGCAGCTAGAGCTCAAACTAGCTACAGCTGTTAGGGATAATAAAAGTGTTTCTGTAAGTTCATTAACAGCAAAAGGAGGATTAGGGAAAATTGGTCCTTTATTGGATGCAAAGGGAATCTTAGTAACAAAGGATGAGGAAAAGGCTGAGATGCTCAACACCTGCTTTGCGTCAGTCTTTAGAGTGGAACTAGCTGTTCCATTCCATGGATACCCAGCTACATTAGCTAGGAGACAGGGAGGGGATGCAGAATGAGGTAATCACAATTAAAGAGGGAGTGGTCAGAGATCTCCTACACCACTTAGACACACACAAGTCTGTGAGACCGGATGGGCTACATCCAAGGGTGCTGAAAGAGTTGGCAGATGTGATGGCCAAGCCACTTTCCATTATTTACCTGAAGTCCTGGCTAGCTGCGGAGGTCCCAATGGACTGGAGGGTAGCAAATGTAACACCCATCTATAAGAAAGGCAGAAAGGAGGTTCTGGGAAACTATAGTCCTGTCAGTCTGACCTCGGTACCAGGGAAGGTCATGGAGCAGATCATCTTGAGTGTTATTAGAAGACATAGAGAGGATAACCAGGGGATCAGGCTCAGTCAGCATGGGTTTATGAAAAACCTGATCTCCTTTCATAACCTGATGACCCGACTATTGGACAAGAGAAAGGCTGTGGATATTGTCTGTCTGGACCTCCAAAAAGCATTTGACACGGTTCCCCATAGAACTCTCATAAAAAAAAAAACGGGCTGCTCGTGGCCTGGATAAGCATATGATCTGTTGGATCAAGCATTGGCTGGACTGTTGGGCCCAGAGAGTGGTGGTCAGTGGAGTCAAATCCAGCTGAGGCCAGTCACAAGTGGTGTTCCTCAGGGCTCCGTGCTGGGACCGTTTCTGTTTAGCATCTTCATTGATGATCTTGATAAGGACATAGTGTATTATCAGTAAGTTTGCAGATGACATCAAGCTAGGCAGGAGTGTTGATCTGCATGAGGACAGGGAGGCTCTACAGAGAGACTTGGATAGATGGGATAATTGGGCTAATGTTAATGGTCTGGGCTTCAACAAGGCCAAGTGCTGGGTCCTGCACTTGGGCCACAACAACACCAGGCAACACTACAGGCTTGGGGAAGCGTGGCTGGAAAGTGTCTGGCAGAAAAGGACCTGGGCGTTCTCATTGACAAACAGCTGAATATGAGCCAGCAGTGTGCCCAGGTGGCCAAGAAAGCCAGTGGCATCCTGGTTTGTATTAGAAATAGTGTGACCAGCAGAAGGAGAGAGGTGATTGTCTCCCTGTACTCAGCACTGGTGAGGCCACACCTGGAGTGTTGTGTCCAGTTTTGGGCACCTCAATTCAAGAGAGATTTTGAGGTGCTGGAGCGAGTACAGAGGAGGGCAATGAAGCTGGGGAAGGGCCTAGAGAATAAATCTTGTGAAGAACGATTAAAGGAGCTGGGAATGTTTAGTTTGGGGAAGAGGAGGCTGAGGAGAGACCTCCTCAGTCTCTACAACTACCTGAAAGGTCATTGTAGAGAGTTTGGTGCTGGTCTCTCTTCTCACAGGTAATTAGTGACAGAACAAGAGGGAATGGCTTCAAGCTGCAATAGGGGAGGTTTAGACTGGACATTAGGAAATTTTTTTTTTTCCCAGAAAGAGTGGTTAGACACTGGAATAGGCTGCCCAGGGAGGTGGTTGAGTCACCATCCCTGGATGTGTTTAAGGGTCATTTGGATGTGGTGTTGGTGGATATGGTTTAGGGAAGAACTTGGTAGAGCAGGGATGATGGACTCGGTGCTTCCAAGGGTCTTTTCCAACCTGAATAGTTCTGTGATTCTATGATTCATATATATTAACTCCTACATTTAAGGAGTGTAAGAACAGTAAGAGTTTTTGAAGGTTTATAACTCTGCCTCTACGGTTTTTTACACAACTGTGGGTCTTGTGAGTGCTACCAGCATGACACTATTGACAAATTTCAAGTGTGAGCTTCAATCTATGAGAGCTAAAAGAGCTTCAGGATGAAAAAGCTGTTAACATAAAAATTCCTGCCATCACCAAAGCAACATTTTTTATCCTAACTCATTTTTAGACCTCTAAGTGGAGCATTTTAACTGGACCTTTTATTCTCGTAGTGCTTCTCTAAGTGCTCTGCTGCAGCAGGCAGGGCTCTAATTAATATCAGGGCTCTTCTAACTTATACCAGACAGTGTGGCCTTCATAAACTAAAGAATAAGGTAAGATTATTCTTATATTTAGGCTTGAGAGATATATTTTTATGCTACTTTTAGAATAATGTACTGTTAAACTACTAATAAACAGTTCAGGTAAAAGAAAGCATGGGGGGGAAAATCACACAAACTACAATTTGTGAACAGAAACAGTTCCTTTACAAAGAGAATGTAAACCAAACCAGAAGCAAGATTCTCTGAAACAGAAGAGGAAAATCTGGAGAGTATATTTATAAGACTTAATATAGTTGACTAATGAAATTATTTGAAAATAAAACAAATTTAATATAGGAACCATTACACTGGAAAACATTATTTACTTCCTTCAGTTCTGGATATCCTTAGCACAGGAACTGAAAAAACACAGAGATAATCAGATTGTCAACATGAGCAAATAAGCACCTATGAGAAGCACAGCCCCTTTATTTATCATGACACTTCAAATCAACTATTACTTAAGATGTGCTTAGTCAAACTAAACCCAGCACATAAAACCAAATAAAGTATCTAGTACTTAAACAACCATGAAAGCATCTCTGCAAGCCCCACCTATGGTCTTTATCATCATAAAATAAAATAAAATAAAATAAAATAAAATAAAATAAAATAAAATAATAAAATAAAATAAAATAAAATAATAAAATAAAATAAAATAAAATAAAATTTGAACAGTTATGTTATCTAAGACACTCAAATCACTTCTTCATTTCCAAGAACCAGTTGACGTATCTGTAGCCTGCCAATGTTAATAACTTGAAAAACCATAAACAACACAGAAATCAGAATGTGTCTGTGAAGAACTTTCCTTCTTTTAAAAAATGCTTGACTCTGTATAGCTGCCAGGATTAAAACTCCAGCCAATATACATTGAATTAGATGAAACATAAATTTAAGTTATAATTATTTTCAATAATTTTCAATTTTTTTTCCTATCACTGAGGAAATTACACTGATGTGCCATTTCTGTCTAAAAAATTAATCATGCCTGTGATATCTGCTAGATTTAGCTCACTCAGAAAGTAGTGAAATGTCTAATCACCATTTACCAATAGTCTTCCTGCTCCTTTCTTGGCATTTGGAAGGTTCTTCAACACTTTAGCCAATTTTTGTTCTTGGTAACTTGTCACCTAGCAAATGTGCCCTGAAAAGCAAACATTCACACCAGTCTTCTTGGAAAACACCTACTTTTGACCTGATATTCATAATCTCATGCTTTTTTTCAGTACCTCTACAAGACTATGAATAATTGCACTTAAAGTGGATTCTTGGCCTGTCTTCTTACAAGAGCAAGAGATGTTCTCTTCAGCTATTTACAACATATCATATACATTTATATGTATGTTTTCTCTGTCTTATCAGTTGTTGGACACAGCCTCATCAGTCTTGTTATTGATTCATTACAACATTGGAAAGTTCACAGGTGCATAAATTTATATTTTAATAACATCTACCTTTGTGAAGACAAAAATCATGGTTGTCTCTTCTCTTAAAATTGTGTTTGTGGATTTAAGGTAGGAGAAGGAAAGGGTTTTTTGTCTTCAAATGCCTGTAAATTGTCTCCTTGGAAATGTTTTAATTAATTCATGAGATGTAATTAACAATGTTATTTCTGTGGTTAGTGAAATATTTTTCAAGTGCATAATGAACCTAAAGTAAATGCTTATAAATGCACATGAAATTCTCTTCCAAAGACTGAGATTCTGAATGATCAGATCAAAGATGGATTGAAGCAGTTTGCCTGAATAGAGTAATTTTCACCCTGATTGTTTTTCAGCTGACTGCTGTAGTAGAGATGATGACAGCTGGGATGAAGTTGTCTGAATACTGGATGATACTAGAATGCAAATGGATGCCAGTACTTTGCATGAAATCCACAAAGCAGAGCTATTTCTGCATTATGCCTTTTGACATCTCAGCACACGTTGTCTTTAATTGACGTACTCTCTTTTTAGTTTTCTGGTGTCAAAATTAAATCGAAAGCTAAAATCAGATTACAAAATCAGGCACAGCTACCCCAAAAAGAGGGCAATGGTGATCCAAAGGGATCTATTAAAAATTGAAAAATACTTAATTCTAGCAAAAAAATATATTTAAGGAACTTTGTTGGACCTGATTTCCTAGTTGTTCAAAGGGATGCCGGTCATCCTGGGGATAGTTCTGAATATATTGAAAAGAATATTCAAAGGCTAAGGAACAACCTGATAAACATTTGTAGTGTGTTTGTCTTTCCAGGTGGCAATGGCTGACTAGTTTAGAGCACATCATTTTATCGGAAACATATTTAGAGCTGACTAGTCTACATGTCATTCTAAATACGGCTTATATAAATGGTTGGTTTTGATGAAAGTGATACATTTTCAAAAGATTGCACAGGGTTTTAGTCAGCCAGCTCATTTAGTCAGAACCATGAATCAAACTTCACTGCAATGCTTTGAAAAATCAATCACCTTAAAACTATCTCCAGACAGTTTAATGCTAATAGTTTTGTGAAATTCATGACTTTGAGAGGTATAATTCTAAATCACCATGGCTGAGAAATTGTAATTAGGAGTAATAAATGTTTTGAAAAAGAACCTTAGTCCAAAGGAACCATTCACATCAATGGATTTTATAGTTATATCTATAAGGGCAAGTAAACAGGAAAAGAGATTACATTGTCAATGGCAGATTCTTTGCCTTGATTAGAAGAGGAAATGCAATAATAAGACTTGAACTAATAACACATTCATACTAGATTTAGCTGTGAGAAACTTCCTCCTCTCTCACAGTAGGAAGACTGAACAATAAACCTATGAATGGCCAGAATATCAACTATAATAGAAACCAGAGAAGTAGCATAAATTTGAAATAAATATTCAGTCTAAAACAGACTTGTACAATATTTCATTCCTCTTGAGTTTTTTTTGGTTTGGTTTGGTTTTTGGGGTTTTTTTTAGCAAATTTGGAGCCTATGACTAGAATTCTTAGGACAGAAGCCAATGTAATGCTAGGTGTGTCTTTCACAGCCAGCAACCACTGGCTATTGAGAAAGCGTGTATGACTTAGTCATTCTACCATATGTTTGATAATCTCAACATCACAAATCATTCTGGTTTTGAAAGGAAGGCTTTTTGAAACAATGTAGGGTAGAACATGATGTGGAGAGAGAAATGGAGAAGTGTGCTATGGGCTGTCTCATTAAAAACAAGAAATATAAATATAGGCTCAACATAAGGGGAAAGTGCCTCCCTACAAATGTGACAGCAGTAGGAGGAGAATAAAGACCTACATCTTCCCTTTTTTACCAGCACACAACCCCATACTCACAATGCACTGTTTCAGAAGACAAGTAATGTTGTGTGCAGTTGATTGGAGAAACACACAGAGCAGGCAGCAACATAGCTTGAACTTGAATCAAAACACACAAACTGTTCCTGTTTAGCTGAACCAACAGCAAAGTGACTTTTTGAAAACTATCAGATAAAAAGCAACATGAGCAACAACAAAATAAAACTGAAGAAAGATGTTAATTCCTTTCAGTCTCTGAAGACACCATGACCACAAAGGATATGGGTATGAGTGCATGCACAGCCAGGTGAAAAAAACTTTTACCCCAATCTCCAGATTTCTTGGGTAATAACAATGTTAACACCTCACTCACTACTTCTCACTTCATAGTAATGGATGTATAATGCGGATAAACTCCTTACCTTTGAAACTTAATTTGCTAATCCTAAAAATCTTTAAAGTTTATCCTTCCTGTGTTCTCCTCTCTGGTCATCTATTTAGCTGTACAGAGAGCATGATCTATGATAATAGATAGTGCTTGCTTCACAGGAAGTGAGATACAGCCTAATAAGAGTATTAGAGTACTGCCTCCTAAAATTAGTTTCAAATGTATGAATAAATAGCCTGCTCTTTGGAAAAGTAAGAACACCTGTGAGTAAAGCAGACTTAAAATGAAAGTACTCACCACCACTTCCTATTCTAGTCCCATTTCCTGGGGTGGCATAAAAATGCCGTGTTTGGACCTAAACCATGGAAGCCATTTGATTTCTAACCTGGTCCGATGTGTGGAGTTCATCAGTCAAAGCACTAGATTTTTTCCAGATTTCTTTTTTTAGCACACACCTGGTTGCTGAACCCAGCTGTCATGCAGCTGCCTAAACCAAAGAGGCTAATGCCATTTTAGAGGCCTTTGGGTAGCCAAGATGTCTGTCTGGGACAGACAGATGTGACACAGCACTCAAAAAAGGCCCATGTGCTCTGAAGAAGCAGCTGGTAGCTAGGGTGGATACACTAGAGCTGCTCTACATCTAGAATAGCACTAAATTCCTAGGTTTGGGCAATGGGATATCACTCTTTGTGTCTGATAACACTCTCTGGCAGGGAGACTGCAAGAGTTTTGTCATCTAAGTTCCTGGATTAACGTCTTAGACAAGGGAACTTCCAAGCCTTTAGACACATTTTGTCCCCTACTAGAAGTGCAATCAGCAGGTCAAAGTGAGTTGTGCTAAGTCTTCTCACATCTCCATGATTTGAGGCTCAGGAGGCTCAGCCTCCTATAGATGTTTCCTTGGTCAAAATTCTTCAACATGTAGGTGGTGCAATGATGGCTACTACCTGATCTTTTATAGTTTCTTGATTGCTTTTCAAGTTTCTGCTATAGTATAAGTATCTAAGAAAACGAGGTTTCAAACAAAGTGATGGTTCAGTTATAATGGCCTTAAGGTAGTTGATCTCTCAGTACCTTCAAGAGACAGAAGCTAATGTAGAGAACTTTTGTTAACTGCCAAATTAAAATATCCTGGTTTCTAACAGTTTTGCAACAGTGACACTCTTATTGGGCCTAAGTAAATCTTGTATTCACCCGTCTGGGATTGAATCTACAGAGACACCCTCTACAGCATCAGTATCTGTCTGTGTAACTTATCTCATTATTTGCTCTTCCCCAGTCCACCAATAATACAAAACATACTGCTTATTTGTCCATTTCTACAAATGATCTTCTACTGCACCTTATATAATTGGTATAGGATCTTTTAATATATTTTTTTTAATTGAAAGATGTAATGGCTAGTGGAATGGCACTTCTGGGAAGTCAGAATCATGTTTATCATCATGGTCTTAGAGACCAAGATGCTGTTGCCGTAAGGAGGTATGTGTCAACATGTTAACACCTGTAGTTGCTGCTTGTAACTCTGTGAAGAAGATGCCTCTTTTTGGTTTAGGAATCCCAAAGCATTAGCTGGCAGGATGTGTTCACTCAAATATGCTTCTGGGGTATCTTTGAAGTATTACCTTACCATCCATCCTCCCTTTCATGTGTTCCAGCCCACTGTATGGGAATTGCTTGGTCAATTTTGTATAGTCTATCCAAACCACACTTACTACCCAGTGCTGCTGGGACATCATTATTAATGACTCAATAAGCATTCAGTTAATCCACCTAAACCAAAAAGGTGTCATATTATTTCACTATGAGCAGGTACACAGAATCCTCTCATGGCAGTTTTCCACAAGCAGAAATCCACAGACAGGTGTGTTTTCTATGCAAAATTTCTGACTCATGCAGGAACATGGTAAACACAGAAGTGCTGTGTCACTTTAATTTGGTGAAGAAGCAGCTTTCATGCTGATGGAATAGCTAAACTGCATACACACATCAAATTTCAAGTTTATTTCTTCCAATGAATTTGGAGGGCATAATGTGTTTTCGTCTTTAGCACATAATCTTTAGTTTTCCTTGGAGTCATCCATATTTGAAAGCTGAAAGTAGAAGCAGAGAATCAGCCTGCAAAGTTAGTCTCTTGTTTAGAGCAGACTACTAGTGAATGATTCAATCCTACATGAGTTTTTGTAGCCTGGAATAGCTCAGGACTGAACACTGTTGATTGTTTTAGGGCACTGTCTAGTCCAAACGCACAATCACAAACAATGCAGTCCTGGAGATGCAATCTCATTTGCAACTATTTGTTGCTTGGAAATGTTGGCTTGGAATTCTATTGACTCCTACAGCACCTGAGGGAAGCTCTCTGAGACAGCCAGGCCCTTCCATCAGGCTTCAAAATCCAGCTCATTTCTGAGTGGCTAAAACCTTTCATCAAATTGAAGGATGTTCAACAGGTTGTAAGATTTTTCTCTTGGATGCAAAATGATGCAACTTTAAGAATGGCTTTCGTGGCTTGTTGAAACATGATTCAATTATAGAACCTTTGTTTATTACAATATTCTAGGATATTCAATATGATTTTTTAAAAATCATTATGCTTCTACATTTCTTGGGCTGAAGTGCAGCTGACCTCTCTGTATGGTTGGGCACTAGTCTGAACTGCAGGAGTGCAGTTACTATGAGAAGTTAAGGGAATACTATCTTTGGCACCCATAATCACTTTAAACAAATGTAGAAAGTGCTGGGCCTACCAACTTTGCAGTCTACAATCAACTTTTTTTGCCCTTTTCTGGCATTATCATATGCTAACCTCTTTAATACCCTGACACTTGCTTAGAACAAACACGTATTAGAAACACCAAACTAGTAAAAAAAAGAATAATCAGGAGGAAAAACAGTTATTACTCAAATTTTATGAACACTTTTTATTAATATGCATTATTATGTATTAATCAATATGTCATATGCACTGTTTAAAAGTGATTAAAAGTTGTCTCTTACATAAGAATATGACTTTCATTTACAGATTTGTTTTCAGCCTGCTACCTTAGGGCCACTAAAATAAAAATAAGAAATGTAAGAGATTATATTTCTGAAAATTCAAATCAGAAAAAATAATAATTCACCACCTTGATATTAAAAATGTAGCAAAGAAGAACAGAAGAACTGCACATCACTCAGTGCAGATGACTTTTATATTGAAGCCTTGAGAAGAAATTAATCATTGCTGTAAGTGGGCAGAACACAGCTGGGAGTGCCTGAATTGTGTTTGCAACCAAGGCAAGCTGAACAGCAGTCTGTGAAGCAGCTCAGCTGGATTCCTAAGCAGTGAGAGGCTGCTAACCATCAGCCTTTTAAAACACTGCAGTAGTAAAAGCCCACCAAATGGCTGCAAAAAAGTGTTTGGTCTCAGGCCCAGTGGGAATTTCCTCAAATTTCAAACAGTGGAGGCCATACGCCAAGATCCCTGCAGCACTGCTTAGCTCAAAAGTAAACAGCTGAATATATTTGGCACAGGTTTTACTACTGTAGCTCAAGCAGCTTTCATAGGGGTTTGTATGGGCACAGCCATCAGCACTGGAACTAGGAAAAATCCTTTTTAAGTCAGTATTTTTTGCTAACTCTCTGGAAAGCATGTATAGGGAAGATAAAAATTGACAAAAAAACCCTCCCTTAAAATAGGTAAACAAATATGCAGAATTTTTTACTCATCTCAAGCTGAAATTTCCCCTCCAATCATCCATCTAAATATAAGGGCAGCACTTCTGTGTGTAGGATAGAGTAGGATGAGCTCTTGGAAGACTATTTGTCTCCTTTCCCGTATTATCATTTTTCAGTTATAATCTTAATGCTGCCAGTGTTGCAGTTACTGCAATAAACAGACTCTGTCTCTTAATACACTACTGCTACTATTGAAATAGGCAGGTTCCAAAAGTACAGATTCACAGCAGCCCAGGGATCATGCTGACATGAAAAAGGAGGCCAGGTTCAAATGTCACACCACAACTCTTTGTTTTTCAGCTGACTGACACCTGGACATGTTGCAAATGATAATTGACTTTATTTATGGGATTACCAAATCATCACAGCACTGAGCAGTACCAACACATCTACTGCAACAGCTGTTTTGCTGGCAGACTCCAGGGAGGCCTCCTATCATGATCTCATAATGAGGTATTAATAGCAACCTCAGAGGAAACTGCTTGCTCTTTCTTTAAGGGGAATTATCAGTAAATGCAAAACTCTGTTCATTGTAGCATACTGAATGGAAATGCTGGTGACAGGAAAAGCATTCCTTGGATGCTTCTCTGCAAAGGCGAAGACTTGCCAGAGTTATGTGCTTCCTTTCATAGGTAAAATCATACTTTGAAAGTCCAGTACTTGGTCAACAGAAAGCTGAAACCAATACTGTGGGCTTTGATACTTTTATATGAGGAATACTAAGAGGAATTTTAATTTTTGCCTGCTTAAATAAGAAAAATCATTGATCTGGTATAAAATGATACAGAGATCCACTTACACAGTGATGCTACAATGAGTTCATTTTATTGCCTAATAGAGGACAAATAAAGTAGACTAATTGTAACAGAAAAGGACCAAGTCCTTTTTCAACAGCACACAAGGCTATTATTTCTTGTGGCTGCTATAAAAGTTCTCAGAATATTTCAGAGAAAAAATGTCTTTGTTCAAGGTTACAGTTCTTAGAATCCGTAATATCTGTATCTGGGCTCATTATAAAAAAAAAATCAGTGTTTCTCAGAGCAGCATGAAACCTTACTACCTAGGTTCAGTTGCTCCCAGGCATTGTATATGTGTGTATTGAGGCCTACCTGCCAGGGAAAAATCTATAGCAATGCAGGTTAGATGAGCAGGTGGCAACAGAAAAAGAGGCTGCATAGAAGAACAAGCATTCAGAGAAACACAGATTGTTATTGCTCGCTGATTTCTCCAGGACTCTACACCTACAAAAGATATCTGAGATACTGATCCTTTTTCCTTTGTATCAGAGATGAACAATTGCACTCAAGTTTGCAGGAGCTAACAGATGCAATGAAAGGCTTTTTCACAACAGCACTGACAAAGTTGCTTCCCTGTTTCATCTGCCAGAGGAAAATATCATACGGTTTCACTGTTGAAAGAAACACAATAGCAAACAAACAGTAAACAGTTCTTTTAAGGTGAAATAAGTATTCAGGCTGCACTTGCCTTCCAGATGTAGGGAATCAATTAATTATAATTATTAAAAAATCCATGACTGTGATAAATTAATTATAAATACCCCAGCCATGAATAATGACAGGACAACTCAATGAGAGAACTAGAGGAAATGGCCTGAGGTGGCACCGGGGGAGGTTTAGACTAGATATTAGGAAGAATTTCTTTAGTGAAGGAGTAGTAAGGCACTGGAACAGGCTGCCTAGGGAGGTGATGGAATCACCATCCCTGGAGGTATTCAAAAAACGTGTAGATGTAGCACTTCAAGGCATGTACTAGTGGGCGTGGTGTTTTTTTTTGTGGGATATGTGGTTATGGTTGTGTGTGTGTTTTTTGTTCTGCTTTCATGTTTGTGGGGTTTTTTTGTTTGTTTGATTTGTTTGTTTGTTTTTGTTTGTTTGTTTTCTTGTTTCCCTGGGTGGATGGTTGGACTCGGTGATCTTAGAGGTCTTTTCCAACTGTGACAAATCTGTGATTCTGTGCATCCTATCATTTCTGTATGAAAAGCATGTTCTGTATTACTTAGGTTTGAAGAAAATAAGATGAAGTAATATATATCCCAATAATTCTAAAGCTCTTAAAATCCAAATGTTATAATCAATGTTTCAATAGTGGTATATAACAGTTAAATTGACCTGGAATAGACAGGAATTCTTTAAGATTTTCAGTGCCCCAGAACACAAGAACCAAGGAGCAGTTTTGACAATCCAAACCTGAATAAATATAACAGGAGTGATTTAACCTTACCTTCTGTCAAGGTAAATATCTGTTTACTGTGATAACACCAATGAGGAACTTCTCTCTATTAAAGCAATTCAAATTCATTCAGAACTGCACTAGGTACTGAGTTTGTATCAACAATAGTATAAACAGACAACATAGAAAGTTATATGTATATAATTAAAAGTTGCTGAGTCCTTTTGCCTCTTCCGTATTTCTTAAGGTTATCGGAGTCAGTATTTTCTTCTTCAATGAAAAAAGAAAAAAGCCTTCAGAAAACAATTCCTTGTCTTTGGGCATATTAATCCTCAAATTGGGTTACTTAGGACTTGAGCCAACAGGAAGATTAAATGAGCCAACAAGAGGGTTTAATGAAGCTGCAATATCTAGCAAGATAGTGTTTTCCCTTCAGATGACAGGCTGTTCATATGGAGCTGCAGGTATTCCATACAGCCTTTCTGCTAAAGCCATCTTGGACTGCATGAGGAGGATCCAAAAAGTCTAAATGGTTTGCCCAGCACTTTTTGAAAAATCACTACTCACCAATTTTACAGTCCTTCATCTTTGTATACTAGTGATATTATCTGAAGCAATGTTGTTGGCTTAGCACCCTGAACAACTGTCCCGGGTGGAACGGATGACAGACAAGATGTATATATGCAGTAATCAAGATTTATTGCATATAATGTTGAGGTCTTAACAATTGGACAGGAAGCACAACAACAGCAAAAGTGTAGGGGAATTGGGAGATAAGAACAGAAGTGCAGTTTGGATGCAATGGGTATATTAGCAGTGAATTTTACTACTTATAAAACCCAACAAACTACCTATATAACCAACACAGGTTAACCATTAAAATGCTGGCAACTGACTTATCATCAAATTCTATATTAGGCCTACAATATTAATTATCACCTTTAAAGGATTCTGCAGTCTTAGACTTAATAATGAAGATTGCTTAACTCTAAGTTTGCTAAATAAAACAGTGAAAGAGTAATATTTGTCACCCTTGCCAGGCCACAGCTGGGTGTCCTTGGGTGAATTATAATTCTCGAGAATCGGTCTCCCTGGCAGGTGTCCCCATCAGAGGGAGAAGGTCCAGCAACCTCCAGGGAAAGTGTATGGAAATCCCCCCCAATCAAAAGTGGGACTAGGCTTTTATAGAATAAAGTGGATTGACTGCTGTCATTTAGCCATTAGCCATACCACCGACATCTCTCATTGGAGAATAAAAGGAAAACAGTAGAAAAAAAACATGAGGGCCTTGTTCTCACCAAGCAGACTCTATTGTTTTTCTGTTTGTTATTACTTTATCTCCGTTTCAGGCCTAGTTGTGCCTAGGCTGAGCTCCATGTTCTTCAACACCGGAGAGCAGCTGGTGTTATGAACATCCACTTGGCCCTCTGTTTATACCTTTCAAGATCGTTACCAGCTCAGAGTTTGCTAGGCCGTTTCCCTTCTCAAGAGAACCTTTCCACTTCAGGTCTGGGCCTGCAAAACCGAGAGACAAAAACGAGTTGAATCATAGAGGGAAACTGGCAGGCATATTGAGAGATGGAGCGTCCTGCTACAACAACTCTAATCTCTTCTGAGACCTGCTTGTCAAGGAGAGCTGAGTTTGTTTCAACAGACAGCCTCTTAGCTTTAGCTGTCACTGAGTCACAGAATCACATAAGTTTACGTGTTGAAAGGGACCTTGAAAGATCATCTAGTCCAACTCGCCTTTTCACAACACATTGACACAGAGGCATGTAGCTCTCCTGGTTTGTCTCAGCTGGAGGTCCCGAGGTGGATAGAGTTAACTGGGGCACTGGGACACAGCAAGCTGGCAGGGAAGTTGGCTAGAGGTGGGTGGAAGGAAAGCAGCACAATATCCTTGGAAAGTCAAGCTCCAGTGGGGCTGCCAGTTGTTGCACCATGTGCAATGCAGCCTTCTCAGGGCTTTACAGTCATATGAGCTAAATGCTAAACTTTTCTGGTGTCGGCTGCAGGAAAAAGGCTAAAACCTTTTCCTCCGTTCCCCACTGAATTAACCATTGATATGTGAAGTACTTCCTTCACAAAGACAGTAATACCATTGAAAAGGCTGAAGCATGATGTGGAGAGAAGGTGCAATTTTTCTTGTTATCTGTGGTTGGCAGATATGTATTTACAGATGAATCAACTCAGTTTCCTAGGCAGAGAGACAAATCAAGTCCCTGGAGCTTCATACCATGGGAAATGCTTTGGAAAGTGTTCCAAGAGGTCCTTTATCAAATAACAACGTGAGTTTGAGCCAGCCGCTCCTCATCAAAATACTGATCCTTTCCTGGCACTACAACATCTTGTTGAGATGATGTCATAATGTTTCCAGTGGAACAAGGGCATCTCAGCCCCTCTCCAGACATGCTTGAGCACACTGAAAAGAGCAATGAGATGCAGAGTGCTGATGGATAGTTCTTTGCCTTCAAGAAAGGAGAACTTGAATACAAAAAATGGTTTATTAACATAAATGCTTCTTTCACATTTTGAGACGAGTGAAAACAAAAGCACATAAGCTTCAAGCTTCAAACCAGCTTATAAAACACAACAGAAGAGTTCCTAAGCTAAGTCAGATACTGAAAAGTTACTGAACAACAGAGTGCTATGAAGAACTCATCATGGCCAAACCCAAAGCCTTCTGAAGGCAGTTTTATCCTAGATCCATCATTTCTAAGTACTATCTAGAAACTGACTGCTATTTCTCTACCTTAATAATTTCCTCATTAATTTTACTGGGTTTGAGCATACTGCCAACTCTTAGCACTGAAATAAAGTGGACATTTTCTTCTTTTGTACAGCCTGTAACAGACAGAAAGTTGGAATACTATAAAAAGCTCGTATAGCTGCTGCTGTGGTGATTTATTCCTTCACTGCTCCCATATGTTCATACTTCAACTGGCTAATTATTTAAGAGCTATGAAGAAATTGGCTGAGTTAGTTTTTCCTAAGGAAAAGGCCCTGATACAGACCTCCTCTCATGAGCCATGTTACAGAAGGAGCCAATTCTCCTGAATTCTCAGGGAGAAGACAAAGTGCATTTCCAGACAGTAGTTTAGATCTTAGCTGGACTAAACACCCAGAGATGGCCCTCTTTCTTCACCTACACAAATATAGGAAAGCTCATTTTTAGACATAGCAATAAATAAATTAATTTGTTCCATTAAATTTCCTCTTGCCACAAAGAAAAAAGCCTACTGTTCTTGTTGATAATCCAACAAAACCACATTTTAATATTAATTCTATGTAAGATTAAGCATCTATATCTAATGTTCATTAATATATAGACATATATACATACGCCATAGCTAAAATAATGTAATGTAACTGTTTCTCTGTTGTAGACCTCTTAAGTAATACAAGCCAAAAGAGAGATTAATAATAATAAGAAATTCAAAACAGAAAACTTTGAGAGCAATTCATAGGTTGTACAGCCCAAGGGACTGTTGGGATAATTTCTGATTTTCTGCACAAAGAACACTGATTTTTCACACAGTAAAAACCTCAATGAAGATGAATGAATTGTAGCTGAAGAACAGCATACTTTTCAGCAAGACATCCTGTCGTAATTTAAAGAACTAAACTTATAGAAAAGGTTCTATATCCCTTACTCAATGATGCAATTGCTTATCTTCACTTTTTAGATGGTATTCTCCCTTAATTTCTTCTAGTATTCATTTCTAGCCATTAAATCATGTTATGGTCCTGCTGTGTTCTTTATTAGTCATAGCTACTGTCATTATTTGCAAGGCTTAATTTTTGTCACCTACAAATGTACAGCACCAGTGATTTTGAGTATTTAGAGCATTAGTAAGAATGTTGATTAGCATTATCTACAAAACTGGTACAAATAGAAGGGTACCATATACAAATTAATATAAAGCATAGACAACAAAGATGGTATGAGATCAACTTGATATTAATAACTTAATAATTATAGTATTATTAATGTGGGAATAAGAATACAGTGTGACATGAACCAGTCACTGGACCGGATGGTCACGAATGCAAGTGAACTCATCAGGGATGTCAAAGTTGAGGGGAGCCTGGGCTGCAGTGATCAGGCACTAGTGCAGTTCACTGTCCTAAGGGGTATAAGGCAGATGAGAAGCATACTCAGGACTCTAAATTTTAGGGAAGCAAGCTTCCAGCTCTTCAAGGAGTTAGTAAATAGGACCCAGTGGGAATCGACCCTCAGGGACAAGGGAGCAGAACAGAGATGGCAGATCTTTAAGGATGCTTTCCATAGGGCGCAAGAGAACTCAATTCCCAGGTGTAAGAAACTGGGCAAGGAAGGCAAGAGACCAGCATGGCTGAGTTGAGACCTGCTGGTCAAACTAAAAGGCAAGATGGACCTACACAGGCAGTGGAAGCAGGGACAGATGTCCTGGGAAGAGTATAGGGACGTTGCCTGGTTGTGTAGGGGCAATGTCAGGAAGACCAAGGCGCAGCAGGAGCTGAACTTGGCAAGAAAGACTTCTACAGGCATGTAAACCTGAAAAGGAAGGTTAAGGAAAGTGCATCCCCCCTGATGAGCAACAGTGGTGAACTGGTAACAACAGATGAGGAGAAAGCTGAGTTTCTCAACAACATTTTTGATTCTGTCTTCACTAGCAACCTCTCTCCTCACAGCTCTCAAGTTGACGGCCCACAAGATGGAGACCAGGGGGACAAAGTCCCTCCCACTATAAGTGAAGACAAGGTTCATGACCATCTGAAGAACCTGAACATACAAAAGTCCATGGGACCTGATGAGATGCATCCCAGAGTCCTGAAGGAATTGGCTAATGTAGTTGCCAAACCACTCTCTATGCTATTTGAAAAGTCATGGCAGTCAGGAGAAGTCCCTGGTGACTGGAAGAAAGGAAATATTACGCCTATTAAAAAGGGTAGAAAGGAAGACTCTGGGAGCTACCGACCTGTCAGCCTTACCTCTGTGCCTGGGAAGATTATGGAACAGATCCTCCTAGAATATATGCTAAGGCACATGGAGGAGGACATGGAGGTGATTCAGGACAGCCAGCATGGCTTTACTAGGGACAAATCCTGCTTTACCAACTTACTGGCTTTCTACAATGGAGTAACTGCATCAGTGCACAAGGGAAGACATATGGATGTCATCTATCTGGATTTCTAGAAGGCATTTGTCATGGTCCCCCACAGCATCCTCCTCTCTAAGTTGAAGAGATGTAGGTTTGATGAGTGGGCCGTTCAGTGGATAAGGAATTGGCTGCATAGTCACATCCAGAGGGTAGTGGTCAGTGGCTCAATGTCCAGATGGAAAACAGTGACAAGTGGTGTCCCTCAGGGGTCCGTACTGGGGCCAGTGTTGTTTAATATCTTCATTAATGATCTTGACAATGGCATTGAGAGCAGCCTCAGCATGCTTGCCAATGACGCCAAGCTGGGTGGTGCGGTCAATACACCAGAGGGACAGGAGGCCATCCAGAGGGATCTGGAGAAGCTGGAGAAGTGGGCCCAGGTGAACCTCATGAGGTTCAACAAGGCCAGATGAAGGGTCCTGCACCTGGGCTGGGTCAACCAGAGATATTGATACAGGCTGGGGGGAAGACACGCTAGAGAGCAAACCTGTGGAAAAGGACCTAGGGGTACTAGTGGATCAAAAGCTGGATATGAGCCACCAGTGTGCAACTGAAGCCCAGAAGGCCAACTGCATCCTGGGCTGTATCAAAAAAAGTGTGACCAGAAGATCAAGAGAGGTGATTCTGCCCCTCTACTCTGTCCTGGTGAGACCTCACCTGGAGTACTGAGAACAGCTCTGAAGCCCCTGACACAAAAAGGATGTGGACCTGTTGGAGCATGTCCAGAGAAGGGCCACAAAAAAGATCCAAGAGCTGGAGCAGCTCTCTTATGAAGACAGGCTGAGGGAGTTGGGGTTGTTCAGCCTGAAGAAGAGAAGACTCCAGGGGGACCTTACAGCGACTTTCCAATACCTGAAAGGAGCCTGTAAGAAGGCTGAGGAAGACCTTTTCACAAGGGCATGTAACAACAGGACAAGGGATAATGGTTTCAAGCTAGAGAAGGGCGGATTTAGGTTGGATATCAGGAAAAAGTTCTTTAATATGAGGGTGGTGGATCACTGGAAAAGGTTGCCTAAAGAGTTGGTAGAGGCCCCACTCCTGGAGACATTCAAGGCCGGGCTTGATGGGGCTCTCAGCAATCTGTTCTAGTTGGAGATGTCCCTGCTTATTGTAGGGGGGCTGGACTAGATGACCTTTAGATTATTCTATGAGTTTAAACTTTTTATAACTTGGTACTTATAAAACTTAATTTTTCAGTATCAAATACATTCTTGGCTCTTTGTTTTTAAGGGTGTTTAAAAAAATAGACAAATATTTGTCTGGTAGAAACCTAACTGTTCTTCTGTCAGCTACATTAGTTAGTCTAGTATAAGATACTATCTCCTTGAGAAAATCTTTACTCTCACAAGACAAAGCCAGAAAGGAAAAACTACAGAAGTTTTCAAGCTTCATTAGCATTTCAGTATTGTTCCTGTTCTGCAGCCCATTGCTGATTTTCAGTGAGTTTTTTTAAAAATTATGAAAAACATATTTATTTCCTCTGGCTACTTGTGAAATCTTGTTTTAATGACTATGCATAGTAGAATTATTACCACTATACTTCAGGATGTCACTAGAAGAGATTAATTCTTTGATCTCTTTCTATTAAAAATGGCTTTAACATTTGAGGAGATGCCTCTGATTGCCTTATCATTTTCTCTTCAAAACTCAAGGACTCTCTGGTGGTTTTATGTCAGTATTCTTAGTTCATTTCTTACACTAAGATTGCCAGTCCTGAAACAACTGTCTAGACCATTCAGGCTAAATTGCAATTTTTAATTTCAGTACTTAGAATCTAAGCTGTTCTTTCTTTTATTACTTTACAACATGATGCTACACGCTGTGTTACATAAAAAAGTGATATGAATAGCAAAATACTTCACTCTCACTTTTTTGTCTGAGTTTTCCTTTTTTCCTCTTAGCTGAAAAACTTGTGCTCTTCCTACTCCTTTCTCAACAATAACAAGGTCTAAAAAGAAAAAAACTACACAGGCTTTGATATTTTTTTTAATTCCACCAACATTCTTGAACTTGGAAAGATATTTATCATCTTCAGCTAACGAGTACTTTGCAAATAAATCTAATTCACTAACAGAGTAAACCTCTTGCATAAGGAGCAATGCTTTAAAGCAAATGTATAGAAGACTTTGTTACCTTTATAATATCTTTTCACTCAAATATCTGGAGGTACTCTCATTTTCTTTGCAATAAAATTTTGCTTATATCTCTTTCACCAAGCTCTCAACCCTTCTGTTTCTAACCATAAGTCTTCCCAACACCCTCACTACTAAAATGTGTGGCTCAGCCAACAGCATTACCACAGGACTACTCAGTAACTATTTCTTACTGAAAGTCAAGATGGAAGAATTCTGTTACCAGAACTTCAACTGCAATTATCTTCTTTATACTCATCACTCAGGTTTACATTTGATCTCAAAAAACATACACAAACAACAGAAACAGCAATAAAAGATTCAAGTAATAAAGAACAGTTAAAGAGACCTAATATAATCATACCTCTAAAGTAGAAATTCCATTCCTCTTTAATAAAAAGAAAACATGATTTTAATACAGCTCTATTGACTTGAAGAACAACTATAATGTATTAAATTGAAGATATTTTTTGAAATTATATCTACATGACACACTGCAAGGCCAACTGCAAATTTATATTCTATCTTGTATTTGTCATTCACCTTACACTACCTTAACTCACTCCACCACAAATCCTTTTCTACAGAAATTGTATTAATAGGATTTCAATACTGAAAATACTAAAAACTAAAAAAGAATGGAAGAAGGCTGTTTTACTTTCTGCTATGCAGAGAAACTAAAAAATGGATTGAAAGGCAAACAGTGAAACCTAATTACCTTCTAATATACATTTGTTCAGAGAGAATTTAATTGACAGAAAAATGGGGTTGAATAGCATGGTAAAGGCTTTGCTATCCTCAAGAAGCACCAACAAAAACTAATCCTTCACACAGACACAAATGACATGAAAAAGTTACTAAGTGTGGCTTTGAGGCATGAGAACAGTAGATTTAAATTAGATACAGAGATCCATGGAGAAAACAAAAGGAATTTCAAAAAATGCTGGTGACAGAGTTGGATGGTCAAAGACAAGACTAAAAAAACCCAACAACAACAAACAGAAAAAAGCAAAAACAAACAAACAAAAAACCCAACCTCCCAAAGAACCCAAAACCCGACCAAAACCCTGCTGCAGTCTGTCACGAATACTGTCAGAGAGAAAATGTATCCTCTTAAGATAAACTCTGGATTGACACCCTCTAACACCTGAAAATATCTGCTGAAGATAACCCATCAAAATTTCTGTGTAATATCACGTCACCATTCTTCTTACATATATGGGAGGAGTTAAAGTTTTGCTACTTTTTATGCCTTTGGAAAAAATAATAATAATAAAAAAATGTTTCTGTGTGAGTTCCAAGGAACTGCCTACCCTCCTGACTTTAAAGAAATGGTATTGCTTACTTCCTCATCAAGCCACAGTATTAATCAGGTCTTGTGGCACCTCTAAAGCTTTCCTAATAACTTTAGAAGATCTTTTAGCTTCAGGAAAATTCAGCTAATGCTCCAATAGATTTGCTTTTCACTGTGTTCTGATAGTGAGTTGAATGTGAAGATTAGAAACTGATTTGAATTGTGTAACTTAAAGAACACAAATTTCATTCAGCAATGGAACATCAGAAGTGAACTATCATGGCTCAGAACCAAATATGCATTGATTTATTTCTCTGTTTTGAAGTTCTGTCATGCTGCTATGCTATGTTTAAACCTTGACTGTGTTTACTGGAGGCATAATAAACTCGAATTTCACGGAACTAGAAATTTGTTGGGAAGATGACCTGTTGCTTTGCCAACTTCCCAGTCTTCTACACAAGACTTCCACTTACAGAGTGCCTTTCCTCCTCTGAGTCATTTAAACGTCAACTGCATATTGCATCACACTTCAGAAGAAAGCAGCCTCATCTACTGGACTGCTGGTGAACCAGCATGCCTTGGACACAGAGTGCTTGCTATTCCATGCTACTTCCAACAGACGGTGTCAGATTATCAGTTGATGCCGTGAACTGAAAAAAATAAAACTAAAGGCCTTCACTTAAAAATTCATGAAATGTAAGCATGGCCACTGTTACTAATATTTTAGTGAATGACAGCTTTTGAAAACTACCCACATGGATCACTCTTCTAGAAGGAGAAACAAAGAGGCGAGACACTTACCCAGAAGCAGCACAAATTTATTTATGCTCTTTTCTGTTTCAGTCTTCTTTCACTGTTACTGAGAACAGAGTGTGAACCTGCACAATTCCATACATGTGCACTATCAGCATAAGCGTATCTTGGAAAATCTGTTCTTATTTTCAAAATCTTGTTCAATTCATGCACAATAAGGAAGGTCACTTACACAGAAAATGTTACAAAATGCTATGACTGTTCATCTGCAATGATGAATCCTCCTGGCCGTTACTCTCTCATGTTGATTTCTTCCCCCTTTTTTCCTCCCCAGTTTTCTGGAGAAAACTTGAACTGCACTGAAAAAGCTCTTGTGTCTATGTAATTTGCTGGACTATGGACCTCTTTCAGTCTAGCTATTGGCTATCCCTCTTGTTTGACATCCCTTTGTTCTTCCTTCAATGGCTATACTTGACTACTTTTCCCATTTATCTTACCTTGCCCTGTATCTTTCTGTCACCAAG
The DNA here is from genome assembly GCF_020740795.1 of Apus apus. Taxonomy (NCBI): domain Eukaryota; kingdom Metazoa; phylum Chordata; class Aves; order Apodiformes; family Apodidae; genus Apus; species Apus apus. The sequence continues at coordinate 189,482,019 of NC_067282.1, read as the reverse complement.
TACTGTGTCCTCTGGGACTGCTGATTTTCCTAGTGCAAGTGGCTCTCTGTGTTTCTACTATCCTTTTCTTTTTGTGCAGAATGCTGGTTTTGGGTTAGCTTGCTTGGCAGCTTAATTCCCTTTGCTTGATTGCATTTTTAAATAACTGCTTCTTCAATGATACTAACAATAAAGTAGATGGATACAATGGCTTGGTAGAAAGGCATGTGCATAGACCAAACAGAAACATGATCAGCCACCACCAAAAGCCTGTGTGTTACATTTAAAAACACTCCTACCAGTTTGTTAAAGCAGCAAAAACATGTTCAGAAATTCATGCTTCAGTGGGGAAGTGCCTCATTTGAATTCAGTTGAAGTGTTTTTCTTTCTTATTGACTAAAGAAAACAACCAAGAAAATGCATATAGAGAAATGTAAAACCACACCTCACAGTTGCCTCTCCATTGCAGCATGCTGCTGACACAGCGATGTAAGGATAAGCATAAATAAGCACACTCCCTGGCTTACTCAACTTAATCAGCAAATCCTTCTGCTGTGAGCCTAGATAAGTTAGCAGGGGAGTGCTGTTGTCAGCTCAGTTAATTATGTTTAACATTAACTTATACTTTCACATGCATCATCAGAAAAGCTTCTTTTCCCAAAATACACTGCACCTCCACAAAAAAGTCTACCTGTGTAACCATACCAGCACAGCTATATTAGCAGAAGCTCTCTAGAACAGATGAGATTAAAAACAAATTGGTATAACTGAAACTTCCTGAACATTCTCAATAATGTTTACCAACTGCACACACTGACTTGATTCTGAAAAATGCCTAAGAAGAATAAAAGAAATATGAAAAAAAAACCCCAAACAAAAAACCAAGAAAAGGTAAAAGAGAAAGAAGAAAAGGGCAGAGCAGACAAGAAAAAAGTCCTTAGCCCACAAACCTATTGTTTGCTTGATACATTAGTTGGCCATGCTGGCAGCAACAGACCTCTTCCTAACTATAAATCCTTGCATACAGCTTTGCATGAAAAAAAGCAAATACTGTGATAGGCCTTTTGATAGTTCTTGCTCTGAAGTAACAAAAATTCCCATTCAAGTCATTAGTGAAATATGACTGCAAGTTTATACTGCAATCCCAGGAGGGCAGAGTTTAGTTAAAGCAGCTGCGTGGACTTTGAGATTGCTAGTTTGGATGTGTGAAGCAGTGTAACTACAGTTAAGCACAACTCAGCGTAAGTGCTTGTTTATATCCTTGGAAGTGTTTGAAGACCATGCCAGTCAGCTGCAGTAGGTGAGGCCCAGGGATGACTGCAGTGTTGCTGGATTCCCGGAATGACAGCACCTGGACACCAGCAGATCTCCTTCCCAAACACAATAAAGAGGTTGGCCGTGGAATCATGCATGTCCTCAGCTGCCCACGTTACCTTTTTGTAACCAATAAAGTTAAGCATGAACACTCCTAAAATACATCTTCAGATCAACTTCTCCTTCCAAGTACTATACAGTTGTGAACTTAGCTTATGATACTCTACTGTTTCATTAAGTCCTTTCCAAGGCTATACTTGTTGTGGTCAGATCACCTAAACTGATGAGCATAAAGAATTTTATCTAAATTACCTGATGGTGTATGAACTTGAAGTGTTCCTCCCTCCAAATCCTTTCCATCTTTAGAATCTTGGCAACACAGATTTGTATCAGGGATAAAGAATACGGAAAAAAATATATGAAAGTGAATGGGAAGGGAATGAGAACAGTGACCTTTTTGAAAGTCAACAACAGAGAGGTCCCTGTCCAGCTCTGGATGACTTCAGGACAGCGGTCTCCACAGTATCAGACAGATTTTGTGACTGTGCTTCCAGTTCTTCTTGATACAAATTTAGCCCCTTTGCAGGTCAGACTTACTCATGTGAACAAATCAATGCAATAGTTATTTCTTTCTGGTATAAAATTCTACACCACACTAAAAACTTAAGCCAAATGTAACATACACCAAATATAATGAAAACTTAACAATGCCGTTAACTTTGCACTGACTTTATTATCTAATTAAATAAAACCTCCACTTCTAAAATGAAACAGAAGTTACACATGGCTGCACCAGGCTGACACAAAAGTTAAATGGGATTACTTCAGGATTCAGGTCAACTTACACGAGGATGACAGCTGGCTTATGGTATCTAGGCTGAATCTAATTAAGTTTCCCTTTGACAAATATCAACAATGAACAAAAAAAAGAATACAAATACAGTTTCAACATCTATAATAATGCTAATGATAGAATGTATCTTTTAAAGGTTTATCACTTTTCTGACTGTCACAACATTTCACTGTCACTCATGTTTGTAGTCTAACAGCAACAGGTCTAATTTCAGCTTACATAGCTAACATCAAGCAGTTCCACTGATGATCTTGCAGGTTTCATTTTCACTTTAGCTTGTAGATCATATTACATTATGCTTCTTGTGTATTCCATTAAGGCTTCTGATACTCAAAGTCCTAATGCAATACAAAAAGATTTCAAGTCCAGAATCTATATTTATCTACAAGTAGCATTGAAATTACTGGGACATGCAGCTTTCACATGTGAATAGTGATCTAGCAAGACCTGTGAAACATTTTATTTTTGTGAGTTCTTAGAAGGTAACTGCTAAAGTAAGTCACCAAGGCAGAAACCTTCATTATTTTTTATTCTTAATAAAGAAATAACACATTCAATACATACTGAAGAATGAATGTTGCTTTGCAGGCCAGGTCTTGTACCATGCCAGTTTTTGAGTTAATTATGCCAGAATGTTCTCTGAGATACTAAATCAGTCTTGCATTAGGGTGCAGCAAAAAACTCAATCTTAAATCAGCATTGTTTTCTCAGGAGCCATACTCCGAAGAATAACATAAAACCAGACCTATTTTTTTTTTCCAGAATTGATGCATCCTTAGATTAAATTGCTCAGAACTCTGCATATACATATAATGACCTTAAATCTTGTATCACACAAAATAAGTAAACATAGTTGATAAAAAGATCAGATGAGTCTATTCTTCAAGAGAAATTTAAAGTTGAGAAAATTGAAGTTCCTGGCCTCACCCCCCAAGGTTACTGAGTAAATAATTGGGCGGTGGGTGTGGGGAACCCATGAAAACCAAACCAAACAAAAAAAACTCCAACAAAACAAAACACCAACAAAAAAAGTGGAAAAAGGTATATATATATATATAAAACAGTGTTAGGTTTAATTTGAATGAAATCTGTCCTCTTCAATTTATGTTTCCTTCCACTGACATGGCAAGTTCTGCATTTCTTCCTGAAGAGTACTCTCAATCACTCTTTATACTTAAATCAGAAAGGATTAAAGCCTGAAGGCATGGTAGGAGTAACACGAAGTAAACAACTGACTTTATAAGAACACTTCAGTTAATCACATACAGTGGGTCCCTGTACCATTACGGGCTGGTACCTCACACGCCACGAGGCCAGGGAAGGGAGGGACAGAGGCTCGCCGGCGCCGCCGGCCCCAGCCTAAGTTTACACAGCAGCCACAGGGCCAGGCGAAGGCTCCCAGCTGCTCCTGCCTGCTTTCCAGCTGCTTCCTCGCCGCCTCCGCGCCCACCCGAGGCCGACCAGCCCACGCAGGTGACACCGCGCGCGCCCCCGCGGCGCCGCCTCCATTGCGGGCGGGCGGGCGGACGGACGGACGGACGGACGGGCCGAACCGGCACCGCCGCGCTCTCCGCCCCGAGACCCTGCCCGCCCGCCGTCCAACACTCCCTCGCTGCGATTGGCCCACGCTGACCCACTCGCCAGCATTCTCACTTCTGGCTGGCTGGAACCTCCGGGCGGCCTCAGGGGGCGAATGAAAAGCGAGGTTGTTTCCAGCTCCCAAGATGGCAGCGCTCTGTCTGTTTCCTGGGGACGGGAATGGAGGGGAGTGAAGCCTGAGGGAGCGGGTCGGGGCCGCGAGCCGCGCCGCGGGGAGGGGGATGAGGTGACGGGCGCCATGGCGAGCGACGGCGGCAGGAAGCAGTTCTGGAAGCGGAGCGGCGCGAAGGTGCCGGGCAGGTGAGCGGGGCCGCGGGAAGGTCGGGGCCCGCAGGCTGGAGCGCAGGGTGGCGAGGCGAGGCTCCGGCCTGCTGGTGCCGGGCCGCGGGCATCGGTGCTGCCCAGCCCCGCTTCCGAGTCTGCCCCACGTCGTGTTCCTGCCGCCGCCTTCAGCGGGTCCCTGTCGGTCCTGTGCCCTCCGTGGGTAGCCCGGCCGGTCGTCGCTGCTTGTGGGTGTAGGGCTGTGGTAGAAGTTACGATGTTCTTAAGAACTGCGCGGGAAACTGCACTTGATAAACGTATAACCGTATTTTAGTTTCTGCTTCATATTTCAAAATGTCAGTTTCTGCTTTAGTTTAATGGTGGTAGTGCTAGGTTTGCAGTTGGACTTGATGATATTAAAGTTTTTTTCCGATCCAAATGATTATATGATGCTTCTCTTTCTTCCTGCAGTGTGAACAACAAACCCAGTCATTGTGTCGTTCCTAAGAGCTACAAACACATTCTCTCTAAAGTCATATTTACTCTTTTGACCGTTGCATCAGGTTGAGAATACATGTTCATATGATCATTGAACAAAAATATTCTCAGCTCCTATCCCTAACCGTTTCCTACAGCAGAGTAGTTTAATTTCTGAAGCTCTTTTTGTGAGAATGCTGGGTATTCTTGGTTCTCAGAGAACAGTAACTCTATTCTTCATGCCATCTACCCAAATTTAGCAAAATAATCCTTCTCATAATTTAACTTCTTCCATTCTCGGTTACCCATAAGCACTAACTGGTAGTGGTTTTGTATCTCTAGGAAGTAACTGTTTCAGTCGAACTTTTCTTGTCACTCTGAACTTATTTTGTAACTTTGCTTAGTCGGTGGGTAAACCACTTTTGAACCTTTTCAATAACACGGGGTCCATGAATAGTTGTAGTTAATTAACTTGTGGGCAACTGCAGGCATGTAGAAAAATGAGGAACTTTACAGAATGTGCTTTTTTTTTTCTTTTTTTCTTCTTTTTTTTTCTTTTTTAATGGCACGGAGAGGATTGTTGTTGCTTTAATTTGTATGGGTTCCCATTGTGGTCATTCATAGAGTACGTGAAGGATAAGGCAGATTCTGACTGTGTGCTAAAATGTGGTGATAGCCTGAGCCTCATGTGAGTGTAGAGTAGGAGAACACAGAGACTTGACTGGAGCATGTGGTGTTCAGTCACATAGAAAGATCGGTGGTGGACTTACTTTTTGGTTTTCATGGAATCACATAAAAACTGATGGAGCTTATGAGCCACCACAGTCAGGCATCTCTAATGCTGATTTTACTACTGTTAATACTGTCCCTGTAGTATAAGTTTAAACTTCTAAAAGTTCATGACTGCAGTCCACTTGGCTTGGATTATATCTCAGGTTTACTGAAGTTGGATTTAGTTACGTTTATGCTCTGGACATGGATTTTGATTTTGTGAGGAGGGCATGTTTGTCTTCTATTACATGGTTTTTAGTACATGTTAATGTTCCATATGATTTGCTCCCCTTGCAATCAGGAGTTTTATAGTAATAATTTCCATTATGAAGCCACCTGTAAATCCTGATGTGTTTTCTGTGGGATTTTTTACTTGTGAGATTGTTTCCTCCCAGCTTTCAGTTATAAAACTAACTTTTAGTCTGTAGAGAATTTTATTATTCACACAGTAACATTCTTGCTTTTTTAAAAACTTGTTTTAAATACTCCTATGGCTTTTATTCTTTAAGGCACCATCTTTTGCATTTTTCTTTACATTTCTCAGTCTTATAATTTAGTAATGGTTAAGAAATGACTGGTTGGATTTTAGGTGACAAGGGTACATGGAAGAGTCAATCTTTGCAGATGTTTCTTTGAGAATTTTTTTGTTGTTCAAGAGATAAATGAAGAAATCATAAATCAGAAAAGAGAATTTAAAAGGAGTGTAGATTCTTATTGTGGAGTGAACTATTTATTTTGTTGTTTTAGTTCTTGGTGAGAAAAATAAATCACCTGAAGTTAGCCTAGGCCTTAAAAAAGAGCATCTGTTTGGCAAATCTGTGATTTTTATTAAGTTACTTTTTTGTACACACTGCAATTTCATCTTTATTATTTTTAGTGATATGTGGGATTCTTTGAAATGGGAAACTGTTGGAACATCTTAGTGTTATTTAGTATGGACTGTTTAATACACAACAAACCCTCAAATGTTTTCTTATTTTTTATGATAACTTTTTTGTTTTCCTTTAGTATCCAACACGTGTATGGAGCTCAACATCCACCTTTTGATCCATTATTGCATGGAACGTAAGTTAATCTAATATTTAATTATTCAAGATAACTTGGGTCTCCTCTGCCTTCTCTCCTCTTCTTCTTCCTTCTTGGCTTAAAGCTTATTGTTAATCTTCCTTTTTCAATTTTTGTCATGATCTCGACTTCTCTGTTCTAACTTCCTTTTGTGACTTCTTGATGCTTACCATATTTGGAACAACAAATCAGCTATTCAATTCTTAACTGACATAGATTGCCAACTTTTAATATCTGTCTACAGTGCCTTATAAATTGTTAATTGTGGAGTAAATACTAACCTCAGTTTAGCAGGTGAAGCTGCCAACTCAAGCATAAGTGGCTTTCCTGCATGTGTCTTTCTGTTGATGTACTGGCTTTATTTATCTATCTAAAAAAGAATCTGTTCATCATGGTGTAGAGCATTTGGAGGCAAAGATAGGTGGGAAAACAGTAGGTAGAATAGATTTTACACTAATTTAAACATTTATTGCCTTAGATTATGATTATTAGTTGTTAGAAAAGAAGGTATATGAAAGTGGCAACATTATGTTAAACATTATTAGCAACCAAATAGCTTTCATGGTGATAATCCAAAACTAATGCAAGTGAATGATTTTCATTTCTTTATACCTGAGGTGTTTAGCAAAATGCTGCATTCTGTTGGCTTCTGCTTTTTATATTTTGCTTTATTGTTTTGTGTGTTTTTTTTTTTTTTTTTCCTAGAAAAAAAGACAGTTTGTTTTAAGCTTTGTTGGGAACAGAGTTGGTTTTGGTTTGTTAGATTTCACAGCTCTTTTGAAACCAGCATTGCTGTTGAAATGTTGGTCTGTGTGAGAATCCTGGGAAAATTATATGACCAATGAAACGAACATCCCAAAGTGCTAAGAACAAAAAAAAAGTTAGAAAGAAAAGTACTGGCTTGGAAGGAGGTATTACTTCTAGTGGGGTTTTTCAAAAGCTGATTTGAATGGCACAAGAAATAAACGTGTGCTAGTAAATTTTTAGATGATACAGAGTTGACAGCAGTTGAAACATATGACCTCAAATACTGAAGAAAAAGGAACGGGATGAATAAGTTCAAAATACAGAGTTATAAAGACAGATCCAGTAACAAAACTAGAAGCTTATTGCTTGAAACCATGTCAGGAGAAATTCTTTGCTGTTTTAGACAGTGATGACAAGTTGTTCAGCCTGGAGAAGGGAGGCTAGCGGCCTTCCAATACATGAATGTGGTCTACAGGAAAGCTGGGGAGGGACTTTTTACAAGGACATGTAGTGATGGGGTGAGGGGTTATGGTTTAAAACTGGAAGGGGGGACATTTAGATTAGACATTTGGAGAAAATTTCTCACTATGAGAGTGGTAAAGCACTGTTAACAGGTTGCCCAAGGAAGTTGTGGATGTCCCATCCCTGGAAGTGTTCAAGGGCAGGCTGGGTGGGGGTTGGAGCAACCTGGTCTAGTGGGAGGTGTCCCTGCCAATGCAGGAGCGTAGCAAGTAGATGGTCTTTAAGGTCCCTTCCAACCCAAAGGATTTTATGGTTCTATGAAAGTGTTAGTGTTGTAGCACGTGTTACAGAAGACATTCCCTGTGATGCCTATCATACATAATAAACATTACTGACATTGTGTGAAGACTGTGAGAACTCTTTCTGATTTGCAATTCTGACTGCTTTGTCTCAACACAAAACATTAAACTGTTACAGGTGGAAAGACAGGAATGATCAGAAAAGGCAATTAAGTTAACGGCAGTAACTTTTTTGATAGCAGACTAGGAAATGCATCTTCATGTCTTATTTAGCTGAAATCTGAAGAGAAATGTGATTTCTCTGCTTTACTGTAACTTTAGAGCAAGTGCCAACCTAGGTAGAGATACTTGGTTTATCTCTGCTGCATGTTGACAGTGACAAAAGGTTAGGAGCTGATCAAGGTTCATTTAGACTAGTAACTAGATGAAATATCCTGCCTATCAAAAGAGCAAAGTTCTGAAGCAAATCAATGCTGAAGTGACTGGATGGGGAGGAATGACAGAACTAACTTTTAAGGTGTGACTTGATTCGTTTATGCTGGTGGTTGCATTACCTGATTGCTTATGAGACTTCAGAGCAGATCTGATGACCTGATTACTGCTCCTGCATAGTTGTGCAGCAATTGTATCAAAAGGCTTGAATTGCGTACAAAAATTCATGAAGCAAGAGAAGTACAGTGTGTCCTGTAGTATTCCTTTGACTTTGGGTGTTGGTCTATTTTCATTTGTTTTTGGGGTTTTTCTGTTTCTTGTTTTTTGTTAATATGAAGGAAGGAATCAGTGGTTCAGCCTCTATTCAAAGTTTTTACCTGCCCTTGTTATCAGACGTATTCAGCTGCATGTCATCTTGGGATGTAGCAGTAACATGAGTGGAGAAAGATAAATCTTTTTTGGTCTTATCCATAGTGCTTTGCTTACTCCATTACCCATTCTCTAAATATTATTTATTTGTTTTTGAACAGCTTGATAAAACCAGGTTCAAAGCCACCCACAACTCCAGTGAAACTAAAGAAAGTCAGCACCTTCCAAGAATTTGAAAGTAACACAAGTGATGCTTGGGATCTTGGAGATGATGATGATGAGCTCTTGGCAATAGCGGCTGAAAACCTAAATACGGAAGTGGTCATGGAAACAGCTCACAAAGTAATTCAGAATCACAGCAAGTTACAAGAACAGCATAAATTTCAGGAAGAACATCTACAGGAAGAAAAACAAGTAGAATTTGCAGAGCTGACTTCAGTTGCCTCTGGTGATAACAGGCTTGTTAAATCAGTCAGCGAAGGTCATACACCGAGTTCATCAGGTATGTTAAGAAATGAAAAAAGATGTTAAATATTGAGTGAGAAGAGCTTTACTTGCCCCTTAGGATGTTAGCTCCTTCCCAGACTTTTCCTAATATCACAGGAAGCTATTATTAATCAATATTAATTAATTTGAGGGGGATACTGCATGCCATGGTAAACAGTAAAGAAATACACGAGTATTTCCCATGTGAGAAATAAACGAGTGAGGGAAGAATAAACTTTTGTTTTTAGCTTTAATCTGTCCTCAGTTTGGGAATAACGTTGCGCTACTGAATGTATTTTTATAGTTAACTGCACCAAAATGTATGCAATTAGTAGTATTCCTAATATTGTAAAAAATTATTATTAAAATGCTAATATATAGAAGATATTGAAAAACTGGAGAAAACAATGTGTGTGGACTGGGAAGTTAATCCTCATGTGATTTGGCCTGTGTTTTATGCATACAATTTAAAGTAACAAGTTGCAATTACTTCCTAGTCTTATTTTTTAAGCTTTGATCTCTAATTAATGTGTTTTAATTGTGTAATATTGCTTGGAGGAGGAGTGCTTGTCCTGCTAAATCCAAGTATGTTGAAATCCAAACGTGTGCTATACTTGAGCTTACGTTTCTCCAAAACATAATTCTATTTTAAATTTACAACTGAAAAAAGCAAGTTAAGTTATTAGTAGCCTTCTCACTAGCTGAGGCCAACTGATGTTTTTCTTTTTTCCTTCAGATAATGCGAATGAAAGTTCTTCCATGCAGAGGTCGCAGTCACTTCCACAAACTTCGTCACCTCCTTTGAGTGGAGTGGCAGACTCTAATACCTCAGTTACTCCTGCATTAACTGAAAGAGAAGCATCTCGGTTAGACAAATTTAGGCAGCTACTTGCTGGCCCCAATACAAATCTTGGTAAGTATCTTTTATAGGAGCCATGAATTACATCTGAATTATTTTTTAACTATAAAATTTTCCTGTTTGATGAACTGTTCTGCCAGATGGTTTGTTTAGGATCTAATCCTTTCAACATTTAGAATAGATATTGCAAAAGAGAGGGAGGGAGAATATAATTGAATGCTTGTATTCATGTTTGTAATACGCAATTTGCATAAATCCTACTAATACATAGAGTGTCAGATGACTTCTTGTTCTTTTTTCCCTTACATTATTTCTTCCTACTGGACTAATCTCTGGAGAAAAAAACAAAAGTATAATCAGCTGTATTCAGTGTTAGTGCCTGATAATGGAATGCAGTATAAGCATGATTCTCATGCTTAGAAATATGAACATGAAAAACAATGAGGCGTGGAAGTGTTGCTGCTCATCTGCACAGTGAGCTTTGTTCACGTTCATGGATTGATACAGTAGTTCTGTGTCTCATCTCAATGCTGACATGTTAATGTGAAAACAAATGTATTGTCAGACAATTTAACTGTTCCCTTTGTGTATTGGATTTTAACTGCTGAATAGTAAATACAAGTGCTGAGAGGATGTCACAGAATCGAACAGCTTTGTATGCCAAGTGGAAATCTGGAGCAAGTAGAAATAGTACACTGTATTTGGAGAGCTGACCAGTCACTTAGCAGTAGGAGTTTTTGCCAAAATAATTGATAAACAAAATGACTTAGTGTTAGACCACTCTCGAAGATATCTACAGGAAACTCTTATGGAAGGAAGCAGAAACTGCAACTTTGCAGTTCTTGAATTGGTGCTTTCCTGAGCTGTAGTTGTCATGAGACTTCTTCAGTATAACATAGTCCAAGTTGTGATTTTTTTTTTTTTTTTTTTTTTTTTTTAAATTTCTGTGCTGTCTTATTGTGAGGTTGATGACAGCAAAATAGAACTATGGAAATAACACTAACTAGATGAGACTTAGCACTTTAGTGAGTTATAGGACATTCTTATAAAATGCAACTCTGAGGTCTTAAAGCACATATTTTATGTTAGCTTGAAAATGATAATAAAGTATCACTTTCTATTCTGTTCTAACAGATATGAGCTATGTGTTTGTGACTGACATGAAAACTCGTAGTTTGTTTAAATGTTATAACAGCAGAAAGCCTTGTTACGTAAGGTTACAAAGTCAGAGGGAAGACAAAAGTTTAATTTTAACCTATCTATTTCATTTTTACTGTCTAATTAAATGGGAGTATTTTCCTAGGAAATCATATTTAGGGATTAAAGTAAAATATTTTGGAAGGCAGTGAAAGAAAATTTCCACTCTGCTTAGGAGTGGAGTCACCTTGACTGTAGTGAGAGTTTAGTCAGTGTTATTTAAACAAACTGACTTTGTATTGTTTTTTTTTTTTCCCCTGTGGATCTTTTTATAGTTCGCACAGAACTATATATAGGAATATGAAATTTGAGTTTGTTGTTCTTACATCTAATAAGCTCTCAATATTATTTCATGTAGCTATCACTAAATAATGCCTTCTTGTGTCTATTTTTATAGGGAGCTTGTTCCTTCTCTTGTTGTACAAACTGTAATGAGTACATATTTTGAAGTTGTCTGTATTAGTCCAGTTTTGATTTTTTTTTTGATACAAATATTTTGACTTTAGTATCCGGGTATATCCAGCAGTGTTTCCTAATGTAGCTGTAAATAACTCATGTTTTTCTTAGTGAAAGCAACCAACTCTATTAAAGATATGGTAACTCTTGATGATTCTGAAACTATTAGTATTATATATGGTGGTAGTGGTTAGACTATATTATATGTATATATTTGGGAAGTGTGTATATGTATATAGCATCAGAATCTTGTGTGTGTGCATGTGTATTTTGTTCCTTCAGAATAGTACTGAAAATGGACTTGGTCTGGAGCCTGCTACTTAGCTCTACCTAAGGTTTGTAGAGAGTGAGGAAGGGAGGGGTAGCTTTTCTGTTGCAGCTGGCTGGTTCTCTTTGTGTGCATGTAATGTTGTGGTATGTGTGGCTCTTTGTTTTGTGTTAGAGCCACATTGTGTTTTGTCTGTCATGATGAATTGAATTAGTGGGTAGTAGTCTTGAAGACATTTTAGCAAGTGTTTCTGTTAATTTCTACATGTGTGACGTGTTTTGCTTGGAAATAGAAGTAAGTAGTTTTACATGTTGTTGAAAGAGATTGAGAGCAGTCTTTTCAAAACTATATAACAAAATTAATTTGTGGAACTGAAGCGATGTCATGCATACTTAAAACTCAAGGCTTTTCTCTAACATGAGAAATCAACATAGATTAAGAACACAAAGTAGTACAAATGATCTTGAAATCCTTTCAGTCACACTTGAATAATGATTATTCTATAAAGACAGTTTAAAATACAACGTTAGTCTTGTATGTCAACTAGAGGTTGTGAAAGTGTGTTCTTTCACAAGAAAATTCTCAAAAAGATATATTGTGCATGTGAATTTGGAAGTTTTGAAGTCCACTGTTTGGAATTAGGTTTGGTCTATAGGTTGGATATTGTGAAGTGGTGTGCAAACAGGTAAGTTCTATTGACCCCATCAAATAACACATAGAGCAAAATAATATACTAGGTATAGTCTGTAATTGGGGTATGAATCCACTGGTAAATATTACATACATCATGATAGAGCCATTCTCAAGGTTTCTGTGTACAGTTTTATCCAGCAGATGCTTACATATACAAATAATTATTAGAGCAAGGCATGATCTGAGAAAACAAATAGAAAAGCAAGAAAAAAAAACCCACCCCAGGTTTTTCAGGATATAGAAGAATTTTTAGGTTACTTAATTCTTATTAATAGAGAGCCTATTTCCATGGCTCAAAAGTACACGCATCTAATTTTTTTAAACTTTTTGTAGATCTGAACTGATACACTCGCTCTTGTAGTCTCACTTTGTGTCTAACTAGAAAAAACAAGTATAATTTTCACTTGAGGATATGCTGGTGTAGATAATGGAGCTACCTTATAACATTTAGAACTGTGCTCCTTGTATCCTTTCTGTTTGATTTATCTGAAAACACCAGTAAATATTTGCATTAGTCTTATTGGTGTCTCTCATATACACAGTTCTAAAATTTTAGATGCCCTGACATAGATACAGTTCTTAATTGTAGTGAAAGGCTTTGGTGTTAAACTTTCTTTTTCTCTCACAGTAAGACCAAAAGTATAGCTGGACACAGTATTCCAGGTGGGGTCTCATGAGAGCCCAGCAGAGGAGGAGAATCATCTCCCTCGATCAGCTGGCCACACTTTTTTTTTTTTTATGCAGCCCAGGATACAGTTGGCTTTCTGGGCTGCAAATGTACATTGCCAGCTCATGTCCAATTTCTCATCCAACAATAATCCCAAACTCTTCTCTGCAGAACTGCTTTTAATCCCTTCATCCCTTAACCTATACAGCTACTGGTGATTGCCCCACCCCAGGTGCAAGACCTTGCACTTCACCTTGTTGAACTTCATGAGGTTTTCCTGGGCTGGCTCCTCAAGTTTATCGTGGTTCTCTGGATGACATCCTTTCCCTCTAACAAACCCACTGCTACATTCAGTTTGGTGTCATCTACAGACCTGCTCTGGGTGCACTCGATCCCTCTGTCTATGCCATTGATGAACACATTAAAAAGTACTGGTCCCACTATGGACCCTTGAGGGACACCACTTGTTACTAGTTTCCACTGGGAACTGAGCCACTGGCTTTAACTCTTCAGAAGTGGCTATCCAGATAATTCCTTATCCCTCTAACAGTCCATCCATCAAACCCTTATCTGCAGTGTAATGACAAGAATGTTGTAGGGGTCGGTATCAAAGCCCTTACAGAAGAACTGTAGTTGAAATCAAACCTTCAAGTCGTGAAAAATATAGATTTGCAGTGTTTTCTTTTAGCAAGGGATTTGTTAATTCTGACTTGAGCAAAGATTCCTGTTTGAAGTACCAACAACCACCTATCATTAAATTAAGTTCTTAATGCAAAAAAAGGACTAAGATTTAAGAGTTTAAGATCCTATTAACACACAAAATAATCTTTCTCTGTTCTGAAAAAGGAGCCTGTACCTTAAATCTTTGCTTTTTTTTTGTTTGTTTTTTTTTTGTTCAGGAGCTTTGGTATTCAAGTATGACTCTATTAATGAACAGAAATGGGACACTGAACTACACAGAAGAGCCCTAGTTCTGAGGTCCTGGAATTCTTTCAGGAATTACTTGCCTATAAATAAGAGCTCTTATCTGTTTCTTGTTAATATCAATTGCAGCAGTATGCATAGGCAGTAAAAATGTTTATTTATGCTGAAGTCCACAGTGAGTATTCTAGGTTAAAACTGTTGATCTGAACACTTCTTAAGAAGAAATGTGCTCTTAGTACAGTCTTTAAAACTCCCACGTTAAACTCATGACAGTAGGTTCCTTTCAGCAGGATCTTGCATTCAGTGCTAACTTTTTTTTATAAGCAAAATTACCTTGGTAGTTACCAGGAATTGATCATTAAAAAAATGAGGCAGCATTCGCCTACAAATTGCAAAATTAATAACTATTTTTTTTAAATGTTGGATAAAACTGTAGCACAGTTTAAGAGATCATACACCCCTTATTGATTTGTGGTCAGCTGTTTACATGTCATCTTTAAGCCTGAGCTGTGAGGTGGGCAATATGATTCAGAGGTATATTTTGCTCTGGATGAGCTGGGAGAAGGAGTGGTACTATATCATGACTTATTCTTGCAGGATGGGTGTTTTGTTTTTATTAATTTTTCTTCAGTGGGCTGTCTCCCTTTCTTTCCTGATAGCATAACGAAAGCTGAAGTTAAACAGACACTATGTGAAATCTGCATTATCTTAGTAAAAGAGATTGGGGTGAGAAGTTTAGTGTTCCCTGTGACAGTCATGGGCCCTCTGAGGGAGCAGCCTCACCTGCTTCCCACACCATTGTGCAGATGACACAAGGGGAGTAACTTAACAGGAATGTCACCAACTAGGCTACGAAGGACTTTGAATTTTCTATGGGCCCTGAGGCTTTTGAACATGAAGATTGACAATTTGCATGTTATAACAAGTGGCCCATCCTGCTTGTAAGTCTGTTTGTTATCAAGTCTCAAAGAAATGTAATTAATACTGTATGTTTTCTTGCCACCATGTCTTCCACTGTTAAATAAAAAATGAAGTTAGTTGCTTCATTGGCAGCAACTTGAATTTGTGCATCCATTAAAAATTGGCATATTAATCTTTCTGCAAATGCTTTGCCATATTGTAGGAGTTAACTGTCATATCCAGAAAATGGGTTGATGCTTTATCCTCTTGATTTAATCTTTTGATTGTGAAAAGAACCGCAAATTAAATTATAGTGTGAAATTTTCATAAGATTCCCTGATCTTGCAAATACTTTCTGAAACATCAGTACAGTCTTTTAAATAAGTCTCCTTTGCAGGATGGCATTTTTCACACATGGAAACAGATCATAATATCATTTTTTTAACCCAGTATAGCTGGAAATTGTTTTATTATAAAGTGTGTCAGCTTCAAAATAGCTTTAAAGAATCATCCTTTGAAATTATAACTTAATAGTTCAGATTTAGAAATTACCTAGAAGAAAGGCAGAATTGTTAATAATTTTCCTGATCACAAGATGTAACTCAAGATTTCAATTTAAAAAATACTTACATTTTCTTGCAATCAGTCTTGCATTATAAATTTTTGCTATATGCAGTACTTTTTCAATATGAAGGACTAATTCCTATTAAGATGGTTTGGTTTGCCAGCTCAAGTTGGAGCAGAGGCTTGTGTAAATTAAAGGTAAAACAATTGTAGT
The DNA here is from genome assembly GCF_020740795.1 of Apus apus. NCBI lineage: Eukaryota > Metazoa > Chordata > Aves > Apodiformes > Apodidae > Apus > Apus apus. The sequence continues at coordinate 189,466,163 of NC_067282.1, read as the reverse complement.
GGTTTCAGTTTGAACAGTACATGGAAGAAAGGAAATATTTCTCATATTTAAGCTATGAAAATGTGCTTCATTTTAATCTTGCTTTGATATTTATCTTCCAGTCCAGAACTGGAAGATACTGTCTTTTTATTTGACTTTCCCAAGACCAACTTTAAATATATTTGGAGGAAGTGATCCAAGAGCAGAACTGTAGCTTATTAGGTGTACTCCATGTGACATTCTTTGCCTGATCCAGTTCCTCTTTATTCTGTATGCCATGGAATTTATCAGCAGCTTTCCTCCTAAACCAAAGATAATGAGGGAAATGATAAAAATAAAGGAAGTCTTTGTTTTTCTTATGTGGTAAATAAGCATGCATTTTAAGCGGACTGACTTACTTGTTAATGGAGGAAGCATTCTAGTCCCAGCTGTTGTGAAAAATTGCATGAATTTTTGCTTCAGTAATCTAGATACGTATCTTAAACCTGATTATTTTAGTTGTGCCTTTCTTATGCCATAGTTTTTACTGTGAAGGGCCAGTGTTAGATTGCGTTTTTGACTGTAGATACTGCAGTAGTGTTTTTTTAGTCTGTTTAATTAGCTTTGTAGGAGTTTTCTCTGAATAGCATGAAGTTTTAATATTATAATAAGTAAACTTATGCTTTGGTTGTATGTTCCAAGTGCATATGAATGTATTCTGTTTTTTTAAGGGATGTGGGATGGAACACAGCTGACATTGTTCAAAAGGAAATAATTATTACTGGGATATTCACTTAAAAACTGGATCTTTGTTGTGGTTGGTCAACAGACTTCAAAATTCCTTTTTCTCCCCAAAACGTAGGAAAATTCTCTCCTTTAATTAGCTGGTACTGTGAGTGGTATTTCCTATTGTCTCTATTTCTGCATAGAGAGATACTTCAGTTCTATGTAGTAAGTTTGTTGGAGATCGAATGGCTTTGAGGTAAAAATAAAAACAGTTGATGAGGCACAGAAATTGAACATTGCAGGAGAACTATGAAAAGCTGTAACACCATTTAAAATCTTCTGCCATCATAGTTGTTTTTCGTTACTTATTTTCATAATTTACATTGTTGGTTTTACTTTTTTGCAGTTCTTTTTTGATGGTTTTATTTGTCTTCTGTTTGCTTTACTTTTCCAGATTTTCTATTCACTTGCTTTCTCATATCTTCTAACACCAGCATCGTCTAATTCTGCTTCTCCAGCTTTCTACATGAAATAGCAGGCAAGATGTACTATCTTGCCCTTTTCTACCAAAGGTCCTGAAAAGGGTCTTGCCCTGTATTTACAGCATTGGATTTGGCTTCATCTTCTGTTTTCTGCATGCATTCAGAGTAACTCATTGTTCCATTGAGAAGATTAAGGGCAGTGTTTGCTTGAAAAAAAAAAAATGTAATGAAGTGCCTAACAGAGCTATTATTCATTTGGAAACCAGTTGCTGTGGTTGCCATAGTAATAACAAGCCCTCTATTAAAGCTATTTTCTATATGTACTGGCTGTATTATAACATTCTGTGGGGGGAGCTGCAGTTCCATGAATCTATGTTCTTGGAAGAAATTTCCAGCTTTGTATAGGTAAAATACCCAAGGAATTTATGTTACAGGAACATAAGATGTGCAAATCTAGTTTATTGTATCTATCATGGAGTTGTTCGTGCAGGCCATCACTTCATGTAGCCGTTTACAGTAAGCTCAAGGAAATAACACCTGTATGAAAGATGAATAATGCATACAAGGGAAACTTTGAGGTACTTTAATATTTCTTCACTTATTTTTTTATTTATTTGCAAGTGTTAGCATAATAAGTTTTTAGTTCCAAGAACAATACTTCAGAAAGTATCCTTTCAATCTTGAACAGTGTATAGACCCGGTTTTACAAATACTGCTCTTGAATCTGGCTAATTTCAGCTCTGAATCAGTAGGGTAAACTTAATTCTGTCCTTGCATTTTAGTAAGTGATCATGTCTATGATGAGAATGTTTTACAGTTGTCCGTTTTCAAAATAATTGTTCTGTAATTTTAAGAAAATGATTATTATATTGAAACAAGAATGTTTTTGCAGTACTGTATTTGTTGAAAATGTGTCTGATTTGTAGGTGGCATTAAAACTCCTTTGTAGAAATCCTGTGCTGGGGAACACGTCCTCCAGTTTATAACTAGGACATCTAATTCCTTGGGAAATCTAGCAGGGGAAAGTTAGTATAATGACAATAAATTAAAATTATTCTTTGACTAGGGAGAATGTAACGTTTCAACCAATGACAAGTAGTTTAATGGTTAATTAGATAACAACTAGAGGACAAGTTTCAAATATAAGTGCAAGTACATTTCCCTAGTATTCTTGAAGTCTTGATTTACAATGGATTTCTTCTGATACCTTGATTTATAATGTTGCAAACTATGGGACAGATACATAGGTTTTTACAACTTTCACACCTGAACTTCTGCATTGCTACATTCTATACAGTAAAAATTAATAAACTTACCCTGTTTGTACCCTACACAGCAGAAATGTCATTCTTACTTGATTGGCTTTATTAAAAACAAAATCTCGAATAGCCAAGGACTAATTTAGGAAAAAAGGTATGTCCATGCCATCAGGGTTATAGATGTGTTGTGACTATTGACAAAACAGACACCGAAAGCAAGCCAACCCCAAACAAAATCAACCTCCCCCTGCAAAATAATCCCAATAAAACAAACAAACAAAAAATCCAACTCAGCACTTCAATAACGCAAGTTAGAACTATTATGAAGAGGTATCAGCTTGGCCAAGACACTGTTGTGATTGAAAACAAGGGACAAGAAAGCTGTGAAGGTCACAAGAGCATTTTTTTTTGAAGAAAAACAAATTGAGCTTTTTTTTCCATACAAAATATTAGTTGTTCTTACTGCTGTGTGAACAATTACAGAAGTCAGTGTAGAGGAAATCAGTACTTAAGAAATTCTTCTATTTCCCCCAATGATAGCTGCATTTGGATAGATGCTTTAGAAATGCTTCCTTCAAAGTAGTATCAAGTAAATTGGATTTTGTATTCGTTCTTTGCCTTAATTATTAACAATAATAAATGAGTAAAAATGTTTCAGAACTTAAATAAACCTGGACCTAGACTCTTCATCTTGACCATTGGATGCTTCTTCTGCATTTGATGTTGTATAGACAAAGTTTTTTGATGGTTCTTTTATATTCTACTGATCTTCCTTACTAAAGATGACCTAGAATAAGAGTAGAGTGCTTCGCTGTTACTGGTGAGCGACACCCTAGTTATAGTTTCACTTGTTGGAAGTCAAAGAAAAAGCTTGTACCTTGTGTATTGACAGCAAGTAATAGGTATCAGGTTCATTAAAAATGCAATAATATATGGTATAATTTCCCTTCTTTTGGCTGTTCTTCTGAGCTTTATGCTAAAATGAAATAAAGAGCTCCAAGTTCAGAGGCTGACTGTAATAGTTGGAGCATTTTGATATGTGCACAGCCCCAGAATTTTATATGATATTTTAGAGTAGTCGGGGATCCTGGAAGTTTGGGAGGCTGTGATGTAGGACTGCAGTCAGTGTTGGTGCAGCAATGGAATCGTCACGTACCCAGGGCTACTGAGTTGTGATGGAGATTACTGAACTCTCAGATGTGTAATCATCTGTCTTATCTAATGGTTTCTGCACAGAAAGTAATTACTGTACCACCTATGAAAGCAAAACCAAACAAAAGCCTTGAAAAAGCTTAGAAGGATCTTGTATGACATGACAACAGAGTAGGGGAGATTATTAAACACAGTCCAAAAGGTAAACTTCTGTGTTAAATAAGTAGAGTAGAACAGAATATAAATTGTCAGGCTATACATGCATGGAACCACTTCTAAAAGAGAGTTGGAGAAACAATTTGAAAAAGGTATAAAAACTAGCATTAAATGCATTTTCTCAAATGTATTGGGAGAAGAAGCATTGCCAAAGATTCTGTAGGCCCAGCAGACAATCCAGTTATAAAAAGAGCACCCAGAAAGGATGAAGCTCTGGCAGAGGAATATAAATAACTTTGATTCAGCGTAGGAGAACATAGAGAAGTACTGACTCCCAAATCCTACATTATTATCTGTTCCTACAGAGGATCTGTTTCAAGTAAGTGTTTGGTCCTAAAATGAAGATGTGTTGTCCTTGGTGTACGTTTTTACTTTCATGCCCAATGCTGAGGTTTTCTTCCAGAAAGACTAGTCGTTTGAAACCCAGTCCCGTAGTATGTATACACTATTGTTTGGTATTATCACAGAATTACCATGGTTGGAAAGGACTTTTGAGATCTTTTGGTTAAATTTGATGAAATAGAATATTCCTCCTTTGTCTTTGATTTGCAAATAATGACTCCTTAGCTCACTGAGTCCTAAAAGTAGTAGTTTTTAATATTTAGCCTAGCAGTGGAGATTTCATTTCAAATAGTGCCATGATTTAAATTCTTTTTGCCAAAACCTTTTTTACTTGGTCCTGAATATAGAAGGAAAGCTCAGCTGCATCACAGGATGAAAAATTTAATTGGAATAAGCAATATTTCTTTTTTTTTTTTTTTGCATAGTTCCTATCTTTGGCCTTGAATGAATGGAATTCCTACTTAGAATGAATGGAACTTTTGTCCTGGATGATTTGTCACTGATTTAATCCTGTCACCCTTTTCTGATTCTGACAGCAGACTTTACCTTCTTCTTTCATGCTTTTTTTTTTTTTTTTTTCCCATTGGTTGTTTTTAGAGATTGTTACTCATGTTTGTGCATGGATTGCTATTTGGATTGAGTTAAGGGAGGAGAAAAAGAAAAATCGGTTAAGTGAAATATTAGTGAGTTCAAGGGGGTATAGAGTTGAGAATGAGCAATTGATGTAACTTGAAAGTAATGAAAGTACCCTTAGAGTTGCAACTTTCCATCTATTTTCTGCACACTATGCTTATTGCATAGTTTGTAAATCGTGTGCTTGTAACAGTTGCCAAAACTTGAAGCTTAAGCGAAATTATTGTGTAAGGAAGTAATAAAATAATGCGTAAGATCCATTTCCTTTCAGCCCGACTACCAGTGGCACAATAGATCAGACCCAGCAAAGCATGCTTGCTCATAAATACTGCACAAGGACTGGTGGGAGCAGTATGATGCACAATGGGAATTGCCTTGCTTTTGAAGGCTTGGGGCCTTTGTTAATCCAACACTGGAGCTTGTAACCATGTCCTGGAGTGGAGGAGAAATACATATATGATCTGTAGATGTATTTAGTTAAAGCAGATATATCTTTTTTATTTTATTGAGAAACTATACAAAATACTATTTCTCTAGTATTGTTCATATTACATGCTTACTTTGCCTTTACTTGGTCACACCAATTCCTGCCTTTTTTTGACTTTTAGAAGAATTTAACTAGTGATACTGTTACTTATGACTAAGTGCTTGCTAGCTTTGGGATTTAGTTGACCTGGCACTGGGGTGGAATTGAAACATGCTTCAGATGTGTTAGGGCTGCAGGCAAATATCTAAGCTGCTGGCTGCCCTGCTCAGAGGCTGAGCTTAACTCCTTAGGATGTGGAGAGCTACTGGTGGTAATGTGAGAAACTGCTGAATGGAGCAAACAACAGAAGCTGACACAAGTTATAGATAGTACCTGATGGTGTGTCTGGATTTTGCAAGTAGTAAAAGGGGAATTGGGTGAGAAATGTCCTAACAGTGCCATTGCATGGAGTGGAGCACTTGGACTGCTTTGGAAGGTGCAGTGTTACAAGACCAACAGTGCCTAGGTAATAATTTCAGAAATATCGAATTTGGAGGTAGTTGTAGCAAAACTGGGGCCATTGATGAAAGAAGTGGAGTGGTTTGTTAATTTTGGGCAGAATAAAGGAGGTAGAAAGGTGGTGGAAAAGAAGATCAAGTTATAGGAAAAAAAAGATCTGACCAGGTGCTGTCTGGGACTACCCAATGGGCAGCTTGTGCTTAATTATTACAGCTGGAGTCTAACAAACTAAACCTATTAAGACTGTACAGCTCAAACCTGCTTCAGCTGCCTGGAGGACTGAGGAGAGAAGGGCTTTTTTGGCTGGGTGTGTGGATCATGAATTCTGGTATCACTGGTTTAGTGCCTCTTCCAGATCTGTTGTGGAGCTTCTACCCCATAGCTAGATGGGTATTGAAGTACCTAATTTATGGGGCCTCTGGCCATTCACTGGCAATACTGTTAGACTGGGTAGTAGTTCTTGATCTTGGCAATCACTGAGAACTTGTAATAGTAGAATTGTATATTGTCTGTTTTTGTAGACCAGAGAATTGAAATTGTGTGTAAATCAGATTAATGGACCATCTTCTGCTTGCTTTAGATGAGGTTGCTATGACCTTAAACTATAGCGTATGAATTTACAAATTTACCTTTGTAATTTACCTTTGCATTTCAGCACTGTCCCTGATCTCTGCCATCTATTGTGAAGCTGGCTGTTTCTGTTCTTTGGAATGAAGAGATTTTATTTTAACTTGGATGTCTTGGATAAATGTCTATTTAAGGCCATATATCAAAATTTTCTAAAGATGATCACTTAATACCATGGTAACATAATACTTTCTGTTTGGGAATTTTTGTGTCCTTCATTCTGCTGTTCACCCTCTTCCCCATCCTGAAAAGCTAGTCCCTCAAAGTTATCTCCATAAAGAACCAATCCTTGAGAGCTAAAAAGGCCATTCTAAGTAGTAATGGACCCAGACTTTTGTTCAATTTTGAAGTAGCAGGCTGATTTTCATCTTTTCCTGTGTCGTGGCAGAGCTGTTTGCACGCTTTTTTGTGTAATGCATATTCTTGAGTTTTCCTCAAGATCCATTTTTGGCTTTTTTTCATTGTTCATGATATCCTATTGCTCTCTGACTTCAGAACTGCTTTTTGTTTTCAGTCCTCAGTCTATCAGCAGCCAGTCTCACTCCTGTTGCACTTAACGCATCTCTGTGCCAAAGCTTAGGTTTTTATTGTGAATTAACAACCCTGGGTGGCATTTCCTATTCAGTATTGGTGACATTCAGGAGTAATTTGTTTAATGTCAGAAAATTTAAGTTGCTTATTACATTTCTTTCCTATTTAATCCTTCATATTTGTAGTAACAGCATGCTCATGATGGTGTAAATTTGTTGTGCCAGCCTGTGATATCTAGTTCAATTTGAACTTCACCCTCTCTCTTAATCATTGATTATAATTTGTAGAAGTTCTGCTTTCGTATTTTCTTTGAGATTCCAGTTCACAGTGAACTCTTAATAGTATTTTTTCAAATTTTACTGGTCTTTTGCTCATCTTACATTCTTCCAGTGCCTACCAACTCTTTGAGGTGAAGAATCGAGGAATTTATTGGGATAAAACTTAGCTCCGTGGAGTTATATATATAATAATGATTTTGTGCTTCCTCCACCCATGTGTATTTACTGTTCAGAAGTACTGTGAGCTTCTTAACGTTTTTTGAAGGCATATGATGCTCCTGCTTATATTTTGCTTAGACTCTAATGTAGTACAACTGCTTTTCCTAATGTTAATAGACTGCATACTCTTCATATGTGTATCAAGAAGCTATGGAAAAATAACATATTTCTATAGTAAGTTGCCAAGTGAGACAAAAAAAAGTATTTTTAATTTTACAATATGGAGCAAAGTAATAAAAATAACAGCTTTATTCAGTAACTTTCAAGCTAATGGTTAAAACTAGATAGATTTTATATTACAGAACGAGACAAGTACCGTAGCATGTGATGTCTGCTTGCTTTATAAGGTAATTTTTTTCTAGACTGGGACAAATTTTAAAAATAGAATATGATAAAAGAATAATAATGTTTACAAATGCAAACAAATTTGAAGTTTTATGTTATGGGGTAAACAGAATAACTATAGTTCATGACAGCAAAGTTGCCTAAGTTACAAAATTAATTTAGCATTTACTTGATACTTAAGAGGTAAAAAGTATTATTTCAACAAAAACTTCAAGATAAGCTTTTTTGTTAGAAGTTGTTACAGCAGGATATATGAAAACAAACCTGCAAAATTTGCTGTCTATATTTCATTTTTAGAATCTCTATCTGCAGTGTGGTGTTTGCAAGCTAACAAGAGAAAGTAGCCCAAACCGTAGAGAGGTAACATGACATCTAGGATAACTGCATTAAAGCATATATTTTGTATTTAATGATTCTAGTGTATCTAAATGTAGTTTGGTCATATACTGATCTTCCACAGTAGCTTGTCTTTCTGAAACTGAATAGAATTTTATTTTTCTGGTGGGAGTTCTTGTTATGGGCTGTAGGTTATGGAAAGTTAATGAACATGTAGACTGTATGTAATTTTTTTCCCTTTCTAATGCACATTCTTACATGTTAACTTTAAAATATCTGATGCAAAAATTTGTAGTTCAATTCATTGTTACACTTTGGTATGAGTAAGAAAGCAAGGGAGTGTTGATCTCTTCTTGTTCTAAGATAAAGAACAACGCATGCCTTTTGAAAATATTTTAAATTATTTTTTAAGCTACAGTTCTGTTTTAAAGATGGTGTGACTTTTTAGTTAGTAATTTTAAGGTTTTCTTAACTATACAGTGGATTCTATTGCCTATCAGTGAAGACAGGTGTGGAATCTCAGTTCATGTGAGGACAGATACAGCTGAAGGACATAGGGATGATGGCCACAAAGGAAGAAAATAAGGAAAAAGGAAGTGTGGAGAAAAGGGTGGTAAAATGGATAAATGGGACACAGGATAGGAAACAGAGGTTAGGAAATTAGTGTTAGAAGGGACAAAGGTTTTCTTTTAACAGTGGTCATCTTTGTTTCTATTTTGTATGTACCTCAGTAGGTGCTTCTGCGCTTAAAGAAGGGGAAATGAAAAGAGGTCAATGCCTTGCCATACCTGGATCTACTCTGAACCTAAAGTGGCTCTCAGTCTGCCAGTTTGGGCTTCCCTGACTGATGTTCTCTTGTGTTTTTTGTTTTGGAGTTGGGACTGGTAAAATGAGCTGAAATTTGTTTCTGCCTGAGAGTGTATGTTTTTATTTCCAGACTAAAAGAGCAGACTAAAGAGCAGGCAAGGCAGTAATCTGCCTATGCCAATTAATAAAAAGTGAGGGGAAGAACCGGCATTACAATTTTTGCACAAAGAATACTTGCTGTAAATGGTCACTGTGTTGGATAGTGATGGATTGTAAGTAAGAAAGAAAATAAGATGTAATCAGGTGCAGTGTTATTAACTCTGTGGTGTATTTAATCTTACTGTTGTCATAGACATGATGGATAGGCTACAAGTACAAGGAAATACAAGGCTGAGGAATCTTTTGTTCACTGGAAATCACATAAATCAGTCCATATTTGTTATGTGTGGGGTTTTTTTTTTTTTCCTTTAGTATTTGTTATTCTAGTCTTTGGATTGCCTAAGGTATATGACTGAATTTATCTTTGGTCACACTCAGTATGATATTCCTAAATGGCTAGATATTCTGCTGTTTTCGTACATGTGCACAGTAGTACATGTCAAAGTACAATTTGTAATGATAGAAAATAACCTTGACTAAATTGTGTTTTCTTACTTTAACAAGATGTCACCTTAATGTCCTTGAATTTCTTCTTCTATTGGAAAGATATAAATTAGTTAATTTAAAAACAAAACTACAGAACAATCCATGACTTTAAGTAAAAAACATGTTAGTGTACCTTTTTCCCTTATTTCTCCTCTATATTAGTGTATTTTTGCTTTTGTCAAGGGTTTGAAATGCTGTAGGAAAGAAAAACTTTGATTAATCAAACTTTTTTTTGTCATTCATTACTATTTTAATCTTATAAATGAAAGTTTCATTGGTATCAAGAAAGTAATCCTTTTTCTTCAGACTGGATTGAAGACTTCATGGACACATTCACTTTTATAATTATGAGCTTTTACTGTCTTGTTTCTTAATATCGGTTCTTTTTCTCAGCTTTTCTGAGTTTCTGCTGTGTTTTGATCTTAATGCAGCATTTGGTCACTGTTTTGCTTGGATTTTAGTGGTGTAGCCTAACTGATCTAAGTGAGATCTTTAGGCAGCTGCTGTTGTCTTGGCCTGTTGTTCAGAGTGTGAGGGGAAGCATCACTTTTTCAGTGTGTATAACCAGTACTGTATGTCTGTTTGGAATAGTCACAATTGAAGTGATCACCACTCATCTACCTATGACCATAACAGTCTTTCATTTCTGCCTCTTGCCAGTTTTCTCCTCTGTATTTTCTGTAAGAAAAAGATAGAAGTATGAATTCATCCAGCTGCTTTTTTTTTTTGCTGTGATTTATTTAAATTCGTATTAATGATGTCTCATTTAAAGACAAAAGAGATTTGTCAAGTATCATTTTTGCTAGCATGTATCTGAAGTAAAAATAGGGCATCTTAATGATCAGGTACCTTTATACTGCAAACTCCAGATTACTAGATCTTTCTTTTTGCTTTATTTGATGCTTCTTTGAGAAACTTCATTTGCTAGTTACAATTTTATTTATTTATTTATTGCTTAACAATTTAGCGTCACAACTCTTTAAAAATCAGATTACTTTTGCATGGAATATATTATATATTTTAAAATAAATTGGTTTCAGTGGACCATATTTTCATTCCTGGTTGAAAATAGTTTTAAATGTATTGAGAAATAATTTGCTTTATGATAACAAACCACACCTAACATGATAATTTGCATTTGTTGATATTATAGGTGCAAATTTAGTTCAGACTAGTAGAAGGAGGGTGGGTGTGGAAGGATGAAGACAGATGTTGCTAAAAGGCGTCCTTGTCTTAGCAAGAAATAAAGAGGATATACATGTGTAAGTGGTCAAAGTCAGTCAGTTGTGGTATCCACTCAGAGTTCTTATTCTAATTACTTCTTTGCTTCATTTTCTTGGGATGTGTAGATAGATTATTTTTGAAGTCTTTGTCAAAGCATAGAGTTTGGAAGATATGTGCGTATGATATAGACCAGATTTTCTGCAATATACATAGCTAGTAAAAAAAATCTATATATTTAATTAGAATAACTAAATACAAAATAAAGTGTGGAATGCAGTTGTTTCGTATTCTTTAGCAGGTTGATAATTTAAATTTTTGCAGTTTTAAGACATTTTTCTACTCAGATTGAAAAGTAAATGTCTTATACAAATGCTAGCTCTTAGGGAGACCCTTAAGCTTTCAGAGTGTCCAAAGAAAGGCAATGAAGCTGGTTAAGGGTCTAGGTCAAAAGTCTTATGAGGAGCAGCTGAAGGAATTGAGATTCTTTAGTCTGGAGAAAAGGAGGCTGAGGGAAGATGCTCTCTAAAACTACCTGAAAGGAGGTCATAGCAAGTGGGTGTTGGCTTCTGCTGCAAGGAACAAGCAAGAGGAGGAAATGGTATCAAGTTGTTCCAGGGGAGGTTTAGATTGGAAATTCAGGAAACTTGTCACTGAAAGGGTTGTCGGGCACTGGAACAAGCTGTCCAGGGAAGTGGTTGAGTCACTATCCCTGAACGTGTTTAAAAGACAGGTGATGTGGTACTTAAGGACATGGTTTAGTGGTGGACATGGCCATGTTAGGTTAATAGTTGGACTTGCTGATCTTAAAGGCCTTTTCCAACCAAAATGATTGTTTCTATGATCTTTTGTCTTTTACATTTTCCATGATTTTTCTATATATTTTTTCACATAATAAACAGTTTTCCCCAAAAAATGTGAAGTCCCACATACTGGTTTAGCTATGTGTGGTGTCTGAAGTAGCTTTTAAGAGAAAGGAGTACAATGTGAAGAATATGGCATGGGATTAAATTCCAGCATTCAGACTTGAAGTATCATTCTGTTTCTGTAACTGAATCTCATGTTTAGTTAGGATTTGTGTAGGCATGTGATACAATAAGTATGTCTTGCGTCTTATTTTAAGTCTGTAACGTAATGCTGGGAGTGTTCCAGAAAGTACCTTGTCAAACTTGGTACCTATTAACATAGGTATCCCTATGGATAGTAGCTATCCAGTATTTTATTAAGTCCTTAGAATTACAATATAATTTTGATTTCACTGGACTTTATAAGAAATCATCATTGTTGTAAACAACGTTGAGCAAATTTGAATATATCTGTGCATATTAACTGATCATAGTTTTCTTACTTCTCATTAAATACTTCTCTTTTAATAGAAGAATTACGGAAATTGAGTTGGTCTGGCATTCCCAAACGGATTCGTCCAATTGCATGGAAGCTTCTTTCAGTAAGTTGTATTTTTTTTTTTCCTTGTTCCTTTGCATTTAATAGTAATAGTTTTTCAAGCATTGCAAACAGTTTTGCTTGAGTTGTAAGCCATCTGTGATACTTGAAAACCTTGTGTCATATTGCTGAATTGTAATGAAAGTTATGGGATTTTTAGCTCAATTTCAAGATTAATTTGTCTAACTGAAAGGAGGAGAATGAGAAGTAGTAGTAGTAGATCATGTCAGGTGTATATCTATTTTTCAGCCTGGCTTCTTATGAGAGAAAGGCTTATGTGATAAGTGGTCTCTTTCAACCAATTTTGATGTAATGGTGGAGAGTTCAAAGACAAGTACATTCTGTAAGTTTTCTTGAAAACAGGCAAACAGTAGAGGAAACAATCTTTCAGTCTCCTACAAAGGCTTCATTCTGACTTCACATTCAAGTAACTACAAGGGATCAACACTGTACTCAGGAAAAGCTGTGATGGGATCTTAAGGCTTTTCTAGCCTATTTTCTTGTTGCAGTTTAAGAAAAATACAAACTGTTGTGGTCAAGTTACCTTCTGGCATTGATTCTCCTGATGTCAGATCTGTGAGTCAGCTCAGGGAGAAAAGCTAATTAAAAAGCTAATCACTTTTTGTAGTGTGGGTTTTTGGCTGGCTAAGCTCTGTGAACTTTGCCTGGTGGTCAGAGGATTTTGCAACAGCAGTAGCTCAGGAGTAGGTTGACTGAAATGCTGTGGAACAGCACATGGAGGTGTTGCAGTCAGGCATCAGAGACAAGCTCGCAAAAACCTGGGAATCACTGGGTTTGGTGTTATAGAATTGGGTTTTTTAAATCTTGGTGTTTGCACTACATTTAAAAAGGTTCTTCTGCAAAAATATGAGGTATTCCTCACAGAAGTATTTTTCATGTCAGTCTTTTCAACTATAATACTTGTTGTGGCAGGCAGCTGTGCATTTTGCTATTGCTTGTCTGCATGTGGTTGGGAGAACTTGTGAAGATGTTTGTATTAAAAAGAAGCAAACATTTCATGCTGTCTACTCTCCAGTGGCTGTGAAAGACACTTTATCAGCAAATCTTCATGCATTTAAGAAATGTTTAAAATTCTGAGTTATACACACAACTGTTTAACACTACTGAGTTTTTCAGAGAGTAGACTTCAATAGCTTTGCTTTTTATAGAATACTTCAGTAGGGAATGTGAAGTATTTACTTCAGATTGAGACTGATTTCCACTGACTGAGTCTCTCATGCTGATGAGTTCTACTAAATTTGCAGCTTAGTTCCTTCTAATGCTAAATGCAAATGCAGCTTCTTAATGAAGGATGTTAAAATATCCTACTGTAATGGAAATCAAACGTACAGTGTACAATTTCTTTTGGTTCTGTTTCCACAGGGTTGTGTTTTTTCTAAGATTTTGGTAATGAAAAGAGGATTTATTCTTTTCCCCCCTCTCTTGAAGTTTAAGATGCCTGTTTCAAAACACTCAAAAGTTAAAAAAAACAAAACAAAACCAAAACCGGGATGGGTAACTCAAAATTGAAGGGTAATAATGTTAATGTGTTTGAGTAAAGATTTCCAGGGGGAAAGCATGAGAAAATCCATGTAATGCTGAGGAATGTTGATGTCATGTGTGTGTACTGGTAACTAAATATATCTATATATCTATATCTATCTATATATATAAAAGAGTAAAATATAGCAAAAAATGTTAGATATGCTGTAACTAAACAACAAGCAGAACTATTTAGGCTTACTTCTCTTTTGGATAACAGAACTGAAGATATGGTTGCTAAAGCCTTTGGAGGGAATTAATGAATAAATGGATTAAATTCTCCACCAATTTATTCCCTGATGATATGTTGCAAGCCTTTCCAACTCTTAAAAATAAAACCCAATTTGTAAAGTGAACAGGAAACAAGACATGTCCAATTGAAAGATTACTTCAGTCTCTGAAATGGAATAATGGCAAAAAGACTTGCTGAGAAAATATTGGTACCCTTCGAACAATCACATTTGATCTCGCAAATGAATTCTTTTCTAATGGAACTAAGATATCCTAGAGGAAAAAAATTTCCAACTGTTGAGAATAAATGGGAGGCAGAATTCAATATTTAACTTAATAGAAAACACTGGGACAGGATATTAAATGTCAGACTGGATCTTGAGGCAAAAGTTAAGCTGGTGCGATTTAAAATACCTGGAACCAGATGCAAGTCGGTACATCTTAAACAATAGGGTTTTGTCAAAGCAAGTGCCTCTTAAAGTATATGTAATATAATACAATACAGTTTGTTCTTTTTCTCTTGCTGTCTTAAGCTAAGAAAACAAATAGAATAACATTTTAAATGGTTTTCATATAGATTTATTTTCAAAAACCTCTTGATGTATTTTTATTTTTTCCCTCAGTGTTGTGCGAAATGGAAGCTATAGAAATGGGTTACAGTGTTGGATTGTTGCAGGAGAGTGATGAAACCTATATACTTAGTGTGTACAGTTAGCAATTTCAGCATGTTAGGTTTACCCCTTCAGTTTTTGCCCAAATTTTTTTGAGGACTGTATAAGAATGTTAGTTTTGTGGTTAAGTGAACTGAATTTTATTAGGCTATGGCTCACTGTAAAAGTAAAATTATATATTGCACTGCTAGTATAGGATTTTTTGATAGGATAAGGATGATTATTTTTAAGGAAACTTAAATCTGATGTAAACTTGATATGTTTTTCTAATTACTGTTAGTGTGATGATGGCTGTTATTGTGGAAGAAGAGCTTTTGTAATATTGGCAAGAAATATTTTGAGTAGTGAATAGTAAGATTATTAGAATTTTGTATATTGTCTTAAATGTCCACATCTCTTTCAAAGTCCCCTATCTTTACATTGATTCATATATAAATTATTTTTTTTCAGAACTGCTATGGATGTAAAGTCTGTACTAGCTTTTTTTTTTTCAGCTTTATGGGATATTGGTGTTGTTTGAAATCAAGCTGCTTAGAAGAAATCATTAGCTTTTTCTGAATGCTCAGGAAATGTTTTGATAGCCAGTTAACATGAATAATTATGTTTCTAAGAAGTGTACTTGTATATAAACTCAACATTTAATACCATTCATTATATTTCCTGTCATAAGATGCTAAAATAGAAGCATGAGTTGCTTCATTTTTAAATGAAAGTAGGCTGAGACACCAGAAATGGGGATCAAACTGGACAAAGCAAGAAAATGAGAACGGATTATTTTGTTTGAAAGATTGGGACGTTCAGAGGGATACTAATATAAGTTAAATGAAGAACTATTCAGATATATTCTCTACTTAATGCAACAAGGTGTAAGTCTGCATATATGACATGACTTCCTTAGCATGTTCATACCTTATGGAAAATAAGGTAATATTTATAAACTGCTTTTGGGAAACAGCCAAGGGAATGTATAGCTAATACTTCTAAATCTCAGAGCCCAGTCACTGGAGCTCTTGAGTCTTTTTCTATGAAAAAACTTTCAATAACCTGTTGAGATGAAAGCTTGGAAGAATTTTTTTTCTCGTTTGAAACAGTGAAATAAAATAGCTAGAGCATTTTTAAAGGTTTTGAATTAATATGCTATTTTATAATAAGTTTAACCATAATTTAAACATACTTGCTAATGTATATCATTCCTACTTGAAGATAATGCATTTTTAAAATTTTAATAAAACGGCTTCAGTAACGGCCTAATAGGAATGCAGAAATTAATGAAGTCAGTTAGCATTGCATTTAAGTCAGCTTATTTATTTGAACTTTCTTTGAAAGGTAAACATAATTTTAGAATTCTTGATGAGAAATTGGTTCTTAAAGGTGGAAAAACTTGAAACACAAAACCTGATTTTAGTAAGTATCTCAACTTTTGTAGCGATTGGAATGATTAGAAAACTGAATTATTAAAGGACTTTTCGCATCCATGAAGGATTGCATGGTACTACATCAGCTTTCTTAGCTTTCCTATCACATGTAATCAAATGGCAGTGGTTCTTTTTATAAGGCAAAGAGTAATATTAATCTTTTCACTTCACTGTTTTATTCAGGGCTATCTTCCTGCAAATGTGGACCGAAGAGAAAGCACTTTACAAAGAAAACGCAAGGAATATTTTGCATTTGTTGAACAATATTATGATTCCAGAAATGATGAAAATCACCAGGATACCTATAGACAGGTAGAACACCTCTTAAAGTGACTTTTACCAACAGGACTTATGCTTAAGAACTCTAGCTATTAGTTTTTTAAGTTTTCTTCTGTTTTTCACTATTTCTTTAATATTACTTGGTAGACAGCGCTGTAATCAATTGTTTTCCTATATTTGAGAAGCAAAAATGTGAAGTATTTTGGTCTGAAATTCAAAATAGTGGATTTCTTTTAATATCAGCTTTAGTCATGCCATGTGGCAGTGCCATGTGGTGTGCCATAGTTTTCCGTTAAAGAACAGTAGGGTTTTCAAATCTTTCCTCACTCAGCCCCTCCTCTAAATGACTGAGGATGGTACAGGAGTGACTGTTTCTTACTGAGTCCATACTGCTGCTTAACAAATTGATACTGTGTAAGACGTGCAGTAAACATAGATGTGCTGAACTTCCTTGCTCACCCAGAGAAGTAGATAACTTGGAAGAAAAAGTTTTATATAAAAATTAATAGTTTATGCCACTAAGTATAGACTGAATCCTACTAGCCTAGCCTTTCTTAATACAAAAGAAGCTGAGATCGATCTTTCAGCTTTCAAGCCTGATCTTTAGTAGCGGGAAGTGTATGTGATATACACTTCTATATGATATACAAATTGAATATAACTTTACAGAAACAGTAGTATATATTTACTAATAATTACTTTAAGGTAATGGGTAGTGCCAATATGGCTATAATTTGCAAAAAACCAAAATGTGATATAAGCTTCCTAAAGCATGAAAACAAAGTGTGTGGTTTTTAATTTTACCTCATTGATAGTTTAATGACTTAAAGATTTTACCATATGTATTGAAATACAGTAAATCAATGTTATTCCAAAAATAGTGATACAATGGGATTATAAATAATGCTATAAAGCCATAACTTTAATTGTTGTGCTGTTTAAAAAGTGTGCAGTTACTTCCTTTTACAGTATTATTCTTTTTGTCTAATCAGATCCATATAGATATCCCACGCATGAGTCCTGAAGTTTTAAGACTTCAGCCCAAAGTAACAGAGGTAAGAATGATATCTAAAGAATTATTTTTATGTCTTAAGAAATAATTTTATTAATGACTCTGATATTTTAACATAAATTAATTATTTTGATAACACTTGCTATTTTGAGTTCAGAACTTGCTTTAAAAAGTCCAAAAAACAAAAGTGTATAAGTATAGGCTGAAAATAACAGTGTAAATATGAGTAGTACAAGGAAAGGCATCTCATTAATCTTCTGCATCGAATCTGTCATTTTTTTCTTTGGTCTTGTACCTTTGAGGGTCTTTTTCCTTTTTTGCTTTTTATATACTTTTTTAATAATGTGTTTTTGAAGTAATCCAGGGCATAGTTCCCATGGTTCTATGTGTTTGTCAAAATCCTTCAAGGTCTGAAAATTCTTCTTGTAGTCTGCCACTTTGCAAATTATGTCTCTTTTGTGAATTTGTAGCATTACTGGTTTGTGTTTCTTATCTTTGTGAGCTTTATATGTTGAGGACACTATTGAAATTCTTTTTCAACCATAGTAGAGGTGCATCAGTTAATGACAATTAATGATAGTTAATCAAATTGCTCTGTATTGGGTAATTGAATCCCATGGGGCCTTTTCTTTGTGGAGTACGTAAGTAAGACAGCTGATGTAAATAATCCTCTTTCAATTTCATCTCCTTCAAATATACTTCCATGTTTGTTCTGTCAGTATGATTATAGACCCACACGGAACATCATCTGATAGTTCACTAGATGATATGAGACGTTAAATGCAGAACTAGCTTTCATTTGTTTTTCCTCTGTTACAGTTATTTGTTTAATGTAAATGCTTCTCCAGGATTCTTGGAGAAATCTCTTTGAAGAAATAGCCTATTACAGTTTTCTGATGAAAGTGGTCTAAGAGTACTGCTTTCTGCACAGTGGTGTTTTATCTGGGCTTTTCTAAGGATGAAGAGTAAGAGATGTAAATGGACAAGAAGGGAAACAATACAAGCAAGAGATACACTATTAAAGAAATTAGTAAGATCAGTGTTGTAGCTAGGAATGAGCCAGTAAATGAAATTGGAGAAGAAAGAACAACTCTGAAGTACTTCTAAGAGTAAAGGAATACTTGAACAGCATCAGCAGTTCTGCCTTAAGTTACTCTAAAGATGTATTTGCATTCAACAAAAAGTGACATTTTGGGGTGGGATTTTACTTTCTTATATTGCTTGACTAAATTGTTCTAATGGTTTCAGAGAAGACTGCCTGTGTCTTAAATTAATATGACTGGGGTTCCAATGTACAGTAATTGTGTTTTTGAGGTTCTTTGTCTTGGATGAACATTCCTCAGAATGATGATCCTCCCCACTCTATTTTAGTAAAGGATAAATAGGAAGCTTTTTAACTTGTCTGGTGTAATAATCTGTGTATATTCTTGTTTTTAAATGAAGATTGCAAAGTCCAAAACATTTATTCAAGAGTGGCTGCTAGACAGTGTATTTATTTCTAAATTACTTGAACAGTTGTAAAAACAATTTTAAACTAGAAATTCTGGGTAAACATCTTCTGTAGAATACATTTAGTGTTCTTTTTTTAACTGAATTATTTGGGTGATAAGTCAAGTAGCTTAATAAAATTACACCAAAACAGACTATCTTTGGAGAATATTTTGAAGTTAAGTGTTGTTTAGTAAAATAATGAGAATGTCAGATTGAAATAGAAACCTTTAGGATCTTGGACTAATTTTATCTTTTGTTTATTTGATTATACGTGAGACAAGATATATTTATGTGACTGCTCTTAAGAATTGTATAATACATTTCTTCAGACTAGATGCTAACTTGATAATTTTTTGTAGAAACACAGCTTTGTATTTACCATTGATACCTGTTTTTTCCATAATACAATTAGAAATGCTAGAGTAAGCTTGAATTAAAAATTAAAGAAGATATGGTCAAGGATTTCCAACATTTGAAATGTGCATTTTGTTAAATATTTAGTGTGTTGATATTAAAAAGAATTAGAGTCACAGGACAGTTACAATCACCTTTTGGTTGAATGATTAACTTAGAGCATAAGAGTTTATTTTGGGAATTTGGAGAGTAGCTTTTATACAAGCAGTCACAGTTGAAAGTGGTGTCTTTATAGTTGTATTATTATTAATCTGAAAATAGACTGGTTTAATGAAAATGGTGACAGTCAACTTCAGAACTGGTAGATGCTCCCATAAGAAAAGCTCACATTGTTGTTGCTTGCAAGCAAATAAAAAGCAAACGCTGTATCTAGGTCATGTCTTGAGAAGCAAAATCTGATATGTCAACAGAAATTCAGTAGCAAACATTATTCCATAAAGTTTGAGTCTGGAATGCAGTTTCAGTTAATTTTGTGGGATCATTACATGTGAAATTATTTAGTTTTTTTTCCCTTTTAATTCTGTTTTTGCAGATAACAATATTGCTCAGGTAGCATATTCATTTAATGAGATTTTCTGAGATCTCATTTGCTAATGTATTTTTTATAAAAACAGAATTGTTTTATTTATAGTTATTTGTTAAACTTGTCCAAAGGTATATTTTTCTAATACTTCATTGGATATGTGCATCTTAAACACTCAAAATAAACAATTTTAAATCTCCATTTTTTAGAAACTGAAATTGCTCTTGCAAGTAGCAGTTACTCCTTAAATTAATTTAGTCTGTTGTATGCAGCCTAATATCCCTGCCCCCCTGCTCATACTCATATAACCTTAGTTTAGTGTTCAGTAAATTAAGCCATGTAACAAGTGTAACGGAACCACATAAATCGATGGACATCTTCTCAATGTTGTCAAGGCATTGAGCAGTTAGTGCTGCTACTTTCTTTAAAAAAAACAAAAAACAACAACACAAAACAAAGCACAAAACCAGCATAACCAAAAATGTGCTCCTCACCCCCAAAAGAAGCAAACAAAAACCATTAAAAACTCCCTGTCTGTACTCAGTCCCATCCATCTTTCCTACTCCAACCCTTTTTTTTCTTCCTTAGTGAGTAGTAAGGAAATGAACAGAAAAATGATTGTCCCCACTTTTATTTTTCAGTTAGAGACAAAAAGCAAAGTTTCAGAAGTTCTCATGATTAAAGATTTGAGGGTTTTGGAGTTCCTCTGAGATGGTAAAACCCACAAGAAATTCAAAATCTGCATTTTAAGCTAATGGATTCTTCTCATTATGTATATGAATATAGTTCTTACTGTTGTCATGAATGAGAGTTGGATTCAAAGGAAAATAATTGATTGGTAATGAAGTCTCATGAGATGTAGTGGTTCATAGTAGAAAAGTAATTCCAGTTTCTGTTGCTGGTTTAGAAATCAAGAAGGAAACAATTTGGGGAAGTGTCCTTTTTAATGAGTCCTATTTGAACACAGTGATGAGATCTTCATAGGAACTTAAATAAATCTGTCTTTCAGGTATTCAGTGCTCATTTTTTTCAATTCAGAACTGTAAATGAAACTTCATGAAAATGGGTAGGAAATAGAAAACACTATGTCAGTGTCAGTTTTGAATCTCTGATTAGATGCATTTGGGGAAATTAAAGCTGGTGTGCCAATTGCTGAGTGATCCTTGCTGCTCATTAATGTTAAAAAGACCTGCAAACCCCTCAAACCACAGTCAAACATCCCTCATCTTGATTTTCAATCTGGATTTTAAAAGTAATTTGAAATCCATAGGCATCTCAATTTGCAAAGCAAGATACGTATATTTTCCAGTTGTGAGGAAAGGGAAGGATTGGTAGGATGAAGAGTTATTTGACTTGAGATATGCCTTCATGAAAAGCACTTTTTTACAGTTTTTATAATGGGTATTTTGATAGTTGCTACTTCTTGAATTACTGTATTTTTTTTCTCACTGTGTACATATTTTTTTAACCACATTACACAAGGAGCTTTTTGTGTAGCCTAGTGCATAGCACTATTCCAGAGTCAGCAATTGCTTTTTAAATAGGCTTTTTTGGTCACCTCTGTCTGATATGTTTTCAATGAAGTTATTTGTATTTTTAGTATAATAAACCTGTCATTTTTTTGGTGTGAAACACCGAAAGATACTAGTGCACAACTGTTGTTACTGAAACTAGAAGTAGCAACTGACAGAAGGAGGAAGGATGGCTGTGAGCTAACTAACCTGGATAAGTTTTCCAGTAATACTAAGGACATAACTGTAATTTCCTACAGGTATAATTATGTAAAATGTAAAAGCAAGCTGTAAATGAGAGACTTAAGATATTTATACAGTTGTTGATAGACAGTGAAACCCTACTGGCTGTTGCTTGATGGGCAGAGGTTGGTATTTTTTCAGTTTAACAAGCAGTGGGTATTAAAAAACATGAAGTGACAGGTCTGGCATCAAGAAGAATTTATAGTCATTGGCTAGTGAAAACAAGAGGCTTTTATGGAGAACTTGCTAAATGAATATCTCCCTTTTTGCCTAATCTTCGCTCCAAAACTAAAACCACACTGAGCAAAAACTGAATTTTAATAGTAGCTGTTAATTGCTCAGACATGGGCTGCGTTAAGGCTTGTGTTTCAGTGTCCACCAAAACTTTCTGTATTTATTGTTGTTTACAGCCTTCTATGTTCTGCGGATTTTTAGCATGCCAGGGATACATAAAACCTGGATATTAAGGGAAGCTGACTCTCAAAAGAAAGCCTTGGAGAAGAGTAGATGTTGATATTTGAGACTTGTTTTCAAAGCAAAATGTGCAAATGTGTTTCAGCTTCAGATAGCTCTTGTGGAAGCCAGTGATGGGATTCTCAAGCACTTGGATGCAAGTCGTGTATGTCTACACCTTTCCTTGAAAATGGCTACAAGAGGACTCTCAAACTAAAGAATTTATATGAAAATTAGTTAGAATAGTCAACTTAATCTAGCAAAAACTTCAAGTGGGTTTGAGTAAAAACATTAAAGGCTTCATAAACTGAACTTCCTCTCCCTATTGTATCTTTTTAGGGCAGGTCTTTTATGGGCTTTCTTGAAGCCTGAGCATTCATTGAGTTTGGGAGTTGCAGCAAACTACACAATCTCCTTGGGTCCTTCCAAAGTCTCTCCCTTTTTTAGTAGTCTTGAGGCCTGATCTTAAGAGTGACACAGTCCTTTGGTTTGAGCGCTCCTTTATCACCTCTCCTTACCTGCCTCTGCGTTCTGGCTTCTTGGGCACACCTTCCAGGGAAGGAACAAAGGGTTCTTTTGCTTCAGAATATTATATGTGACTGAGTGCATGTAATTAGGGAAAAGTACATAGCAGCTCTCACTCTGCTGCTCATTTGCAGCATTTTAAAGACAAGTAGCACATTCAGAAGCAGTTGAGAGGAAATAAAAATTGCCACAGATCTAAATTGTTAGAGATAAGTTGTGTGATTTCCTTGCTCAGTTCTACTCTTTCACTGTCCTTCCCTTGATCAGATATGTTGTATGGTTTACGGAGTTGAGGGGGTGAGGTTATGTGCTATGGCAGGCAGTTGCCTTATTTCTAGGTTTCTTGATTTTTTTTTTTAAATTTTATTTTTTTATTAACCATTATACATGCTTCTGAAGTATAAAACTTTACACTGCAGTATTAGCCAACTATTATAGAATCTCTTTATGGGCATGCTATTAAAAACTCTGAGCTATATGAAGTACTTCTTTCTGTTATTTAGGAATGAATAAAATACTCTATTGATAAAATGCTTCTTTCAAAGAGGTGAAAAATCATGAGAAGATGATTTATATTTCTGTCTCTTGAGGAAGGAGGAATTTTATATTATTGGAAATGCTCCAGTGAATAAGTGCTACTGTGTTGTAACTACTGTAACTGAATTATATACCAGGTTGTTTTCAACATGTGCTAATACCCTGAAAATGCTTCTTTTTAAAGAACTGAGAAGCTTGCTTAGCACTGGAAGTTAATTATGAATACCAGTGTTCACTTATGCTTTTGTATGTATGTTTTTATACTAGTAACTGTATGATATTATACATTTGCTCTGGTATAATTTTCAAGTGCCTTGTTTAACATGTGCTTGTAACTTAAAATTATCTAATAGTTTCTTTAATTCTTTTTCAGATTTTTGAAAGAATTTTGTTTATCTGGGCAATACGTCATCCAGCCAGTGGATATGTTCAGGGCATAAATGATCTTGTCACTCCTTTTTTTGTAGTCTTCATTTGTGAATATATAGGTAAGATTTGTCTTAATAATGAATTATGAATTGGTACTGGGTTTGGAACAGCATTTTCATTTTAATCTGAATAACAATTTCAGTAGCTAATTAAAGCTTTATTTGATAAATTAATTTTATAATTTTTTGTAATTATAAGTCTGTAGTTATCCTCAAATATATACTAAGAAGCAATCAGATTTTGTGTAGGAGTCAGTGAAGTTTAGAAATCCTTTGGGTTTTTACATGAAACTTTACGTGAAACTACCAAATAATTTTACCCCACCCCCCACTAAAACTCAACAAAAAAGTCCTCTGTGGAAGTACTTTGTGGAAGTAGGAGACTATTCTCATTTGTCAGATCTGAAAGCAGGGAAAAGAAGCACAATCTATCATTTACTTTCATCTTGGTTTCTAGTTAAGAAGTGTTCACCACTCCTCATGCGTTTTTCTGCATAGGTGGTTTTATTCTCCTTTTCTCACTCTCTTCTAATTTACTATTTTTGGTGAAAACTTTCACTTGTTCATATGAAGTGAGCAGATATTTAAAAAACCAAACCAAACCAACACAAAACCAGACAGTACCAAAAATAGCCCACACCAAAACAAGAACAAAAACCAACCCAGGAAACAAGGCAACCTTTTAAATAAATAGAGAGGAAATTAAAGGGAATTTCTTATACTGTATCTGTGACTGAAAGAATGGCAGCGTGGAATTAGGATTTGAAAATTAAGGCAGCAGAAATTAAATTTCTCCAGTTAACATCTCTGCTTTTCTGGGGCTCACAATGCTAGTAACAACACAGTGTAAACAGTTGCATTTCTGAGTTTGTGGCACTGTATGTGAGTATACTTCTTGAAAACTTCTTTATTTGGCAGACTTTGATATTGATTAAATGCTCATCTCTTACTGGAACATTATTCATATTTTAAATTTATAGATCGGTATATAAGTCTTTACAAATGTTAAGAGTATGGCTAATTGCTAACTATAATTCATTAGTAATTTGGACATTACTATGCATGTAAAAGGTAAGATTAAACAGTAGAAAGGGCAATGTTAATCTCTCTTAAATTAACCTGTTTTCCTTATATTTCTGTGTGTCGTACACATATACAATGAAAATACACAATGCTTAAATTTATAATTGAACAACACTTTGGCTTCTTTGAGTCTGGCTTGTTCCTACCTTCTTTATGCAATATACCCATTGGTGTTGTAATCCAGATTTATTAGATTTAATGAAGGACAGATCATCCTTGAGTGGATGATAGATTATCAATTTACTCATTTGCATGGCAACACCTCTGTTGCTTTGTTCATTTCTTGTTTGGTAGGGGGACATTTCATTGCTAAGCAACTAATGAGAACTACTGCTGCTTTCTCCCTAATCATCTCTTAAGTAGGGTAGAGGCCCACTCCTGAGAGTACTTGCAGTTTCTGCCTTTTACTCCCTCATTTGACAGATAATGAAAATGTTCTTAATGATCCTAGAACAGTAGGGTCTCCAGTAGACTTTAGGGTTGTTAATTGAAGTAAGAAGTTTAAATGAGATGTGATTAGAGAGTTGATATTCCATGTTAAATAGACCATTTAATTAATATAGTAAATAAGTTTGTCTCTACCACCAATTTACTTTTGGAGACCCTGGTGATTGCTAATGTATTTGTCAGTTTGTCAGTATTTTTGTGTCAGAGAGCATAGCTATTTCAATAAGTGTCCAGTGAAGGAAGACAAAACTCAAACCTAACAACCATAAAAGATATTTTGCCAATAAAAATGTATGAGACTCAGAAAACTATGTTCTAAAAGACTACTAAAAAGCAAATATTGATATAGTAAGAAAAATACTGAAAGGAAGCTATTTTTTTTTTTTTCAATATAGAAAGGTCCTGGCTAAGTGCTAACAACAGTTTATTTTCCCTCAGTGGCATATAAAAATTTCTCAAGTTTTGTCTTTAAATAGCTTTTTTTTATTTGACTTTTCTAATGAATGCATCACTTAGTGTAATTTGAATACAAGTTTGAATGAATGAGTGTTCATTTTACTTAAACTTGAAACAGCAACATAAATTTTTTGAAATACCTAAAAAAATCCTGAGATTTTTAAGAAGATTATATTAAGGATTCAAAACTAAGACTCTGAGTCATGCTCAGATGGTTTAGATAGAACTAAGTGCAGATGTTTCCTAGCAAAAATATTTAAGCTATTAATGTATTTAATATTTACTCTAGTAACATACTTACCTTAGATCTTCTGCTCTGGATTTTCTAATTTCTTGCTCTGATTTTAAGTGAGCATTGGTTTATACCTTAAGTTGCTTTATTTATTGTTTTAAGTATTGTTTTTTTTTGTATTTTTCTCCAAAACTAAAACCTTTGTGTGCAGTTTTAAGTCACTTGAATCTTAAATCATGACAATGAAAGTGAAAGTATTTTAAGTTCTTTCTATACCTAAACCAATAAGGAGGTGCTAAGGAATTATTGAAGATTAATCCTAGATTTATAGAATCATTTTGGTTGGAAAAGGCCTTTAAGACCTTCATGCCCAACTGTTAATCATAGAATCACGGAAGGGTCTGAGTTGGAGGGGACCTTAAAGATCACCTGTATCCAACCCTTCTGCACTGAAAGGGACACCTCCCACTAGACCAGGCTGCTCAAAGCCCTGTCCAGCCTGCTCTTTGACACTTCCAGGGAGGGCTCATCCACAGCTTCCCTGGACAATCTGTTTCAGTGTCTCACCACCCTCATAGTGAGGAATTTCCTTCTAATGTCTAACCTCAATCTACCCTCTTCCAGTTTAAAGCCATTATTTAGCACAGTGCCAAGTCTACCACTAAATCACGTTCCTAAGTGTCACATCTGCACGTATTTTAAAATACCTACAGGGATGGTGACTCGACCACTTCCCTGGACAGCCTGTTCCAGTGCCTGATAATCCTTTCAGTGAAGAAATTTTTCCTAATACCTAATTTAAACCTCCCCTGGCACAACATGTGGTCATTTCCTGTTGTTTTGTCACTTGTTATTTGGAAGAAGAGACCTACACCCACCTCACTACGTAATAAATTATTATTAACAATGCCATTAATAGTAAGACTGTGATGATTAGTTCTTCTGATGGTATATCTGATCATGTTTACACACAGTTGCAGTTTTGTCAATTATTTTGGTGTGAGGAAAGCCATGTTTGTTTTAGTTTTAAGGCAATTGAGAGAGCCTTTAATCCTTAAACTTGCACATCAAGTATGTGTCATTTATTGTAGTGTTGGACATCTGTTTCTGCTCTGCTAAAGACATCAAAAAAGTATTTTGAGAAATGTTGTTAAAGAACTTCTTAAGATATGTGTGACCTGTATGGATAACTTATGTGCCTGGTAACATTTCTTGCATTCAAATCTGAATGCCAAAAAAAAAGCTTTCTGAGTCCTTTTATAAGGACTGAAGTCATAGATATTTTGATGTTTCGTATGGATTAAAGTACCTAATTTTAGCACAAAGATTCACAGATTTAAAATAGGTTGAGTAACTGAATGTAGGAATTGAATATGTTAAATGTTGAGAGCATTCTTTCAACCTTTCCAGCAGTGTAAGTATGATGAAAGTGTAATTTGGTCATGTCTCATTAGTTCCCCACTCTGCAATAAAAGCAGAGTACTGTAACATTTTCAGCAAGATAAAACTTGGTAGTGAAACCAAGCCAGGAGAGGCACAACGGCAATTAAAGAAATTTCAGAGGGGGTAGGAACCAGTCCCTGCTGGAATACAGGATTTCTAGTCTAAATTAGGAGAAGGAGAAAATTAAACATTAGGGTTTTTTTATACCAGCTGAATGTGTATATAAATCTCAATTTTTTTTATTTTTCCCCTATGAAAATTATCTAAGTTTATTCTGCCATAATATAAGATCATCTTTGGAATTCAACAGTAGTGGTACAGGAAAACTATTTTGTGCTTGCTTTCTAACCTCTTACATGACATAACAGTGTTTGAGTGTATGTTGTCAGAACAATGCTAATTATGTCAAGGCAGTTTTCCTGAAAGCTCTCTGTCACACAATTTCTGTAGAATTAATCTTGTCCATGTGGATGCAATTCCAGAGCTGTTTTTGCTTATGAGATAAGATATACCATGTGACTGCATGTTGTTCACTTATTCTATGCGAACAAGGAAATTTTGCACAGGATTACAAGTCCTATTTGAAGTTGTTGCACATGTTTATGCTTTCTTCTTCCTTTTACATTGGTACTTCTTGATCTACATTGTTTCTGAATATTATGCTGTGCTGCACAATTACTTGTGGTTTCTTGTTCTTGGAGTCAGCTACACTTCACTACATCTGACATTTCAGTACTACATCTGCATTTCAGTAATTCACTGGGCCTTATGTGTATATATGGAACCACAAAGAGCGTCTGGATTTCTTTTACCATCCAGAGACATGAAAGCTCAAGAGAAACACCATCATAGTAAGGATGCATGTCAGGCCATTGCTAAGTGGAATGTCTGTGTGAAATCACTTTGAGACTGCTAGCAGTATTGGATCAAGAGAAAATGAGGAGGTGGTAGGAAGTCAAGGGCAGAAAATGAACACTGTCATAGCACTTCATCGTTTCATGTCGGATAAAGATTGTCAAGAAAAATGAGGCTGCTGAAGACTGGAATGGCGGTTGAGATATTGTCTGCAATCTTCTAGCAATAGAAGAACTTGAGACTATTTGAGGATGCTTACAAGAATTTATGAACTGAAAACTTTGGAAAGAGGGTCTTACCTTTGTAAGTATTTTTCTTGTGATCTGAATCCTTTTGTAGAAGGCATTACATGCAACTTCTGTTGCCTAGTGTTTTTTAAATTGGTACTGCCATGACTGCATGCAATAATTCTTCCAGGCCCAAATTCTAATGGGATTGGGATGGGATTTAGTTCCAGACCAGTATTACTGTGAGAACATAAAGGTTCTTTATGGAAAAGCAATTGTCTGTCTATAGCTTTCTTGCTTGCCTTTATTCCCATTCCCTCTAATGTGTTACAGAAAGTCTTTCCGTCCTTAAAATGAGATTTCATACTGGTTATTGCCCTCTTTCTTTCCTTTTCAGCATATTTGCTTTCAATGGTTGTTTTTTTATGTAGGTTTTTTTCAGGAAAGAGTTGTAATCTTTATGCAATAAGTGAATCTGTTTAGAGTGTACATATAACTGAATTTCTGAATGATGAGGCAGTGAGACAGAGCACAGTATTAACTGACTGACTCCGGAGAGCTGCTAGGAGATTCTTCTTGTACTTAAAGGGTTAGAGGTTAAATTTTATTTAACATGCATTATTTACTTTACAAGAGCCAGCTGAAACTTTGATTGCTGAAGCATGTAAAGTAATCTGAGATAATTATTCCTGCTATCTAAACACCTAGATCTTTCAATTCCACCAACTCACTAGTCCCTGGAGAATAATGAATAGGGCTAATGCGTTAGGGTTTTGAGGAGATAAAGTGGGAAAGATGGAACACATTTGTGGTTAGTCTACTTAGAAGAGACTGAATGAAACTGAAGGAATGACAAATTGTTTTGATAAAATGGAAGTTGAACAAGGACCTGTAACTGGATTAACTGGATGCTTCTCCCACTCTCAGGCCCTTTATGTGTTTGGACACTGATAGAATCAACCTTGCTTTCTTCTGGTTTGCCAGGAAAGAAATACTGGAAAACCTCCCAAGGCAGAGTGCTCAGGAATATGATGGATTTCTTCAATATGAGAGATGAAAAGATTTTGTTTACAATTAGCATATGCTCTTGAACTTTTTGGATAATTCTGGCATTGCACTTCATAACAAACTCATACTGTTTCAGTGTTTTTCTTTGTTTAAGTAGATGCATGTTTTTGAACAATACTGTATTGAAGTTTTTATTTACATATTTGTTTAAAATTATTTATTAAACTTACACAAATTTGCATAAAAGCACTGACATGAAGTGTAGCTGACATTTTAACACTTCCTTGCATGTTGCAAAAGTAATAAGAAAATATTTCTATATTTTTTAAAACAATTTAAAAACTTGCATTCAAAATGAGTTAAATCATTCTTCTGTCATATGAAAATTCAATGCCATGAGTTCCATTGGATTACATTGCATTTTCTCTCCTTAATGCAAATTACCCTTAACGTAGTTTCCACATGCAAAGGTACATTTCAATGCTGCTGCTGAAAAATTTCCATGGCTTTTTATAATAATACTCATGACATCAGTGAAGCTGATAGAAACTTTCATAAAAATGAACCATAGTCTATGAAATATTCTTTGGCTGTTGAATGGAATATTGTTATCTGTGTGATACGGATGGGCAAAGAATGAAGAAAGTTTACACAGAGCTCTTTTGAATTAAAGTCTTGAAAAATACTAAAAACCAAATTCCATATTCTACATAAATCCTGAAGACTTATCTGTGAAAGATCTGCAACATACAGGAGCCACTGAGTCATCCGATACTTTTGAGTTATCTGTCACTTCTCTTTGAAGCACTCTGCTTTCACATATTATGAAGTGCTTATTATATGCAAACATACATCTATGTAAATATAAAATGACACAAATTGCTTGGCGTTGTCTTAGCTTGCTTTTAGAAAACTGCTGTTCCTTTTTTCAGTTTCCCCCACACTCACCTTGTTGGCATCCCGACCTGTTGGCCAGTGCCAGTATTTTAAAAGTGATGCGGAGTAGCTGAAGTGAGGCAGGACTGTAATGAGTAAGATGAACCACATTTGAATTTGGTTTTACACATGGAAAAGGTGATGAAGGTCTGCAAGTAAGCAGACAACTGTGTTGTGCTTGTCCACAGTGCTGAGGACTTGGTACTTGGTTAGCTGTGTGGCAGCACTGATTTTTACTTCAGTGGAAAAGCAACTAGAAATAATGTGTGCTGAAAGAGTCCTAACAGGGTGTTTCCTAACTCATTGTTAACTAGACCTTTTGGAGCTAAATAATATTTTATCCTGTTTCTACTTTCCTTAGGAGCTGCCCAAGACCTTTTTTTTTTTTTGTCTCCTTTCCTCCTTATGTCTTCTGTTTTGTTCTACCTATCGCATTCCTTAGCTTCAAAACCTTCTTTCAGTGCAGAAAGTACTGATTATTGCACTAAGTCATTGCAATTTTTAGGCTTTCATGTTTATAGTAATTTTGTAATTGAGCATTGTGAAGAAGCAGTATATTCTGATAATTTGTAATCACTTTATAATACATGCATATCCTTTTGTAATTCACAAAGTGGTTGTTTGTTTTTTTTCCTTTCATTTAAATATTTTTGAGTTGTTGTAATTAACAAAGCTGCTCCAGAAGGATTACTTTGTATCAAAGATGGTAAAAGTGTAGACCTAACATGTAGTGCGTTAAAAAACCCTTAGCACTGTCTTGAAACACTTGGCTAGGTTATATTTTTTCAGTTGTTCATTTGTTTTTATGTATCTCTCACTTAAGAAAAATGAACTATTCACAGTGTCTGAGCAATTTTCTCTATTAGTATATAATATAGTTTTCAGGCCTAATTGGGCAAAGAAATCTGACTATTTTATGTTCTTCTATTCACTTAAATCAAGGAGGAGAATCCATGTGAAAATAACTAGCAGTGAATTGTTCGTATTATTTTTCAGCTAGCAGTTCTTGCTATGATGTATTGCTTTTTCTAGGGTCAGTTAATAATGCAGTATATTTGAAGGCATTGTAGACAACTGTAAGGAAAATGTGGATAGTATTAAAGAGGACAGCTGATGCTTAGTTTATGAAGCGTTAGGGAGTGAGAGAGCATGAAGGAGGGTAAATATGTTTGCAGGACTTGAGGATTGGAGAGAATTGATTAATAGGGGCCAACAAACTATCAGTTGCCTTTAATATTTTGATCCTTTTGTGTTTGGATATTTATTTTAATTATTTATTTGGAAAAACTTATCATTTGGCATGACTTGTTGGAATATTAATTTTTTAGTTGCAGTTTGAGTAATCCTGTTGTGAGCACTTATTTCTGGCTTAGAGTTATATAACTATTTCAATTAAGGACAATTTTTCATGTACTTATAACAGTAAAAGCCCTAAGAATGTAACTGAGTTTACCCAGGTATGCACTTTGTGTGTGGCTTGCTAGTGATAGAGTTTATTCCCTAATGTTTTTCCATATTTGTTTTAACCTGCTAGATGTCAGTGATGGCATTTGGTATCAAATATACGCATGTATGTGTCTGCATAAGCTCTCTTTTAGTCTGATTTAGTCAAAATAACGTGATTTCTTTGTCTAATTAGTTAACAATTAATTAGCTAACTGTACCAACACAGTGCTATTGGCATTTCTTGGAGTACAGTAACCTTGAGAAGGTGTTACTAATGAGCAGCTCAGCACACATCTACAAGTAACTGTGATTTAGTTGGGTGATAGTATATTGCTGTGTATATTTTACTCAATGTATTTGATTTCCAGTAAGAGCTTGGAACTATGTGAACTAGATTCTTATGTTCTGTAGACTAATCTTCTTCCAGATGCCATTTGATACTTTGAGAGGTCAACGTACCCTGCCTTTTCTAGCTTAATTTCACTGTTCTTTAAACTTAACAGTGGAGCTGTGTATTTGAGTACTTCAAAATCAGGTTTAGTTGGATGGAAAAGGGTTTGCTTGCCATGTGATTAGATCACGCTGCTAATTTAGGGCTTGCTGCTGTCAAAATTGGTAGGTTTGCTTTCTCTTTTTGAACATGCATTCCTGTGTTCTCTTTGGTCTTCCACAGTGGATCTGTTCAGTTAAACTGGCAGGAAACTAGCCCCATAATAAAATGAATAACTGTCTTCTGTCAGGTGAAGGATCAATAGTGAACAATACTGCTGTTGTGGGGATAGGAGCATGGTAGAGAAGAAAGGAGAAGCGGGGTCTTTGTTTAGTGCCAGGTGGCTCTTGGGCTGCTTGAGCTGTATTACTAAACTGCACACTCATAAGTCTTCATAAATTCCCCTTATTTTTTCTTGGCAAGTTAGGGAGCACTCAAAAGCATCTCAACAGATAGATGTAGGGTATGGCAACCTGCTTTTCTAGTGTGTTTACTTTCTAGTACTGTCTTCAATAGCTGTGGTTTATTATAATAGACAACACTGTTTTACAAAATCAATTGTTCTTTAACTCTGTGTTTCAATTTTGATTTCACTCTCTTCAATATACTGTCCAATTTCCCAGCTAATTATAACAGTTCATCTGAAATGTTGGATGCATGGTTGCATCCAGTAGACTTCTTGGAGAAAGATTTGAAACTGACTGACCAAGTTTTTAATCAATAAATATGATAACCAATACAAGTTTATATAAAGAATAGAAGTTTTCTAGTTACCAATTTCAACTCCAAGATTAATAAAAAAAAGTAAAATACACAAATATGTTAGTTGAGGATGTAGGATGTACCCTTGGTTTCATTTTTTGTGGATACTGTTAGAAGTTTCTTGTCGATTTCAGGTGGAATGAGCCTAATTAAAGTTAGATTTCTCTGGCTGTGGTTAACAATTTTAGTCAGAAGTGAAAAAGAGACATGAAGATTATCCCCATAAGTATATCCAATTGTTTAATTGCCTGTTATTTTTAGTTCTCTATCTGAGATAAGATTAATATTTTGAGTAATGGTATTAATTGCTTGTAATACCATATGAATTTCAGTTAAAAAAGCCCAAAACAACCAACAACAAAAAAACCCCACACACGGGGGGAAAAAAGCAAAGCAAACCAAAACCATAACTCAAACCCCTGAATCTTTAAGATATATTAGAATTTCAGACTTCTTTTGAGCTTTGAAATTGTTTTCAAAGAAAGGGCCATCTGCTTCACTGAAGTGTAGATTCTTGAATGCTAATACCAAATAGGAAAAAAACCACAACAAACAGTGCATAAAGTACATATGAAAGATGCCTTTGCAAAGAAAAAAAAAGTAAGAGGGAGTCTATTGTCACATTGATGTAAAACTATGTGCCATTTTTTTGTTAGTAGAGTCACCAGGGGTGTCAAGAGTACAGCTCGTGAAACCGAAACACATTAGTGTGTTTTAAGTCATTATGCATGTAGAAGGAAAAAAACTCCAAATCCATGACATGTTGCAAAATAAAGTAGTAATACTTCAGTTTTATTTTTAAATTAACTGTTGCATTTATTCTTTCATACTACAGTTACCAGTATAAAGTCAAGTTTGGGTGGCAAGGAAGAAAGAAAATCTGTCACAGTTGTATTTGTCTCCTGGAGTTTTATGAACCTTCTGTCACTATTTGCATGTAACTTGAAACAGTTTGCTTTCTATTTTCAAATAATCAATTTTAACTGAATTTACTAATTTTTAATAGGATTAAATGTTTTATAATGTTACTATTTACAGTCTAGATACTGTGTGGGTACTATATAGATGGTAGTATTCAAACAATTTTCAGATAATACTGTCAGAGTTTTACAGTTCTGTAATGTTGCATATTCAACATGCTTGTGAGGCAAATTATCAGCATATAGTTTAAGATGACAGGTCTGATTTAAAATTTTTTACATGAGTTTCTATTTGATAAATAAGAAAAGTATTTATTAGTTGTGTTTCTTTTACTTGGAACAATATTTTTTTGTTTATTCCTTTGTGCTTAAACTAATTTTGTAATGTCCTAAAGCAAACTCAAGTGCTATCTTTGTCTAGGAACAGTTCTTCAGTGTAATCTCCCTGATTTGATTATCTGATACAATTTGATCCAATTTTATAAATAAAGTGGAAAAGCAAAGATGCTTTCACCTGTTTAAAAAACTTCGTATCTTTGTTATTATGAATCAAATTAAATAAGGTAATAAGAGGAATAGAAAAGGTAGACAAAATTGGAAGTGTTGGATTTGTACCAAGACTACATTAGTCCTCATTTCAAATTTAAGAGTGTAAATGATTTCTTATGAATGTTCCTTCACAGAATAACTGTTATATTGAGAAGTAAATCTTCCTTTCTGAAGAAGAGAAGGAAAAAATGTGCTTAAAAAAACCCCAAAGAGCAAACCTCTCCCAAACTACTTTTTTTTTTTTTTTTTGTAAGGCCAGCATTGTTTTTGTAGGACTTTGACTAAAAGGGAAGAACTCTTACGTACTTAAGAAAAATTGAGTTGTTCAGACTTGTCCTGTTAGAAAATGCTCTTCCTTTTTCAGTTACATCTGCCTACTAAGTTGTTGTGCTCTGAGTCCCAAAGCTGTCATTTTAACCTACCTAAATAAGTATTTCAAAGCAGTGATATATCTAATTATCATGCTGCAGTATTTTCCTTGAAAGTATAGTAAGCAACAGTTGCTGTATTTTTGATCTGTTTGGCTGGCAAGCTTTAAAAAAAGTGTCTCAAAGGATTAAGAAAGATTGGCTATGGAGAAAAGCTGTAAAAGCAACTATTGAAGAAGCAAACACCTACTAAATCAAAGATTAAAATAAATGTCAGACAGAGGATTTATCAGACTTAACGATTTCTGATGACTGGTAGTAATTACTTCCAGGTGCCACTATTTTAATTCATTGTTTTATCATAAAGATACTGCTGTGCATGACTAGCTTTCCTGTTTAACAGAGAATTAAATGAAAATTTTTTATCTTTTTCTTTTTTTGCATAAGATAGTAGCTAAAAATAATGGCAATTGCCTTTTTTTTTTTTTTAATCTTACATGTCTGTAGGTGTAAAATTACCTTTGTCTTCCTACTCTTCCTAATATAATACCTTGTTCTAGTACAAAAATTTCTTATTGCTGTTAGGACAAAAATAAATGGATTGTACTTTCTTAAAATTACAGCTTCCTG
This sequence comes from Apus apus, assembly GCF_020740795.1. NCBI lineage: Eukaryota > Metazoa > Chordata > Aves > Apodiformes > Apodidae > Apus > Apus apus. The sequence continues at coordinate 189,430,831 of NC_067282.1, read as the reverse complement.
CTATTTGTTCTTTAGTTCTACTCATTGTGAGTGATGGCATCTGCAAGTAGGGTTTGAGTTTTGGGCTGGGTTGGTTTTATTTTTATTATTTTTTTTAAAGCAAAAAAAAAGTTTTCTGCATTCTTCCATATCATATGAAGGAAGAGTATGGTTAGAATATTGATAGAATTGTGAAGAAGGAGAAAGTTATTTACAATTAATGTAACTATGGGAGAGACATGCATTCCAAAGGCAGCTGCATATTTTAGTTCTGGCTTGTGCATTTGTTTTATCTCTCCCCCATGGTTTCCATATAGTTAAAATTAATGATCATCCTTCTATACTGAAGCAGCACAGAGGTGCTTATACTTTCAGGTCTCAGTCTTTTCAAGCATGCTTTCTAACAGCTTGGGAAATTACTTTAATGGCTTTTGGCATCCAAATATCAAAACTTTGTGTGCTTATTATGAAGTAACTTGCAGGAAGGAAAAGCTAGACGAGAAGGAATTACTTAGGCAATGCTTGTGTGCTGTACCCACATCAGGAGGGTGGCGTTCAAATCCTGCTGTAGAGATCAGATCTAAGTGAGAGTTTTCAAATCAGGTGGATCAGTGCTTTAAACATAGTTCTAAACAGCTTTTTTTGTCTTGCTTACGATGAGATGTATGTTTAGTTCTAGATTTCAAAGAAATTCAAATACAGTTGTCAGAAGTTGGTATGCTGAAACTTTTTAATTTGAATAGGCTTTGCTTGTAGTTTAAATGCAAACCTTTTTAAATAATAGTAATAAGGTAATTGGGCTTCTTCATCAGCATGAGGATCTTTTACTTGTTTTTACTTTGGGAAATCTAACATTTTTAATTTCTACTTTAAGCTGTGGGGAAAAAAAATAATAAAGCAGAAGTGAAAAACTAAGTACTTAAGCATAATAATCAGTAAAGGAAAAAAAGTTTTTTGCAAAACATACTTTCTTCTACATGTTTTACCTGCCTTATTTTATAGAAACAAACTATTTCATGCTTTTATAAAACATCAATTTTGATAAAAAACAATAATAAAATTACTTATGAATTGTTTTTGATCAAAGACATTTCTGAACTGGTTTGCTTATTCTATTTTTAATTATAAGGTAAAAGTTTATTACAGTGTAACTGCAATTTAAAGACAATACCTTTCTTAGAGTAAGATAAGGAAAATAAAATAATGCTATTTTTTTTTAATTGATGGAGCAGGTTTTGACCTAGATGTTTTATTATTTGGTATGATTATTTCTTTATTTTAATAATAAATCTGTACAGAATTTAAAAATATTATTGAAACTAATTAATAAAGCAAGCTTTGTGGCTTTTTGTGCTACAGATGCATATGTAGCCATTTCAATGGGAAATTGTTAATCACAGCAGATTAAGGTAGCTAAGGAATAAACTCAACAATTAAGCCAAACAGGTAGTAGTGTTGCCTGTGCAGTCAGAGTTCATTCTTCTTAAACAAGCTTTGTTAAACTTGGTACATGCAATTTGTGCTAAAAAGTGTGAATAGTTGGATATCAGATAATTTCTTTTTTATAGTTTCAGATAAGTATTAATTTTCAGCACTTGGAAAATTCAACCTTGTATATGCAGATACAGACTGCTTTTTAAAATCTTTTAAATATGCCTTGGCCTTTACTACAGTTGTGGTTTTTTTTTTCCTATCCAATAAATAATTCCTTTTAAAATCTGCATTCACTTGTGGATTCTTTTTGAAAGGCTGTTCCATTTTAAAACATGGTGTTAGAGTTACTGTCTCTAAAATAGCCCTGTAATCAATCCCGTACCTTAAAACAGGCAAGACCTGTGTTCCTGAGGGTTGGCTTAAACTTCTTTGACCATGTTATGATTTACCCTTGTCTCATTCTTCCTGTTTTGTGCTCTGCGTGTTTGTGTGTGTGGGCATATGCAGGCTTGATGCTTAAAAGCATTAAATGATAAACACAAACTAGATAATTAAAAAATGTGGTTTGGGACACATGTTCAACCTTTAATCTTTCATTTCCTATTCTCCAAGCACCTTTTGGATTTCTCAGGAAACTTCCTTATCAGGCATTCTAAAAACATGCTCATCAGCATCCTGTGCTCATCATGCATATTGGATGCTAATTACTAGTCCCGTAATTTGGTATCACATGCACCACTTTTCCCTGGTAGTAGACTGGGTTGACAGCAGCAAACCTATTGAAGTGATTACTCTGAGAAGAATTTGTGCTGAATGTTGTGTTCTTCATTGTTGTAAAAATACACCTTTAAGAAGAGCTGTCATAAGCTTTTAGGCTTCTGTTTCACAATAAGGTCATACTCAAGAAAGTGACTTATAGCTTTTTTTTTTAAATGTAAACAGTGTTTACTCAGCAGATTTCTCACCTGTGTAAGTGGTTGCCAGTCTTTTATTTGGCATTATGCAAGTTCTGTCAGTTAAAGACCTGCTGGTGATATCTGAGTTACTTAGTTCTCTTTTGTACCCTGTTTTGGTGGTAGCGTTGTTGAAGTAATGAGGATATTTTTCAGTTTTCTGATATCTGAATTGTTGAGTGGTAATCTTGGTCTGCAGTCTATGAGGAGCCCATGTCTTTTGTTTAATTTGTAACATAAGCTGAAAATTTTGGTATTTTTCAAATAACATCATTCTTAAAAACAGGCCAACTTCTGTATAGATATGCACGGTGAGTTATGAAGAGGAATTAAGGGTAAGATGTAGACTACTTAACTGGGGGGCAGGTGGGAAGATTGCCATCAAAATCTAGCCTAAAAAAAGACTTGAGCAGAAAATCTTAATGGCAAGTATGTGGGCCCACTAAAGGAAGTGTCTCAATTATTTACTAATTACTGTTATACATAATCTGGAATTAGATATTAAGTATATGGAGTATTTGCTCTTTTGTGATAGAAGAAATTGAGAGTATTTGCAAGGTCATATATTAATTTTTATGAGCATAAAAATTAGATCAAAGTAACCAAACGGAATGTTTTTTGGAGATGGTGATTTACATTGTTCTCCAGGTCAAAGGAAACTATAACATTCCCCAGGTGCTGTAAAATTCTTTAGAGAATTAATAATAAAATAAAATGATTAATGTTTAAAACATTCTTATATTGATATGTAAAGATATTTATGTTTCTTCCTTTTATATCTTAAGGAAATTGTGGCAGATCAACTGAAAGCTAGTGTAGGCAGACAAGCAATGGAATTATTGAATCATAAAATGGTTTGGATTGGAGAGAACCTTAAAGATCATCTATATCCAACCCTGCTGCACTGGCAGGGACATCTCCCACTAGATCAGGTTCCTCAGGGCCCCATCCAACCTGGCCATGAACAGTTCTAGGGGTGGGGCACCCACAGCTTCTGAGGGCAACCTGTTCCAGTGTCTCATGACCCTCACAGTAAAGAATTTCTTCCTCATGTCTAACCTAAATCTCACCTCTTCCAGTTTTAGTCCATTACCCCTTGTCCTCTCACTAAAAGGTCTTGCAAAAAGTCCCTCCCCAGCTTTTCTCTAGGCCACCTTCAGGTACTGGAAGGTTGCTTTCTGGTCGTGCTGGAGTCAAGAATGCATTGGGTATGTGAGAGCTTGACTGATAATAGGGCAATATTTGAAATGCAATATGGTTGTGTTTACCTAAACCTAGACTGATGAGACGATTGAATTAATTTTTTTTTTTTTTAATTTTAGCTTTGTGACTGCATTATCACAAAAAAAGGAAAGTTTTTACTTTGGTGATTAACAGCTCTAAAGCACATTCTATCAGATAAATATGTAATTAGTATTTTTTCAATGAGAGATATTGATGTGGTTATGTACATAATTAGGTAATTGTTACTGAAATAATTTACATTTAAATGCTCTATTATGTCCTACTCTCCTTAGAAAAACATTACCTTAGTGCAGTAAGTGACTAAATAGCTGTTTCATAAGGCTTTTTGAAAACTGAGTTTGAAGCACATATTTAAGATTTTCTAGATGTGGGAATTTTACTATGCACCTCTGTATGCATTCATATGCTTATAGTTTTGTAGTTTGTGTACTTAGCTGGTAACTTTTACGTTATGTCTATCTGAACATACGTAATCTAAATGACAACAAACTAGAGACAAGTACTTGTGCATGCACAGCTAGAATGATTTCCTTGCACCTCTGCAAGAGTTACATAATTTGAACTTGAAGTATATGGTAGTACTTTTTAAAAATTACATGAGAAATAAATTTACACAAATAAGTGCTAAAAACAATTTTAAGATGTTCAGGTAATAAACTTTTCTAATGTTTAAATGCATTATTTTGTATATTGGGTATACGTAAAGAACAATCATAACTGATGATCCTACAGTCTGTTTTGGGCTCCACCACTGGATCTTTCTTGTACTAGCATCCATCTCATCCACTACATCCTACTCCAGTGAATTAATCAGTTTTGCCTGATTCTGAATGGTGAGACATAATTTCAAGATTAAAATCTAAAATTAGAACATGATTAAGCCAGTTAAATATCTGTTTCATTTGGAAGAATGTATGCTTTATTTAATAGAGATTTTCTTGTATGAACTAGCTTAGTGTAATGAAAACTATCAGGATACATTAATTTATTTCCCACTTTATAAAGACTGAGTGTTGGTATAAGTAACAGGTCTAGAGAACTTCTGAATGCAGGTTGGCTTTTTGTTGGTTGCATTGGAACACAGTTGGACACAAGTGGCTGTTTGGATGTATTGAGAGGGCTGCTGTAGCAGCATCATTAACCCATTTTAAAATGTCATATATTTTGAATGTTTGTTCTCTTTCAGAACATGTTTTTTTCATAAGTAAAATTATCTCTGAAATTCAAGTTTTCCAAGTTCTTTAATGCAAAAATTTGTATTGTATGATTCCATCTGTCTCTAATGGCAGATGTTTTTGCTCATTATCTGTACTGAAAAGGTTCAAGCATTTTTCTAGAAGAAATGAAATACATCTAAAAGACAGGTTGGACATTAATTTGATTTTAACATTTTGAATAGCTTCCACCAAAATCATTGACTAGGCTTCATCTCGTATTAAAGCTAATTTTAGATAGAGGCAAGCAGTTATTTTTTTAGCATGTTTATTTTCTGCTGTCATTGCAAAAAGAAATCTCTAAGTAGTTGTAAGTAGTAATTTGATTTATTTTTCATTTTATATGTGCCTTTGGGAGCAGATCCAGTTACAGCTGTTTAGAAAAACTTACTCATCCTTTTTGCACTGTGGGATGTTTCAGAAGCATACACTGGAAATCACCAAAGAAGAGCTAATACCATGCTTACAGCAGTGCACATACTCAGATCAGCATGTCATTGACTCCATGCTGCAGCAGTTTCCTTCAGGCAACTCTTTTACTATCTTCCACAATAATGTAGGTGTCGTATGAATATCTCCCCAGGAAACTGAAGAAAATGAGAAACAGTGCTGTGAGACTTTGTAATCAGGAAATTCTATGCAGTGATTTCTTTTTCCCCAGATACTGATACATGTCCATGTTGGCCTGCTGCCTTTCCCCCATATTCTTATCCAGTCTTTTTATTACTGCCCATTTAGATTTCCTTCATTGAAAATAAATTTAAGTTATCTAAAACCAGAACTTGTAATTTTGTTTTCAAGCACAAGTCTTAAATTGAAATAATTTCATGTACTTTTGAGATGGTTATTCTTGCTTCTTCTTTTGCTTTTCCTGAAATCCTTTCCTCTTTCTTTTCTCAACATATCTAGTGTGTTTGTTTATTTATGCAAATAAAGAACAACAACAAAAAAGGAGTAATACACAGTTTGATTACTTCTTAAAACTGCACGGAAAAAGAATCTTTTTGCACTGTGCCTTCAAAAATAGAAAAATTAGTGTTAAAAATGTCAGCTATTATTTTGCATGTTGTTCTCCCAATCAAATGTTCCTTTAGTTGGAGCTTGCCTTGAAAATGGGTGGCTTTTTAAAAATTTATTTCAGCTATGTGGAAAAGGGTCATTCAGACATTCACATTCAGTTTTGAAGTTCCTCAATAAAGTGCAACAAGTAATCGTAAAATAAAGCAACAGAAACCACTGTGCACTACTTGAACTCTTGCTTGTTTGGTGGCTCTTGTGATGTTGTGTCTTCTTTATTAGATTTACTGTCTTGATGGCTTCCACAGTGTAGCCCTGTGTTCAGCGTACACCACATTTAAATAAAAAAATGCCAGCTAATATAGCAGATACAGAAATAAACTTCTTTGCTGATCTAATATATCTTTAAGTAATTAGATTTATTCTTTGAAATCTGTGGTTGCAGAGTTTTAAGCTAAAGTTTGAGACAGTTGTTTTACATTAGGGTATATATTGTGTAGTGTGTAACTGAAACAATTGAGTTGTCTTGCACATTTAATTTGGGTTTTTTTGTGTTTCGCAACTTGATTATCTGACATTAGAAGAGATGACTTAGTGATTCATGAGAAGCACGAGAATGAAAATTGGACTGGAAGTAGCTTCTGTATTTAAAGAACATATAAAAAATCCTGAGTGTTTATTTTGCATTTAAGAGGCTTAAAAATGTTAGAGAACAGTCACTATATGCCACAATGTTCTCAGATGTCTCCCAAAGGGAGAGAGAGAACAAAAAAGCTGTATGAGTGCTTCATAGAAGTCCTAGATTTATTTCTGTAATGGGTGAGCTTGCAGCTCTGTGACATTAAGTGACAGAATCTTGAAGTGAAAGTGCTGAAATGCTATCCACATATTTGGATTTATACAATCAGTCAAACTAGAGTAGAAAGAACTTGACGATAGTTGTTTTTCTATCTCTAATATTTTTAATTTTTGTGTGTTTGTTTGGGGTTATTTTCTCTAGAGTAAGAAGAGTGCTACTCAGAGTGGCAAGTTTGTCACACCTGTGTTCTTTTCAGAAGGATCTAACATCATTTTTGAGCTAGGTGACAATACCTGTGATGAAAAGTAGTTGAAACCATTGGAAGTTGCTTCTTTTCTGGGAGAAAAAGAAATAAAAAATAGTCCTTCCTTACTAGAACAATTAGAATCTGCATTTTTCCAAAACAGTAATACTGGGATGTCTTTGCTTTCTGAGTTGCTTCAGCCTTGTTTCGCAAACTGCTGTTGTTTTTTCACAGTCTGTCTTTTTTGCTTGTTGCAGGTAGTTCAGTCACAGAACGAGAAGTCTTTTGATGGGCATTTAAAGTTTAATTTCTGCTAGGTTTAGACTTCCACGGTTTAGATGTCTGCATTCTGAGACAGTCCTTTTGAATTCAGGTTGGAGCTAGTATTGAGAAAAAGAATTTTCTTTGGATGTGATTTTTAAAATTTATTTTAGGTTTCTACCTTAGAAACAAGATGTTTAATACTGCATTGCTACTTGTTTTGCTATGTTGGCTGTGAAGGGAGGTGGAGACACCCACCTTTGATGGTTAGGTGTATTTTCAGCTTTTTGTTGGTTTAAATCTTGGTATGAGAATATAGTGTGAAAGGGTAAGATAAGAAAGATAGAGAAGATAAAGTCTCATTTGTTAGCTTTTCATGCCCACCTGTAGAAGAATTATTGTGTTGTGCTACGGTTGATAACTTCCTTTTTGCGATAGCATATCATGAAAAGAAAAGGTGTTCAGAAGCAGGAAATTTGCAAAGAAATGCACTAGCAAAGTCGTCATGCTCTCATTCTTTCAGCATGTCTTAAGTGAAGCAAGGCGTGTGGACTGCTGCTTTCAAGAGGAATTAAGTTCAATATGTGTTTGTGTTGTATGAATAACTGGTTCATTTATTTTTTTTTCTGTAGACACTGAGACAGAGAATGGGTTACTCCCTTTTTCACTATTTAAAATATTAAAACAAAAATTAGAAATATTAACTAGACTTTTTTTCCATTGGGGCATTAGTTTATGAATATATGGTAAACATAAACCTTATAAATGTGGGACATTTTTAAGAGTTTATGTGTATAGGATATACAAAAAAAAATTTTCCTGCTGTAGAAGATATACATCTTCTTTTCTGTCTGGAAAAGTCTTTCTCTTCTAAATTAGTGGGAATATTCATTCTTGATTTCTGAACTGCTAAAAAGGGCTTCTCTGCTGAAAATTGTGGGGTTTTCTTGTTTGTTTTAAAATCTCAAGATACATTGGGTTGGATCTAGATACTTAATATTGATTTTTTTTTTTTTTCACAGATTCATATGAAACTTGTTATCTTCAGTTTCCTTTTTCCATATTAAGTCTAATAGCTTTCAGTCATTGGCTGAGTTTTGTGAGTACTCTTAGTAATTTTTTTGTTAGTGATTTTAGTAAGGACATGTTGATATTATCAATTACTTTTTTTTCTGGACTTTTGATGGACCGTTCTGTTGTCATTTTTTTTGAGCTGTGGAACTGGCATTTTGATTTGAGTAAATTTCGCTAAATGTACGTGAATTTAGCTACTTGTCTAATCTAAGTTAGGTTTCTTCACTGCTAGAAGTTTTGGCTTTTTTTCTTAGTCTTGATCTGTTTGCCTTTAATTCTTTCTTATCTCCATTGTATTCAACCATCTTTATTGTCAAAAAACTTTTGCTTTATGCTAAGCTTTTCTTTTAACGTACTTTTTCTGAAGGGGTTAGATTGAATAAGTGAAATGAATCCAGGTTTGCTCTAGAAGCTGTCTTTAATGAGGGGAGTCTAATAGAGAAAGAGATGGGAACCTAACAGAAATATGCTGGAGGGGAGTTTTATCTCCCAGTTACTGCCTAGGTTACCTGCATTTTCCATGGAGCATTGTGAGAATTTGCTGTGCATTGCTGAGAGAGGAGTATGACACTGATTTCTGGGGGGTCTGTCCTCCTTTTTGCTGGGAGGAACATGCTGCTGAGTTTGTTACAGGAGCTTTTTCTTGCTCTCAAAAGGATCTGTTTTTTAAAAAAATCTGTTTTTACAATCTGCTATTCACTCTTTCTTTCTTGTTTTGCAAGGCAGTCTTATATCTGAGCTTATTATATAGGGTGTTTAAAATACATTTGATACATGTTTGATCTTTTAGAAACTGAGTTTTTAAAACTGTACTCCAGGGCAAGGTGGCATTCCTTTAACAGCCAGTAAGTTTACTTACCATGTTTCCCAGTATCTTAACTAATAATCTATTAGCATGACCTAATCTCCTTGTCGTACAGCTATTATTATTTTACAATCCAAAACAAATTATCCCTTGCAAGATGCACACTCACATATAGACAACAGTGCAAACAATAGCACCTTGCTACCAGTGTTTACTAGTAGTAGTAAAATCACTGTTATGTTAAAATTATTTTATAACGTGTAACGTTCATGGTTATTACCAGCTGACAAATAAGAGCTTTAAGGTAGTGTAATCAAATGTGACAACCTAAAGATGTACTTAGGCTTCTGTAATGACATACTGTAAAGCTAGGAGACAGATAATAGAGGAGCTTTAAGATTCCATGTATTCTTGGTTTTCTCTTACTGTTTGTTCTATGCTACCTTGCAATTGTAATGGAGGAAGTTCCTTTGGTATATCGTGTCCTGTTGAAGTAGAATCAAACACCTCTCTCCTCTGTGCCGCCTCCTCTGTGAAAGACACCAGGGCTGGGAAAGATGCTTCTTTGATTCTCATCTTGTTACAGTAAGATTCTGTGAGCTGCTGCAAGAGGGAAGATACAGCATTAACTTAGAGTGTTCCCAGCTCATGTTAAATTCTCTTCTGGGGCTGTATGGCAGCTTTGGGAGTTAGCTGCCATGGCAGTATGTTCTCTGTTCTTTTAAAAATTTATTCATTTAGATGCCATGTTTTAAAAATAGAACACTGTAGCTTAAGTGGTAAAATTTAAGTTTGTAGTGAAATATGAATTTCTTCTAACACAGTTGTGTTGTGGCAACAGAAAGATTTGGTTTCTGAGTTAAACATCATTGGGCTTTGCTGCTTTGCGTGTATTGAATATCAGGGGAGGTGTTTGGGGTGGGGAGTGGGAATCATCTTTTTCCTGTAGTCTGATTTCCTTCTCATTTCAAATGCTTACCTGAAAAACAAATTCACCTTGAAAAGCTGTAGTCAACTTTCTAAATAAATTTCCCTGTTTTTCTAAAAACTATTTTTTTGGGACTTTTTCCACTGTCAAGACTAGCAATATATTTTGCTGTGTACGATGCAAGCACAGAGGTGTTTTGCAGAGATAGTTCATGCAGACTTTGAGGGCTCTCAAAGTGCTTCTGATGGTCTTCTTTCAGGTGTGGAATGTTTAGAATGAAATAATTTATTATATATTAATTCTGGTTAACCAGGCATGATTTGAGATTTTCACAGTCTGCAAGAAATTAAGTATTCATTAACATTTAAAGCCATTAGATGACACAGTTGAGCAATAAATTACTCATTTAAGTCCCTGTTAAAGTAAATGTGTGTTGAAGTTTCTGACTAGTTATTTTCTAGATAAGTGGTCGCTGTCTTTTTTTTTTTCCAATTATTTTCCTCATCCTTGCTTTATTTATTCTGTGCACTTCATTGACTTGTCTTTCTCTGTCTTTTCTAAAACAGAAGAAGAAGAAGTGGAAAATTTTGATGTTTCCAATCTACCTGAAGAAGTGCTGCAGAACATTGAAGCTGACAGTTACTGGTGCATGAGCAAGTTACTTGATGGCATTCAGGTAAATTGGTTTTTCTTGTCTGTAAGTAGTGGAGATAACTGATTAATATTATGGCTTTGAACTACTTTAGGTTGTTGAGAAAGAATAAATCTATGAAGAACAGGGGAAAAAAGATTTTCCCATTGGAGAAATCTGCAAGGTTGTCATCAAGTGTGGGGAATGTTTGCTTAAGTCTCAAAGTAAAATGGTCTCACAGAGGTGGTGAAAGCTGGCTTATTTATTAATTTTCAAGTCAGTACTGTAGCAACGTATGCTGACTTAATGGTTCCTGAAATTATCTTCATATTTGTAAAACAGCCATTTAAAACTTGATACTTAGGCCACTTCACTGAGTGAGAGTTTTTTGTGTGTGGAGAAGCTATAAGTGCCAGCACGATTTTGTGCTAAATACAGCCAGTTACACACTAAGAATGGTGGTTTTGTGTGCACATGACTGCATTTGTTGGCATATAAATTTATGAAGATTAGAAAGATCTACAAGAAATAGTAAATATGTAACCAAACACCTTATATTAATGTGAGGGAGGAATTGATATCATCTACCATTGATTACATAAGAGTCCAAACATCTGTATTGGATATTTAGCATATTAAAACACTGTAAGCTCTAATGCTGGCACATTATAAAGTAGAAACTTTAGACTTCTCAGCTTACAAAGAACTTAGCTGAACTAGATTTTATAGACTTTGTTTTGCAATAGGCACCACGTAATATCTGTCTAATACCTGTTTTTCAGATCTGTGTCATTTAAGCTAAACATTTTGAATTTTGCAAGAAAGTAAAAGTAATCTAATTTTGTCAACTCAGAATATATGCACTAAAATAGTAGTAGTTGTGAACTCCTTGGTTACAATGGGATCAAAATTGACCTTTACTACAAACGTGAAAGTTTCTGAAAGGTGATGCTTCCTATTTTGGACTGGCAACAAAGAATTATTTTTAGTGGTGGTTAGTAGGCAGATGTTTGTGTCAGGGTTCGTTTACTTCTTTCAGTGAGCTGATTAGAAAATAAATTACGGTGACCAATATTTAGCAGATTGCTGCATCATCTTTTCTATCTCTTTCTGGTTATTTCCTGCTTTCAAATCGTTTACTAGTGTAGTGTAGAGGATCTTTTTTGAAAAATTGTTTCAGTATTGTTTTGGTAACAATAGAAATTGTTAGAGGGATTGCAAACCTTTGGTTGCTTTATTCCTAACGTGCTCTTAAAAGATATGATGGGTAAGTGCTTCTGCTGTACTTACTAGATTCAGACCTGTTGGTAAGACCCATGTAGCTGTATTTGTTTTGAAATGCTTTGGACAAATACTTGAAAAATTGAGGTTTTGTTTGTCCAAGTGGTTTTAATGTAGTAAAGACCCTGTAGATTGAATTTGTGTGTGGAAAATGGCTATCCTCCAATCACTAAATCATTGATAAAGCCATAAAAATTCCTATGAATTGAACCTGTACTTTTTAGTGATCTAAACTAGTGTTTTCCAGATTCCTTATTTTGATTGTTTTATTGATACAGATACTTGTTATTGTACTTAGTATGTTTAAAAGTGCTTTAACATATTCTTGCCTGTACCGTAAGTTTTAATGTTAATGTTTTATTGGCTAAGGCATATTGTGATCTTGTAACAAAGTTAATTTTTAAGAAAATTTTTATAAAATTGAGTCAACAAACAGAAGTCTTTAACTTCTTTGGAGGTGTTTTAGGTGTATTTCTCCTGGTTAAAGGTCAAATGAGTAGTAGCTCAATGTTTTGTCTAGCGTTGTTGAAAAGCATACTCTTACGTTGATTCCTGTAAGAAAAGCGCTGGTTTGTATATTTGAGTGTCTCAGATCTACCACATTTTAAAATAAAAATATTTCACATATGAAAAATAATTCACATATCAAAAATATGTAAGTTATAAAAAAAATAATAAATGGGAATCTATTGAAAGGAGTACAGCCAGATGAAGAAATGCAACCACTCCAACTCTTTTGGCTGTATCTGGAACATCTTCTGTCACAGGCCTGCTGCTCTGTTTTTTTTTCTTCTAGAAAGAATTTCAAAGATTACATAATTTTTCCTTAAAATTCTGTTTTCATACAAAACCAACAGGTACTGATAAGCAAAATATTTAAACTAATTGTAATGGAATTAAACAGCACTGATTTAAAATTTAAACTCTTATGTAAATTGAATGGCTATCAATTTGGTGTATTGAAAGGTGCACCCATGTATCAAAAGCAGGCTTGAAAAAGTGTTGTAGTTGTGTGGCTGATGCTACAGTTAATTCATTGCAACTGTGGGGTGCTGCTGAGATGGGAGGATTTGCTTGCTTGTTTGTTTTTTTTCTACCAGTCTTCTCTCGGTTCCCTTCAGCATTGATACCACTTTACTTGTCAGATGGAACAGTCATGTAGTTGCAGGTTGAGTTGGTTGGGACCTTGACAGGCTTCAGGAATGCAAACCTAATGAAATTCAACAAGACCAAATGCAAGGTCTTGAACCTTGATCAGGGCTGTCCTCAATATCATACAGACTGGAGGGTGAACAGATTAAGAGCAGCCCTGTGGAGAAGGAATTGTGGATACTGGTGGACCAAAACTTGGGTATGAGCCTGCAGTGTATGCTTGCAGCCCAGAACCCTTTCAGCACTTAAAGGGGACTTAAAAGAAAGATGGTAAGACCCTTTTTGCTAAGGCCAGTAGTGACAGGACAAAGGGTTTTAAACTGGAAGAGGGTAGATTTAGGCTGGACATAAGGAATATATTTACTTACTATGAGTGAGCCTGGAGGGACTGTAGATGCCTCATCCCTGGAACTGTGCAAGGTCAGGTTTGATGTGACTTTAAGCAACCTGATTTAGTGAGAGATGTCCCTACCCGTGGGGGATTGTTGGACTAGATGATCTTCACAGGCTCCTCCCATCTCAACCCATCCTATAGTTGTGTGATTATAACCGACTCGTATTCTGGATACACGATCACCAAATCCACTGGCAGGGGGCAAGAACTAGATGGGGATGGGTGAGGTAGGACCTGACATGATTCAGTTTAAGATTAGTCATGTCCCAAATTGCATAAGCTGATTTACATCAGATTGTAATAATCCTGTGCTCCTGCTTGCATCTGGATGTTCATTCCTATCCCTTGCTGACTGATACCTGTTGTGAGCTGTTTGACACAGCTGAAATGCCTGATGGCAAACCCAAATAGCACTGGTTGATTTAAGGGGTGAACATCTTGAATAGAAGCTGTAGCCAATAGGGCCAAGGCAGGGCTGTGACAGTGTAGACACAGATTTGCTTTAACAGCTGTGTATTCTCAGTTTACCAAGCTTGTTGCTACTATGTGTTATTCCAGATGATCTGTTTAAGTCTCTCTGATTCTCAAGAAAGTTACTGCTGATTGTTTCTTGGAAATAATAATTAAATTAGTTCTTACTGCTTCCTTATTTTTTTTCTGTGTGATCTGCTATAGATAACAGAATGTCTTTACAGCTGATCAGGAAAAACTGCTTCTCTCTCACAAAGCTACACAACATAAAATCACAAAACCAAAGGAGAATTCCAAACAGGATTAGTGCTATTTTGTTTCCTTTTTTCTGTGAAAATATGTAATAAGAAACTAATGTGTGACTGCTGATACTTTGTGTGAGATGTCTGAATAAACAGTGCGAAGATATTAAAGAAGAGGTATATGTGACATGTGGTGGTAACTGCCATCCAGGAATCTCTGCAGAATGTTTCCATTGGTTTATTCATCAATATAGGCTTCCATTTAATGTTGGCCTACCAGTATTAGGTAAACTTAAAGGGTGTACTAGGTAATAGTCAGGGTCCTGTTGTGAAGTTTTTATCTAATACAAGCTAGATACATTTTTTTCTATGTATTGTCCTTCCAATACATAAGAGTGTAATGGAAAAGTGATTGTATTTTTATCCCTTTGTTATTCTTAACAGAAAACTCATTTATTTTTCCAACCCATCCTGATTATCTCATTTTCTTGATTCCAGAATTGTCAAAGGTGTTAAGAAATACGTGTTTCTTGGTTGTATTTTGCTACACATCGTATCTCATTTTTCCTCTCCTCACTCATTTTATCCCATCCCTTCCTTATCCACTGTGACTCTGTATTTTCAATATAACAGCACATCTTTGAGCCACATTATGTTTCTTAGCCTAGAGAATTAAAAAGAAACTTGTTCAAATCATCTGTTGCTTTAGCAGATTCACTTATGCTTTTTTTGGTGATCTAGGATTTTCTATGTAAGTATGTCTTTGGCTCCAGTTAGAGAGTTTTGTAGAACTTTTCCGGAAGTTAATGTTTATTGCATGATAATTTGACCTATTTTGTGTTCTTAGATGACTTAATTTTTTTTCCTCAGTTTATGCTCTCTAGTTATAGGCTCCTAAGTGGCTACACATATATCTCATCATAACTCAATTGACATTTAAAAAAATGATTTAAATAGCAATAATAGGATATTTTTTAGTATAAATTTATCTCTCTCTAATATGATAGTTAATCTTGTCATCTGTAGCTATATATACTTACATATTATACATACTTACAGCAGTCAATTTTGGATGATGATATGCTGTAATGGTTTTAATTTTCAGTGCCTTATGCCTATGCACTGCAAATTTTTTCTTTAGTTTTATCCCAGAAAGACTATACCTCACTGTGATTTTTTTTTTATTTCAGGAAAACTAATGATAACTTCTAAAATCGTAGGAACATAGAGTAATTCTGGTTGGAAGGGGCCTCTGCAGGTCATCCAGTCCAACCTCTCACTCAAAGTAGGGTTAGCTCTGATGTGAGATCGAGTTGCTCATGGCTTTGTCTAGTTTGGTCTTAAAACATCCAAGGATGGAAACTGGATGATCCCTGGAGGTTAACCTGGTCCAGTGCTTGATTTTCCTCATGTTGGTAAGGTTTCTTCCTATAGCCAGATGGAATACTTCTTGTTTGTTTATGCTGCTTGTGTCTTAGTCTTCCACTATGCACTGCTACTTAAAATAGAGTTCTGTCTTCATGATAATATAGGATTCAGCAGACTGTTTTTAGGTACCTCTGAAGCCTTCTTTCCTGCAGGCTAAATGGCCCCCAGTTCCCTTAGTCTTTCATAGGGCTCCATACCTCTGAGCATCTTTTTGACCTTTTGCCCTTGCTCCATTCTATTAATATTTTTCTTGTATTGGAGTCCCTAAAACTGGATGTGGTACTCTAGATGTGGTCTTGAAATAAAATAAATTATTTTTAAACATTAGAAAGAAGAGCACTTTACAGTAAAGGTGATTGAACTCTGGAACTGTTTAGTCAGAGGGGTTGTACGGTCTTCATCTCTGGAGTTCAAAATCTGACTGCATGCTGCACACAAGCACTGAGAAGCTTGCTCCAGGTGACCCTGCTTTGGGCAGGAGTTGGGCTCAAATGATCTCCAGAGGTCCCTGCTAACCTCAGTGATTATGAGTGGGGATAATAATTTTCCTTCATCTGCTGGCCGAGGAGGCTGCTTTGGCTGCCTTTACTGCCAGGGCATACCACCTGCTCAGTCTGAGCTTGCTGTCTGTTCAGACTTCCAGGTCCTTTTCAATAGAACTCCTTCCTAGCAGGTTTGTCTCCAGCCTGTATTCTTGCAAGGTGCTTTAATGCTGATTTATAAAAACCTATTTCTGAGGACTGGTGTGGCTGTGTGAAAAATATGTCTAAATAAAACTACCATTCTTGATTATTTTCAACACAGTTGATAACAGTATTTTGGTGCATTCCTATTGTGAATAAGAATAATGTATTCCTAGTTTTTTTTATAGCTAGTTAATTTCCAAAACTATTTTGTCTTGCATTTCAAGTTGAGCAATCAAAAGATAAAATGTTTCAGTTGTCAATCCACCATGCTCATTATAAAGCTGGTTATCTTTAGAACACTTCTGAAGCGCAGATGATGCATGAGTATTTTTGCATTTTCACCAGTAGGAATAATGACTGTGCATATGGGAAAATTAATTAAACATACATTCCCATATATCCATTGTAATTAGCTTTTTAAATTGCTAAATCATCCATTATAACACCTCAACAGAGTCCTGTTAACGTTCAAGTAAAAATTCATGCTGATCTGAGCCACCTCAAATTGTAATGGTAATATATAAAGTAGAATATAACTCTTCGTAAGTATAATGGTAATAAAATGACCGAAGTGGAAATATATACACTGCATAATGATCTAACCAGATCTATTAAAAATGGCAATGAAGTATTAATATAATTATTTGAAAATTCTTCACAGGATCTTCCAACGGTTTATTTTTAAGGAAAAACTAGGTTGAAGGTAGTTTTCTTTGTACCTTTTCATTAAAGTCTGACAATTGTCTTGGTTATGTCTGCAATTCATTTGAGTAGCTAGTTCAGGGTTATGATAAATTACAGGTCTGTTGTCTGAGAATGTGTTCGTTCGCCAAGATAGATGTAAGGAGTTTGTACTGTAGGTGTCTGCATCTGTCTCTTAACTGTCCCTTGGCACGTGTCTTACAATGTGCTTTTGTGCTCAGATCAAATTTTTGTATCGCAGGTACCACAGGGTCTACCTGTGCAAATGCAGTGATAGCTTGTCTAGGTCTTCTGGGTATGCATCAGCCCAGCACTTCTGGTAAGCTTAGCTACAGGGAGAAAGTAGTCTTCCTCACCCTTCCTCACCTGAACGTGGTACCAGAAATGTGTTGTGTTCAGGGAAAATGGGGTAAGTAACTGTTGCCGAAGCAGTCTTCAGAATCTCCACTAACATCTTATAGATAATACTGAAAGACAGTACTGCAGTCGTGCTCCAACTACTGTATAAACAGGTCCTAACACCAGTCAGAAATGTATGTTTTAGAAATGTGCAAGTCCTCTCAGGAACTGTCAGAAATGCTGAATGCGTGTAGTTCTCATTTGAGTTGCATATTCATACTGTGTCTTTTACTGCAGCTACTATCCCTGTAACTCCATCTGTGAGATAGAACTTCCATATGCTAATAAGTATTTATGAATTTCCAGAAATCTGGATTGTTTGTTTTATGCTAGTGTCTTGCCCAATTTGGATCCTGAGGGTGACAAAGCATCTTTTTGTTTTTTCTTGAAGCTAGGACTATTCTAAGGAAAACAATGGGTTACTTGATCATAAATACGTTTTAAAACACTTATGAAAGTTACAGCTTTTTGTTTTAGAATTAAAATGCAAGATGTGTTGTAAAACTTTATGAATGCTAAGATGTATAATTTCAGGGATGACTCCTGATGATTGCAGACAGATTGCTCTGCTTTGCCGAAAGTGTCTATTGTTGAGTGGAGATTTCTATTCTGATGAATAAACAATAACTTGGGACTACCTTTGCTCTTATTTTTTTCATCACTAGTGACTTTTGTAAGGCTGTTTCTAAACTATGAATCTTTTAAATTCAAATATCTAGTTTTTCAAATTTAGGTATTGGAGAGTCATAAACATGAGAAATTTAATGAGAAATAGGTTCTTCAATTAGGATGGGCATTTGTGCCTGTTCAGGATTCTAGAATGGCTTTTCTTCTAAAGACAAAGGGACAACTTCAACGTTTTTAGTAATTACTTACCTAATTATGCGCCTAAGTGGTATTTCTCTTTTACTGTATCTTCATGTCATATGTGAGACTTAAATCTTCAGAAACATAAGAGTAGCCACAACAGGTACTTCTATCCAGAATCCTTTTGGTATTTATGCTCACATGACTACTGCTTTTTCTCTTATATAATATGTTGGAACAAAAAATGGTTTATGGTGTTTAAAACTTAGGAAGGAAAAGAAGATTCAAAATAGAACAAAAGTCTAGAAACTTTTCTGTAAGCAGGTTTTATTTTTTCAATTCAAGAGAATGTTCTTACACAGAATACACATAAATTACTAATAGGAATGAATACTATTAAGGGCAGACTTTTTTGAGGGCAAAACACATGCAGTATTGTGTCATTCTCTGTGACTTTTCCAAAGGACCTTCAGATCATCAAAGTCTTGTTTGAAGTTCCTCTTCATAGAGTTCTTTGAAGACTCTGTTAGTACCTGAAGAAAAAAAATACATTATGTTGAACAGCATTAGGAAGTTAATAAATGTGGGTAGAGGAGTTGTTGTAACTACAAGCTGTTGGAATGTAATTAACACCATTGTTAAATGAGTCCTGTTCTTTTGATGTGACGGTAATTAAAGCAAGTCTTCTGTTGTCTGTTCTAAACTTGGAATAGTTAAAATGTAAAAAATCCCCACATCTGCTGTCATCTTTCTGTATGGCTCTGAGTAGATTTAGACTGAATATCTAAGGACTGTTTCATGGTTGTTGATGATCTGGCTTCAGACAGATTGTTTCAAAGTAGATCTTGAAATTCTTGATACACCCAAAAACTGAGATTAAAAATGTCAACAGGCATAAACAATCCTTCAAACTCATCTACCCAGAGATTATAATTAACAATGAGTTTGAGTCATATATCGTCAGTCTGCTTTGCAACATATAAAATGTACATTGATTTAGAAGAATTACTGTTAAATCTATTTTTTGTGACATGACAGAGCCATGTAGTAGGAGTATGCTACAGCAATAAAGCTTTACACAAAAATTTCTGAGTTTGTACTAGCACCTGTCCATGAGAGATCTTTTTGGGCTCTCCTGAAAGGAGAAAACATCCTGTTGCTACTTTTAAAACAAAAAATGAGCTTGTGCTTGGTATGTTGTATGCTGTTAGAATCTGTTCTGTCCATCCCATTTTGACATGATGGATTAAAGTTAAAAATAATAATGATGGAACATAAATGTGATGAAAGGTCTGGAATGGTTTATGGGTGACAGATTAAGATCTTCAGCTTGGATGACTTAGCTAAGTGTAGGAATGTAATGTAAGTCTTTAAAATGATGAGCTGCATGATTAAGGTGAATAGGGAGCAGATGCTTTCCATCATCATTTCAATGATCAGAGGGCTGGAGCACCTCTGCTATGAAGACAGGCTGAGAGAGTTGGGGTTGTTCAGCCTGGAGAAGAGGAGGCTCCTGGGAGATCATATAGTGGCCTTCCAGTACCTGAAGGAGCATACAAGAAAGTTGGGGAGGGACTTTTTACAAGGGCATGTAGCAAGAGGATGAGCAGTAATGGTTTTAAGCCATTAAGGGTTTAAATGATTTAAACCATTAAGGGAAGAGGATGGATTTAGGTTAGACATTAGGAAGGAATTCTTTAGTGTGAGGTTGGTGAGACACACTAACAGATTGCCCTGGGAAGCTGTGGATGCTCCATCCCTGGAAGTGTTCAAGACCAGGTTGGATGGGGCTCTGAGCAACCTGGTCTAGTGGGTGGTGTCCTTTCCCATGCAGGGGGGGTTAGAACTAGATGATCTTTAAGGTACCTTCCAACCCAAACCATTCTATGATTCTGTAATCTCTTGATGCAATACTTGTAATACTGCTGCTGTGTGTTAGGCCTGAGGAGAGTGGTTAACTAAGCTGCAGAGCTGCTTGTCAGAGTGTGAAAAGTATTTTACATTGGTTTGGAACCTGTACAGTTTGAAGTTAGATTGAAGAAAAGTCTTTAAACAACTTAAAATAACAAAATACCATCTTGAGTTAGGGTCTCAGTACTGCAAACTGGAAACCGAAAGAATGCTGCAGGTGTGTCACTGTGGCCTTATTTTGCTCTTATTGTCCTCTGTAGTAATTTGCTGCTGGTTGCTCTCAAAAGGGAAAAAAACAAGGTGAATCTTTTGTTTGGCCCAGTAGCCCATTTAAAGTTTGTAACAGTACGCCTTTGTTGAGACTTCAGGTAATAGAATATTGAGGTTATCAGTAGGTTTTATCCTGAGGGCTGTTGTTTTTCTTCAGGACAAGTGTCTTCAGAAGCTCTTAAGGAGCCTCTGACACTTTAGAAGCCAAAAATGCAGTTTTCTAGACTGTCACCAAGAATAAAATTTTCAGTAAGAGAACCAATCCCATTAGCAGTTGGTTCTGAATACTTACAAAACACATTGTTTTCTGCATTTTAGATGAAAAATACTGTGCTGTGTGCTTCAGAATAAAAAAATATTTTTTCTTTAAAATTACAGTGTTTACTTTTGGGATTTTTAGTGTCCGTATTCATGATTTTAACATTTTACCCAGATCTGAGCTGTTATCTGGCTTAATCAAAAAATATACGCGGAGCACTTGTTTCATTGCTACTTTAAAAGCTTTTGTAATTTGGAATACATCCAGTTGTGTAAAATGGAAATGTGATTACACAGCCTAGCATAAGATTGAGTCTTTCCTTCTTAGGTTATAGATACTCTTATAACATGAGAAGCAGTACCTACTTTTTAATAACATGTTACATTTTCCATCCTATTATATAGGAATATTTTTTTCCATGTAGAAAATTTTGGGCTGCAATGCTTTGTAATTCTCTTTCTTTCTTCTTAGGAAATTTTAGATTTTCAGAAGTCAGGGTTAATAATGAAAAATGTTGAAAGATCTTTTCTTTTAAAGGAAGTATCTTGGAGTAATTGTGGAATGTGCTATGGAATATGTGCAAACAGCAAGCTCCAACACAGTTGTGTATGTGTTCTTGTGCATATGCACCCTCTCTTTTGAACTAAATTTAAGATGGAATTTAATTAACATGTAAATTTAATTAACATGTAAATGAAATATTGAAATGAGTTAAAAAAATGAAATTGAGAAGATACCTTTCTGACATAGTGAGAAACCCCGTTCCCCGTCCCCCCCCCCCTATTTTTTTTTGGGTCATCTTCTGTTCATGTGATAATATGCTTGAACATATCTGAACTGATGTATAGGAATACTTAAATATACATCACTGGAGCAAAGAGACCTCTAGGTATGCCTATGCAGATTGTTTAATGTATCCTTTATATTTAAAAACTCTGATCGGAACAACACATGAAGGCTTTGTCTCAAAGCTTTCCATTTGCTTCCATAAATGGTTCTGATATTTTAATCACTGGTTTTGGTGAACAGCTTGTGTGTCCAGAAAAGATAAGAAGCACTGTGCCTGTACTTGTGCTTGGCTGCAGTCATTACTGTCAAGTTATTGACAGTGTCTTTTCTTTTCAATTTGGCTGTCTCTGTTTCTCCTTCCACGATGACATTAAAGGTTGTTTTCCTTTCGTCTTCAGCTTTCTTCCTCTCTTGAAATTATCCTATCATAATCTATTTAAAGAAAAAGGTGGGAGACTTTGTTTAGCTAAAGCATGCAAAGTCTGAGGTTTCAAAATAGAAAGCATTCCTGATAACGCTAACTCTAGGAAAAATCATACATGCACTATATTAAGAAGTGCAGTAAGGTTCTGCATCATTCAAAAGGCATTGTTTCCCCAAGGTTCTTGGCTTAGAGAGCTGCAAATTTGTTTAATTTTGTGACCCTGGGAAACAATTTTTAATACTCTGAAATGCCTTCTGTATGTTTTAAAGTAATATAAATCAGTGTGGAAAGGCAAAGGATCTAAAATGTCAAAATTGTTTATGTGTAGATAAGAGTTGCATTTTGAAACTCAAAAGTACTTCCTAAGGAATGAGTAGAAAAAGCAATATAGCATGTGTTTATTTGTGTAAATATATCAAGTAAATCTGTATATATGCACACAAAAGGATATATATTACTTATACCTACAAATTTATTGTATGTATTATTATGAATACACATCTTATATTTATATATAATAATATGTATTTGATTCCTTCTGTGTATGCTTACAGCTGTCTTTGCCCTTATACACCAGATGGCATTCACAAATGCTATTTGCATTCCTTTTTCCATGTGTAATTGAAATAATTGAAGTCACAAAGAAAGATTTTCAGTTTTATTACAGATTCATTGTTATGAAGTACTTGTAGTATTTTGGAAGAGATTTAAAATCAAAATAACATGGAGATATGTTGAACTTACTGACCAGTTGTTTTGGTAATACATTTAACATGCACTTAAAAAGCATATGTGTTCTTTTTATCACTTCATAAGATAGTAAGATTTTGAACAGATAGTTGGCAGTACCGTGGCTGCCTGTGGTGATTAAAAATGAGTACATTTGTTACAAAGTGCATCAGAGTGACACAGAATCTCATTGATATATGTGGTTGAAAATACTAGAATCTACTTTGGTATATTGCTCCTGTTTAGACAAATAAAAAATGCTAGCAGTGTGTGGTACAAATACTGCAACATTTGAAGGATATTAAGAACACAAGCAGTACCATCCTAATTTCACTCAATATTGCTTTCTCAGTATATCCACATGAAATGCTACCTTAGGACTTATTTTTCAAGATAAACACCTTTCAATTTTCTATCTTACTGTCAGCGTTCAGAATAGAGTAAACAAAATGAATGAGACTTGATGTCCAGTGATTAATCATGCTTTTAGAAACTAATCTCTCTTCCTCCCCCCGACACTTTTTTTGTGAATGAGAGGAGTCCCAGTTAAATTTGTACAGTGCATTTTTTCTCCACTTTCTAATCAAGCTTATTCCATTTAAAAGTTCTCTAACTTAAAGTAAGGAATTACCTAATACCTATTTTCATGTTTAGTGCCATCAATAATTTAAATAATTTATTTTAAATTATCATTATTTTTTAGAAGTCCTGCCAGACCCAGTTGTAGTTGCAGGTCAGTGGGGTGCTTATACTAACCTCTACAGAGTAAGTACAGACTATTAACACAAAGATTTGAGACTGAAGGAAGTTTTGAGCCCTTGTGACATTATGAGCTCTTAACCTTCTGTATTGTAAGGTGGAACTAACCGTGTGTCATATGTAAATTCTTATTAGGAAGTGTCAAGAACAGTGGTTAGAAATAAAGGCTTTTTATGTTAACTGTTGGCTGAATCTCTGTTGAGGCAAGACAATCCTATTCTCAGTTTCTTATGAAATTTTCAGAGTTTGTGTTTTGCTTAATATCAATGGTCAAAGTTACAGAAGGGATGAATGAGGGAATATCACAAGAATTAGCTGGACGAGTAATGAAACATCCCTGTGAGGACCCACATCTCTGAGGGGGGAATAAGCAGGAGAGTTGAATACCTGAACACTTTCCCCCAAAAAGTTAGTAGACAACTTGTATTGGGTTTATGAGGCAAAGTTTTGGTAGTGTGGGAGCTGCGGGGCTGAATTCCATAAGAAGCTCCATGTTGGACAGAGCCAGTTCAAGCCAGCTCCAACATGGACCTGTCACTAGCCAAAGCTGAGGCCATCTGTAATGCTTGCGGTGCCTCTGTGGTAATAGAGTTAAGAAAGGAGGAAAGATACTGTGCAGCAGCTGTAAGATGTGTGAGAAAAAGTGAGAGAAACAACCCTGCAGACACCAAGGTCTGTGAAGAAGGAGGGGGAGGAGGTGCTCCAGGTGCTGTAGCAGAGATTCCCATGCAGCCTATAATGAAGACCGTGGTGAAGTAGGTTGCACCCCTACAGTCCATGGAGGTCCGTGGTGGAGCAGGTATCCACCTACAGCACATGGAGGACCCCACATGAGAGCAGGTAGAGATGCCTTGGTGGAGACTACGGCCTGTGGAGAGCCCATGCTGGAGCAGGCTCCTGGCAAGACCTGTGGCCCCACGGAGAGAGGAGCCTGTGCAGGAGCAGGCTTTCTGCCAGGACATATGGCACGTGGGGAGTGGCAGATAGGAAGTGCTTAGAGCTGACCCATTCTCCCGCACCACTTTCTGGAGAGGAGGTAGAAGAGTTGGGATAAAGTTCAGTCAGATTTTGCAGTGAATATCACCAATTAAATTGTATGATAGAGGAATTAAAATCTTAAGAGCTATACTTCTGTGTTGCCCTTATAAATAATTTATTAATTTCAAGAGTGTTATTTTTTTGTCTTTAAGTGTGTTACTAGCTTTTTCCTTCACCTGTAAGCACAAAAAGAACAAGAACAATAGATAACAGAATACTTTTTATGTTTGCCGAGTCCTTCTCACACTTTCACAAACTCCAGAAAGTCAATTACAAGTGTCATAGGAGGGAATATGTATAGTGTAGTTTAATTAGAAGAGAGGGCTGGGGGAGCCAGCAAAGATCTTTGCAGTTAGATGAGTCAGCCTAAGTAGAAGAGTGACTCCCAGCTGTGTTCATTTCCAGCTGAAATAATTAACAGAAAAATAAATGAATAGGCAAAATATCAAATACAGCGAAGAGCGAAGTTATCTGTTTTCAAATCCAAGATGACAGTTTAGGATTGCATTTCCAGGTGTACATGGAGTAAGTGATGCTTTGTGAAAGAAAACAGTTTGGGATTCATAGGTCACAGTTGGCAAATGCACAGCCTGGGGAGAGACTGATGATCAAAGTAGTAGTGTTTTATCTCTATGTTTTGACTTTGTGTTAAATACATGAAGATACTTTTCCAGAGGATCTGTTATAGATTAAATAATTGATTATTGTATTGCTATACTTGGAGCACAGTACTACTTCTAGAAATGCCAGTTTCCAAACATTTGGAAAAAAAATTGAATAGAAGTTTCATTGGTAGAGTTAAATTGTGTAAAGAAAAAATAACATACTATTTCCTAAAGATGCTGTGTCCTGCATATAATACCTAAGTAATACAGGAGTGTGTCAGATGTATATCAAAGATATTGTCCCAGTGCATGGGATAGTTTCGCTGTCTCCAAAATAGGATGCTCATGTTCTATTTCAAAGATAAAGTCAACAAGATGAAATGGTTGCCTCTTTTATTTGGTGATTCCTGTGGAAAATTCCAAAATTCTAAGAATGATCCTTGCTTCCTCATCAACCCTGTCTTGATTTATACATCAATATATCAGTCACTGTGAAAGCGCTACTGCTAGGTCAGCAGAGAGCTCTGCTAGATTTTTAAAAATTACTAATATTGTGGTCAGTTACAGGTGATCAGAGCACATAATAGTTTTCTTGATAGTGTAAATCACTATAGTTTGCTGATGTACTATAACATTTTCCTTTGTGAAATGTTAGGTTTCATATTTAATGGCAGTTTAACAGAACTTGAAGATTGAACCACAATTCAATTTCATAAAACAAAACAAAACGCATGTGTAAATATAGTCAAGTTTATCACTTTTTTTTTTTTAAATAAGAATAATAATGTCTTAAGATACATAAAAACGAACTAATATTCATCCCTTTAAGGCCAAGTTAAAATCTGAAATCAAGTCAGGAAAAGTTAATATTTGAGCATTAGTGATTTTTTTTTTTTTTTAGGATTATTTTGGGGAGAGTTGCTCAGCTCTCCATTTGGTGTTCATGAAGGGATTATTCACACAGTAGCAATTGGAAAATAAAATAAATCTTTTACTCAGTTTTTTCTGTGTATGTAGTTGTTACATCAAAACAGCTTTACATAGCAACTTTCTTTTAAAATATATATTGGTAATTTTCTTTTCTTGCATCTCTCTATATGGAAAACCAGAAAAAATTGAATCAAGTGAAGGGATTGTCAACCAAGTATTTAGAAACATTGCTGTGTGTTTACATAATGTCTTTATTTTAAAAGATAGATCACTTTAGGGTTAAAGTGGAGATACCTTTCTCTGTATCTCAAACTGTAGTCTATATTATAGAGCTCCAATCCAAGAATAAATTAAAATAACCCCAGAGTTAAAAAATTCAAAGAAATACATGCAAATACCCTGCCATTTTTGCTGTGTAGCTTGTGTGTTAGATTTTGATTTGTGATATTAACTGTAACCTTGGGTTCAGAACAGTCATGACTCTATTGAAATAAGACTTTTGATTTCTTATGTTGCTGGAAGGTACTGTTCTGAGCTTCTGAAGATCAAATTCTTACCCCATCACTGATTAGGGTTTAAACTCTCATATTTCCTACATTATTTGTGAAAAAACTGTAAATTTATGGAGAAAAAAACCAAACCTTTATAAAAATCTGTAACATGGCACATGTTGGCATTTAAGATTATAGCCTTTTAGAGCTACTTGGACTTCGGTAATAAAGCTGTAACTTCAGGGCCACTGGATTAGCAAGTGGAGAGTAATTGGTGCAGTAATAGCTATAGGACATGCTGTTAGAGACAGGGACTTGAAGCAGGACTATACAGATAACTTACTACTTATCTCTAGAAACAGACCTAGGAAATGTAAAAACAAAACATGAACACCTTAAGAAAACGTAGAGAAATACATGGATTGAGTAAGTAATTGAAAGAAAAGAAACTTCCCCCCCCCCCCAAACTTAAACTTATATATGATCTCTTCTTCAGGATAACTACACGTTTGCACAGCCAGGAATTCAAAAGAAAGTGAAAATGCTGGAAGAACTTGTTAGTCGGATTGATGGTAAGTCTTAAAAGCTTACCTAATTTCTAACTGGTGTTTCGTTGAAGTGCTCAGTTACAATGTTTGCAGGAAGTCAAGCCAACATCCCTGCAGTTGCCTGCAATGGTGGGGTAATGTCGCCTTCCTCAGATGAGATGTCATACTCAGTCAGTTTGGCGTTCTGGCCTTTGCAGGATCACTGTCATGTATCATTTAAAAGAAAGCCACTGGAGCATGAGCCACTTTCATTACTTTTTATTAAGGCAATATAATCAAAATTCAATTGCAATTTCTTTGCAGCAGAGTAATGGTCACATACAAAAGGCAGCCAGTATTCACTTCACATTAAGCTCAATGATTGTTGTAATTCGGGCGAGTCACAGTGGTTGTTTATGGTTGTCCTTCGGCACTATGTTTTGTGCCTTGGTGCTATCTGGAATGCCTGAATAATTTCTCTGTGGAATCCAATTAATTATGAACTCTGGAAATAACATCTTTAATATTATAGATAAATTACAGTGTATGCAGGGGTAATTTTAGATTATGCTTTCATGTTTTAGCAGGGCACTTTGAAATATTTTCTACCTTCATCCTTAAAATAATTCCCTTCATGAAATGCTGACTGTCATATTGCTCGAACAGAGTTTAATTAAATGAAATGCAAGAGATAATGCTTGCCCATTCTAAACATACTCTCTTGATAGTTTGTTAAATTAATGAATAGGGTATTAACAAAATGTTGCCAAGCAGAACCAGGCATATATTTGCAACACTAGCCTGTAAGTGATGAGATAGAAAAAATATTTCTTGCTCAGCTTAGTATTTGATAAACTCTTGGAAAGATTAATTCCATCTTTTCACATACTGTGAGTTTTTCTTGTGCCAGTGCTTACCTTAGCAGATTTTGGTTTGACCTGCACATACTTGCATCCTGAATATTTGATAATGTTCTTTGTTTCTTTTTAGGGTATAGCATTATTTTAAATGATCGAAACTAAGGGCAGGAGAACAATGATTATGTAATGTTACACTGTCATTGTAAATGTATTTAAAATTTTTTGTTGTAGATGTATTCCTTGTTGAAAATGTAAATAAATATGGAAAATACAAGGGAATGCTTTTATAGATAAGGTAGCAAAATATTTATATTAAATTATTTTTAAAGCAATGTGTTTTGTTACTTCAGAAACAGTCTAACACACTTGCAGTGTAACTTTTTTAGCAATTGATTACATAATAAATAAAGTGCTTCCTGAACTTGATAAATGAAAAATTTTAAACAAATTGTTTATTCAAGTTTTTAAAATGAGAAATAACATTCTGATAATAAACCTTAGGATTCTGTTTAATAAAAATTATAATATTTAGTTTCTAAGGAGGAAAGAAATGCTGAAGGCTTGTTTGTACGTTCAGTGCTTTAGGGATATAGTTAAATACCTATTCTCAGTGATTAGGTTTAGGAAGCATTTTTTTAAGACTTTACACTTAAAAAAAAAAAAAAAAAGATGCAATTACAGCAAATAAATGTTTTCCTAAACTTTACTAGGCTTTGTAACTGAAAGTTGAAGTGTGCTTTTCTGATTTAAAGTAATTTTGTGGGGTCTTTATAGGACTGTATGTAATAAGACATTGCTGAAGTAGTCCCACACCAGAACTTTAATTGTTTATTTGTATTCCTAAATGTAGGTCCAGTATTTTCTTCAATGTTTTTTTATCTAAATTGTATAGTGTTTAGTAAAGGAGTCATAAATACAATTAGATTTTACCTTGAGCTATAGATTTTAACTTATCTTGTTTTTCCTGGCCTAATCCAGGGAACTTGCAGGAAATTTGTGGATGCCCCATCCCTGGAAGTGTTCAAGGATAGGTTGGATGGGGCTTTGAGAAACCTGGTCTAGTGGGAGGTGTCCCTGACCATGCAGAGGATTTAGACCTAGGTGGTCTTTAAGGTCCTTTCCAACCCAAACCATTTTATGATTCTGTGATTATGGCAGATTTTGTATCAGTGTCTGTGACTGTAGATAAGTACCAAGAGTTGTTTTTTTAAATTAAGATGGGTACTGAAAAATACTTTTTCTACACTAGAATTTTTTTCTGGTAGTTTTTTGTAGGTATCATAAGTGTTTGCTAGCTGATGTTGATTTTTCTTACTGGTCTAAATATTTACAAAGTAACATAGGTTAATGAAAACTGTTTTTAAAAATAATGTGAATTAAAATGCTTCAGAGTCAGGGATATCTCATTACACGTTTTTTCATTATAGAAACTA
The DNA here is from genome assembly GCF_020740795.1 of Apus apus. Taxonomy (NCBI): domain Eukaryota; kingdom Metazoa; phylum Chordata; class Aves; order Apodiformes; family Apodidae; genus Apus; species Apus apus. The sequence continues at coordinate 189,401,660 of NC_067282.1, read as the reverse complement.
TGATGTATTTTAAAAATTAGTCATTGCTATTTGAAAAGGAATCAGTAAGATTTGGGTGGAATTGACTTTATGGAAACCTAGAACCTAGTTAGCTTGAATGGGGCCTCTGGAAGTCAGCGTTCCAAACAACTGCTCTTGCCTTTCTATCTAAGGGGAGAGAGGCAACTGGGATCAGGCTGTGGGAACTCCAGGGATGGAGACTCTGCAGCCTCTTTCAGTAACTGTTTAAGGATTTGACTATGGTCATTGTAATTGTTGGGTAGCTAACTGTGGATTTGTACTACTGTAATTTCTTAAACTTTTGGATGCCTCGGGTAAGAGATCCTGACCTCTTTGGCTTTTCGGTGGAATCATGACATAGTTTGATTAAATATGTTGTTTTGCTTTACTCTTCTCCATTTATTTTTGCTTTTGTCTTTTTAACTTTATGCTGAGTCTGTAGCTAAAGGGAAAATTATGGTTTATGTGAATTCAGTAACTTTGTTTTTAAAAAAGAAATCTCATTATTTGTATTTACTGTAAATATCCTAAGTGCTAATTAAGGTTATTGTGGGGAAAAAAAAAATACTCCTATTGCTGCTATGTCACATTATTTTCATGATGCTGGGTGACTGCATGGTGAACAGAATCTTAACATAATAAGTAGCTGTGTGAGTGGATGAAGCTTGTACAGTTTGTTTGCTAATGGAAATGGATTACCAGTGTATGAAAAGTGATGCTTGCCCTTTGGAAAGTGTTAATGTGTTATGTTAGTGATTCAGACAACCTTCATTAGCCCAGCCTTATGGATCACAACTCCTCTCAAAGTAACTGTCCTTGTGCATATACTGCAGAACATTGCAGTAGGCTTCAAACAGCTAAACTTTTATATTTATTTCATCATAATCACAATCTGCTTAAACTCCATAAAATAATTGTGATAAATCATGTATTTAATGGAATTTTTGAGTTTGATTTTGAATATTGTTATAAACCAGATGGAATCTGAATATGAAACATTATTTAATTTCATTTAGCTCCTTGTCATCATCACTCAGATTGTTCTAAGATTTATTATAAAAATATTGAGAGGGAAGATCAAGAAATAGCTTAATAATACAAGAATCTGTTAGGGTTATTTGTAACTAATTATATTTTTTTGTTTCCTGTAATGTCAGTAGACCTTTTCTTCTCTACATCAAGAACCATCTCTCATGGTTTGTTAAAGGTCACATTCACGTGGCATTCTTTCTTTCACTTTTGCTTCTTTTCGGCTTGAATGCAAAGAAATGTGGTGTAGGATTGTCAAAATTAATTCAGGATTTGTGTTTCCAGATTTTTCAGATATTTAGCATTTGGCTGGTTTCATGCTTGGGAGAGTCTCAGCTTCCTCAGTTTACTGTAATACATCTGCTAATTACATTAGAGCATGAGAAAGCTGGAGAAAGCTGAGCATTTGTAAATAAAAGTAGTATTAGGTTTCTATAAACATTGACAAGTTGGGTGACATTCTCTCTAAATCAGCAAGAAAGCAGTTCCAGAAAAAAATAGCCTATTGTATATTTTATGTCAGCTTTGTAATTAGCATTACGATAAACTATAAAAAGCAATATTGACAACTGAACTTAGTATAAATATACTATATCTTCTGTGAGGGTAAATTTGGGATGGGTTTGGTTTTTTAACATCTTGTGTAGAAAAACTCCTGGAGTTTGCATCTGTATTCTGCACACCCTGATCTGTGCTTATCTTTTCTTAAAATTAAATACGTTTTGTGTTATTAGTGTTCAAGAAAATTGCACTAGTAATCACCAATTATATTGTAGAATTGGGCCTTGAATCTTATTAACAAGAAATGGAAAAAGAAAACTGCAGAAAACTATTAAAAAAAAAAAGAAAGAAAAAAGAAGAAAGAAAAAGCTCTTACTGTTGCCCCACCCTTCTTTTGAAAATAGAAGTCATGGCAAAATATCTAAGGACATACATTTGTAATAAAGTTTTTTCACATCATGGCCTTAAATTTATAGTTTGCATGTATTTTTGAAATTTATGCACAAAAAATTTACAGTTTAAATCTCTTGTATATATTTGTGTTATGTGTATATAAGCACGTAAAGTTCTTCATGAAACACAGTCAATGAAAATGTTTTCTTTTTATATGTTTTTGTTTATCCACAGTGATAGAGCTTATTTAATTGTGTCATTCTGTGTACTTCTCATGCTTTGAAATATTTGATGTAGATGTGTCTGAAAGGTTGGTTGATAGAATTCTTAATATTAATGTATTTTTTATGTTTTTTTATTTGATTGGAGATGCTTATAAAACATCCTTCTTTGGAACAGGATTAGTGATGATAGAATTATCCTTTCTAATATTTGAGATGATTTAAGAGCTGTGTGTTCTTTCTGAGCTGCTAAAGTTTCAAATGTCCAGACTTCACTTGGGATTCCTCCAGTTACTCCTCAGAACCTTGTGTTGGCATTCAGCAGTTTCATGTCCCAAGAGATAAAGATGCCTATTCCCATAGTACTGTCCAATGCTTCAAACACAAATGTTTCACTATTCTGCTCAGAACTTAGTTTCATATGATTAGTTAATCCCAAAAAGTACTTAGAGATATTTTTTGAGTAGTTTTGATACTTCTGTAGTTTCTAAAAGACATTTATGTGCTGATTGAACTTTTTAAACTGCAGAGGGAAATTGTTTAACTTTTTTGATTAGGAAAATCTGAATCTCAGAAAGACAAAATATCAACAGTTACTAATTCATTTTATTACTAAAAATCTTACTGTTTAATAAGAACTTGCAGAACAAGTGATCTGTTCAATATACCATGATAGATATAGATTATCTAATTTGGGTTTTAATTTGAATCTTGGGTATTCATACAACGAGCTGATGATGAAAGTGTGGTAGTACGTGGCATTTGATCAATCTTTGTTACGTATGCAGTCATACTGATGGTTTTTTAAAACTATGGTTAAAGAATACTTAATTGTATGTGCAAAATTGTGTTCATTTATAATTATATTGTAAAGCATTTTACTGACACCTATAATTTTGAAATAGGATTGTGTTGAAGTATCTGGAAAAAATACTTGTAATAGTATTACAATTGTAATTGTAATAGTTAGAAAAGTCTGGTATTCTTTAGCCATGTGGAATAATTTTTAATTGGAAATGGAAATATAATTTATTTACTGCTGCTGTTGAAAATTAGTGATTAATAAGGACCTCTCTCTCAAGACTATATGTCAGCTTGGTGCTGAAGTGATTAAAAGTCTTGTAAGCATTTTCATAATTGTTTTAATTAATTTGTGCTGCTCTTCTTTTTAACAAAGTGATCTTACTTAGCTCACCAGTAGCTATTTTTTATCTGATTTCATGGTTGTAATTACTGTATTATACTTTAATCCACTCTTAAGTGCTGCTCACTGGGCATTGTAATTAATATCTCTCTTAAATAATATTTTAGTTTTAACATGGAGATTATATTCGTATGCTATTACAGAGTTCAGAGATCTTAGCAAGAGCTGAGGCTGACTGTAAAATAATTTGTAAATTCCTGACCTTTGTAAGCACTTTAACTTTTAAATAGCCCAAACTTACTATTCTCATGGCAAATTAAACAAAAGGGAAAAAGAATTTTAACGTGGCAGGGAATTTGAAGTGCTAGGCGTAACCCCAGTTATGAATATGCATTGTTATTAGTTAGAAAACAGGCTACAGAAGTCCAGGGAATGGTATTTGGAAGTAGAAGTGTCTCATCAAACATATTTCTCACTGTAATTTGTTGCACTTTGAATATTGAGTTCCACCAGGAAACACAAGATGTATTTTTAACTTTTAGCTAGCATAGTAGATCTTCTTTGATTGCTACTGTTTTTCCTAGTCGTTTTGTCCATTTTGCACTGAGTACCACAGAACTGTTACCTGCCTTGATTCTTTCTTCCTTCCCTCCTCCTTTCCCTCTGATTCCCTCCCAACTCTAGTATTTTCTTCTTTTGCTTTGGAATTGACATCTTGGGCTCTTTAGTATTGGAATATCAGCTGTATTGTTTGTGTATGAAGATGAAGTTTCAGTCATAGCCACAAGCTGTACATTTAGTGAGCTAAATTCAGATAGACCTGTATCTAGATTGCAGGCCATGAGGAGAATATAATTTGGTAATATTTCTGGTTTTATGCCTGTCATTTTGTACAGGACTCTTAAATTTGTTTTTTAAAATGTTTTTATTAAAATTCTTCCAATAGATGATTTTAGCCAGGTATGAAAAGCAATGTAATTCTGGAATAAGGTATAATCAGCGTGTAAATCTTTTACGTGGATGCTTGCTATTACTTGATGCAGAATTGTGTATCATAATGAGATCTTGTCTTCAAATACATGTTTATGATCTTTTTAATGTCTTTTTCAGTCATTGGTAACTTCTTTTGTTATAATTTTATACTAATAAAAATAAATACACATAGCTAGTAATAAATAATTGCCAAGCTGTAGTCTTGACAGAATTACTTTTCTTTAGGCTTTTGTTAGGTTAGGAAGTTGTAAGCCTTTATCTGGCTCCAATAAACATACCGTCTTTTAGCAATGCAGAAGTGATTCAGAAAGGGAGAGAATGAAATACAAAATTTGTTCTCAGTAGGTAGAATACTTAAAAAGAAAGCAATCTTTGGTATCAGTGTTCTTTCTTTTGGACAAGGTTCAGTATGTGGGATTTATAATTTAAAGGGAATGGCAATGTTTAAAGAATCTAGGTGTAGTAGAAAAGGTCTCAATGTTTTATTACTATATTAACTGAATGGATGGTACACATGAGCTGGTGGTGGTGAAGTTGGTTGTGATGTCCCAACATGAATAAATGAAGTGGCACTAACTGTTTCATGTTAATCGACTGTCTATGAGACTAGGCTGTGCAAAATGGGCTGCAAAATGGGCTGCAAAATGGCAGAAGACAGGCATGGATGACCGTATCCATATAGTGGTTGATGCTGTCAAAGGGTGATTGTTCCCTTAGAACGTCTGGAAGCTTGCAGGCTGTACTTAAGAAAAAGTTAAAATGTTTGTGCTAAGTCAGAGGTGAACCGTAAGCAGTCCCTTCTTTTCAGGACATTTGAATAAAATAGTTCCCTGAAGACCTTGAGTATCTATGAAGTAATTCTTAGTTATGTGCAATAGTTCAGTGACCCCTAGGTTCCTCCAGAAGTCTATTACCTGCCAAATATTTTTTGTTTTAAAAAATGTCGTTGTCAGGTTTGTGTTGTCAGGGAACAGTCCAGAAGAGTAATTAGAAAATTAAAGACAAGCTTCTATGTTAATTCTGCAGACTTCATGCATTTAAAAAGGAAAGGGTTTAAAGTTTTGAAACAATGGTTCTTGAGGTGTCATGCTTTCTTATTAGGTGCCAGTGTTATTATCTCTGAAATGTCAGTGATTTTTAAAACTAACAAGATGACTAATTAAAAAACAGAAAATTAAGGTAGTGGAGATTCTCACCTGTAGTAGATGTGGAGATGGTTATCTGAAACATGTCAGTGCCTCATGCTCTTTGCTTTCTTTCGCTTGTCTTCCATTATGTTAGTCTCTGAATAATTAATCCATAATGCTTGCCTTCACTGGCATGGTCCAGAAAGAAGAAAATCCTGCTAGATTGCTGCTGGAATACAGAAGCTCTAACATATTTCTGTAGCATATTCTCATGTGTTAAACGAGCAATTACATCACTCTGTATGTAAATGGCAGTGCCAATAAGCCTCTGTGGCAAATGTTGGCTCATTATTTTGCTGTTCAATTTTTACTGGTCCCGGGGGAGTTATTCTTGTAGCTACTGTATGCTTTTCAAGAATTGTGTGTCTCTTCATGAGAAATATATACACTTTTCTTTCTTTTGTTGAACTAAATGGCCTAGTTATTGGAGATATTTAGCTTAACTGCACACCAGATAATTTCTAACTCCCATTTTATCAATACTTCATAAGTATTTAATTGTAAATATAAAAAGCATGAATTGTTAAAAACCAAGTGCCCAAGTTATGAAATATGAGCGAAAAATGAACTTTAAATAATATTCAAAAGTGTCAAAATGTAGGTGTAAAGTCAAATGTCAGGAAAGATTGCTAGGGTTGATAGGAATCTTTAAATAAAGGTCAAAACCAAAAGGCTAATATTGTGAAGTAATAAATTACACAGATGCAGTGGCACCATGCTGTGCCACTATAATTTGGAAATTCATGCATAATTTTAAAATTATTTTACAGTTCCTCTTTGCTTGTAGGTAAACTTTCCTAGGCACTCATTCTGATTATATCCCCTAGTCAGGACATGAGTTAAGTTGTGCTTTAGTGCAGGTTATTTCTGTCCTTATGTGTGACTTTGTGATTCTGTACTCATCTACAGCTTTAATTCTGAAGTCAGTAAAACAGCATGAGAAGCTGTCATTAAACACTAGCAATAAATATTTTACGTGCATAGGTCCTCCTACCATAGGAAGCATCTGTTTAAGGCGGCTAAATGTGATCATTCAAACTAATATATCCAATAAGTGCATTTATTAAATTACACACCGTTGTAAATGCTTTTTATGTACAAAATACTTAATTTTGGTGGCATGCTTCTTTGGAATGCATCTGTGTAAGGTATTTTAATTTTTAATCAGAAGACTTGCTATACCAAAATTTTATATGTAGATTTATTGAAATTATTGGGAGACTTATTAACTGTAGTTCTTCTGTCCTTTTGATAAAAGAGCTGTCTTTTGCAAAAACTGTAAAATAATTTGCTATCAGAAACCATAGTAGATCTATTTTCTATAAAATAGTTGAAGCCTGAAGGCTGACAGTAATTATATATCTTCCTTCTTCATTGCATGCACATACTTATTTTCATTGAAATGGAAAACCTAAGTTTAGATTATGACTGCCCAAATTACCTTTATCAGCAAAACAGCCTCTGCTCATGATTACTTACAAAGTAGGAAGAATTAGCTTTTTTAGTAAAAGCATCTTCTATTCTAGTCTTGCATCAATTGTATATAATGCACAGAGCTTAGTAGCCTATTTTTCAACTTGTTTAGACTAGAAAGCAACTTCTGAGAAATTAATTAGGCCTATTAACAACTGTAGGTGAAATGTCACAACTGGCACAATTTATTGTTCTTCATTACTTATTTTCAATGGCTACAAGCAACCAAATTACATTTGTTTCTGCTGTGTGAAGAATGTTTGAGTTAGTAACCAGTTAGAAATAAAACTGACTTTTTGCATCCTGCTTGATGCAGTGGATTATCTAATTATGGTAATCTGCAATATAGGTGTCTAAATGTGACATTTAAAAAATAAATTTAACATAATATCTCATTTAGGTATATCTAACTTGTAGATAAATCTGCCTAGAGCACAGGCAGACACACAGTAGTAATTCTGAGCTTGTCCTGAATAACTAAGCTAATAACATTGTGCTGGGTGAAGAACCAGCTGAACTGCAGGGCTCAAAGGGTTGTGGTGAGCAGGGCTACATCTGTCTGGCAACTGGTCACCGGCTGTGTCCTTCAAGGTTCAATTCTAGGGCCAGTTCTGTACATATTTTTATCCTGATCTGGATGCAGAAGTTGAGTGCACCATTAGTGAGTTTGCTGATGATACCATACCAGGAGAGGCTGTTGACTCTCTTTAGGGACAAGAGGACTTGCAGAGGGATCTGGATAGATTGGAGCATTGGGTGATTTATCATTAAGTGATAAATTTAAATAAGTGATATATTTATTATTTGAAAAATTAAGAAGAACAAATGCCAGATTCTGCACTTGGGAGGAAGTAGCACTGGGTACAAGCATAAATTGGGAGAGGAGTGTTTGGAGAGCAGCCTGGCAGAAAGGGAACTGGGGTGGTTGGTTGACAGCAAGCTGAGCTGTGTCCCCTGGCAGCCTTGATACTGGCTGTTGTCTCTCCCCCAGCTGGGGCAGCTGATGACTTGCAGGAAGCCTGGGAAAGAAGAGTGTGAAGGTCATGGGAGGATCTTAGATTTGTAGAGGAAGGAAGCTGATTAATCACAGGGTTCTTGAGACTGGAAGGCTCAGGCTATTATGGGTAGTAGAAAATCTATCACAAAGTTCTCATGTAATTCTAGAAATACCAACAATATGTAGGCACAATATGTAGTAGTAATGCTGTAGTGCTTTTGCTGTACATATAATGACAGAGACGGAGACAGATTATTCAGGACCATATGAGATCACTTAAGAGGGCATAAGATCATTACCTTTCCACCCTCATTCTCTCCCTTTCCACTCCTCATAGTAGCAGTTCAGTCTATTGTATAGCAGAGGCATCTAATTACCTAGTTAGTTATACATAAAAAAGATTCATTTAAAGATTCACACATCTTTATATATAGCTATGACTTTAAAAGTTCCTAGGAGAAGTAGCAGATAGTTTTAAGATGTACATAAACTGTTTGATATATTTGTCTGTATTTATATAACAGAAGGATGTGACTTGAGGAACACACATACCAGGTCTGCCTAAGAGTTCATTAACCACAGACAGAGGCTGAGAACTGCCATGGAGAAAAACTGGTACTTTATACATTTCCAGGAGTATTTGTTTTTAAACACTATTGGAGACAGAATGTTGCGATACATGGACCTTTCATGTAAAGTGTTGTGACTGGTCTTGCTTCTAAAAAAGCTCACTGTTGATTGTTTTAAAATCTAAAAAATGTCTACTTCTTGCTTTGGTATTGAAACAACTGTACCATATTGGCTGACACTTTCATATACCCACAAAATGCTTAGTGGGGAAAAAAAAATATTTTAAGAACTTGTTTATCTTATAATTTAACTTCTGCTACCTGTATCTTTCAGTAATGTTTCCTGTGACAGTGCTGCCACACCCTTGGAATTATTTTTCTTTGTTCATTGAGCATTTCAGTGCTTTTTTAGATCTTTCGATGAAATTTGGAAGATCAGCATCTACTCATTGTTTTAGCTGATAATACAACTTTGTGAACGTGAGTGAAGGATGATCTGGGTGGCAATATCTCCCAAAAATGTATTTGTATAAAGATGAACAGTAGGAACAGCTTATTGAGGCTTTAACAAAGACTTCTTGCCATACTTTGTCAAAATAAGACATCAGCATTTCTGCAATAGTTGTCATTTACACCATGCCAATGTCATACTTGAGCCTGTTAGCTAAAACCTGTTAACAGAATGTCTGTGATTCTTTTTGGAGGAAATTCTGCCAAATATATCAAAAACCACATAGTAGATTAGTTCTTTTAGCTCCAGCAATAACCAATGCAAGTGATTATCTCAGCTTTCATGTGGTAAATGTCCTACAGTAAACATAGTATATGTGAGTACTGGTTTAGAAACCACTGCTTTGTGCTGATCCTTGTTTGTGTTTATTTGTTATGCTAAGAAATTATTTAAGCTGCAAATTATTTACATTTTCTCAGTGTTTCATATACATTAATCTCACTTTTTTCTCGAGTGAATGCAGCCTTTACATCTATTTCCTTATATTTGCCTTGTTAATTTAATATTGTCTTCTTTTTATTACCAACACTTTATCTTTGTAAGCCATTGTTCTTTGCAAACCTTGTTTCTTGTAGTCTCACCCCAAATAATTTGTAGCCTGAGAAATTAATGAGGATATATGTATCTAATAATTTAACTTTAGAACTTTGTATATTTTCTGTGGTATATTGTAAAGCTCTAATTGTAAACTTCTTAAGATAGCACAGTGGAGAAGAGGTATTTAAGCCATCTAGCTTCTGCCTCTTAGAGGCAGAAAAGTAATTCCAGTGTAACATTCAAATAGTTGTTTTTATTTTAGGGATTTTCATCCAGTTCTAAGAGTTTACATGCACGACCGTGTTTTATTTGCTTGAGATTGGAGGATTGTTTTGTTTTTTCAAATAGTGCTTTTGATACTTATGGTCTTCAGAAAAGTTGCAGTTAAAATGTCTGTTTGTTCTGTCTTCAGAACAAGTTCACAGGCACTTGGATCAGCATGAGGTGAAATACTTGCAGTTTGCTTTCCGTTGGATGAATAACTTGCTGATGAGAGAAGTCCCTTTACGATGTACCATCAGGCTGTGGGACACATACCAAGTAAGTGCTGTTTTAAACCTTCATAACTCTGATAGTGTATTTTGGACATGCCAGTATGTTTGCATGTTTTGTCTTGAACCTTTTGTTTTATTGCCATCTCAGAATTGTCAGAACAGGAGAAAAAGCCTTCAGTGTTCACTACCACTTAGAAACACTTAATGTCTTCCATCTGGTGTCCTTTTACCTCCTTTGTCTCACTGTAACATCTGTTATTCATTTAAATATCTGTTATTACTTGGTATTTTTTCCAGTGGAAAAGGTTTATTCTTTATAAGATCTTTACGATAAACTGAAAGGTTGAGTTATTTAAATGATGCACTGTAGCTAATTTTTCTAATTTTGTATAATTTTGTTGCTATTGCTGCAGCATTTCTAACTCCTGAAAATAGTTTTACCATGCTAACTCTAGCATTGCATCTGGTACTAGATGATTAGTCTCATCAATGTGCTAAAATAATGTAAAAGCTCTTTCTTAATCTAGCTAACCACCTATGCGTGTCCAAGGAATAGCCTTTTTTGCCAAAACTTTGCTTTGAACTCATCTATTTTGAGAAATTTCTTTTGAGGACCAAGTGTGTGTTTATTTTGCAAAGTAACTGTTGCTTTGCTGAAAGGACAGAATTTCTCATTGCTAGTCCATAAGTACCTGTCTGGTAACAATTCAATGGGATCTTTATCCATAATAAGTGGTTCTGATTACTTAATTCCAATTTTGAGCAAATTCAGGTGCATTACAGTAGTCCTCTATAGTAATTAAGAGCTTAATACTTGGGATTTCCAAGTGTATCTTTTTAAGTGAAAGTTTCTTATACCTAAATATCTAAATGGGATTCTTATACCCAAGTGGGATTATTATTTTTTTTATACTAAACATGCTTAAGGAGTAATTCTGTGACTTGACTCAGCAGGTGCAGCAGATCTGTACTGTGTTCTGGGCTTGGTGATTTACCAGACTATTCCATGTGCACTGCTTGGTGAATGGTTTATTAAAAGCAGTAGGGCTATCTTAATGTAGACTGTCACCTGTATTGCCAAACCTTTTTTGAAATGGCAATTCCACAAATTGCTTATTAGATTTCAGTTGTGCATATAAAAATGTTATTATCAACCTTATAATATGGATCTTACCAACCTGAAAATATGGATAATAAATGCAGTGAATCTACAAGAGATGGTAAAATTTGTGCAAAGTTTTTGCTAACAGGTTAAGCAGTAATATTATAGATTTTTATACCAATAACTTGTCACTAAGCCATTTAGTTGCATATGATTTCTAACTTAATAATTTACAACTGTATCAGCAGTTCTGCTTTGCAAATGGAAAACACTTTAGAGATGGAATTTGTTCAGTTACTTTTGTCTTCTCATTTATATTTTTAATTGTAAAGCCTGCTAGAGGCTGCATTTAGGGGTTGACAAAGAAGCTTTTCAGAGAGTCTAGCTATGGATGGATCTGTGATGTTTGGTATGAAAGAGAGATGTAGGATTACTAAAGGCAGAAATATAATAGGGGATCTCACTTTTGAAAGAAATTTAGCTTTGCAGTTACAGATGGAAGGACCAATCCTATTAATAATTTTAAGAGCCTGGGTAAATGGTTAAGTGCTTCTCTCATTGTACTCAGAAGTTTATGTTGCTGTTATCAGGCTTGCTTTTGCTACCTTATGTGTCCTAGAAGAGGAAAGTAAGAAAACATTTCTGCACCTATGCCTTCTGCTATTTTAGTGGCTACTCAGGATGTGCATGTACTGACTTTTCCCCCTGATATCCTTGAATTACTGTAGACACAAATGCCTTTAACTGCAGTTCAAAGAGAAGGTGAATTAATCATATTGCAATGTAAGATCAGACACAGCATCCCTGCAATGCTGATGTGTGAAGGCTTTTGTTCAGACTCTAGCTTCCTTATGGCTCTTGGAAAAGGATGGGGCATTTTGAAAGACATTGATTAAACGCAGCTCTAGTCCCAGTGCAGGGCATGGCTTGGGAACAGTGTAGGAGTGATGCCAGAGGAGGGTTAGGCTAGGTGGAGCAGTCATATTCCTTCATGTGGAAAGAATGGAAAGATGGGTGGGTCTCTCAGGTTCCTTCATGTCTGCACCAAGAGTGTGTTCTGGGTACCACATTTCTTGCAGAAATCCCAGGTGATGGTTGATGGCCTCCCACCCAAGGATTAGAGAATAGCCTCTCTTGAAAGACAGGATCCTGCTGCTGCTGTTTTCACGGAAAAAACAAACCCATTTTATTTTCTTTGTCTTCCCCTCTCCCCATCAAAACTGAAATAACGCTTTGCCTTGTTCAGCTATGTTGTCCTTTGTTTACATGGAAAAAATAAATATTGTGCTGTCTCCAGCTTAAATTTCTTGTTGATCATCCTCAGAGCAGGCCCCATTTTCTCATTAATAGGGGTTTTTCAGGGGAATCACAGCACGCTTAGTCTGCTATTGTGTATTTCCCAGCATGATGGCTGTTGCCTGGAGTTGGTACAATCACATTCTGTCTCTAAAACTGTGTTGCAGTTCTTCCATTGACTTCAGCGTGGAGTGGACACTTAAATGATGTCCATCTCTGTGTTGGTATGTATGGTAGCAAAGGTACTCCAGCTGGTGTCATATTTTCTGTCTAGTTTAATTTAGGATTCATCAGTCATTTGTTAGGCTCTGTGAAGTAAATAATTAAATATACAATCTGAAATACTAGTACCTAAGCTGGTTTAAGTGGAGGGGAAGAGAAATTTGGAAAGGTTCCCAAATCCTTACTTCAATAAATACTCTGGTATTCTGTAGCTCTGTCTATGACATCCACTCTAAATACATCACTGTCTTCTGTAGCAAAACTTTGTAAAGTAGAAAAATTAAAGACACTATGCATCTTGCTTATAAAGGATATATTGTGAGAGCTTCTTAGCCATAAATGTTTAATTTGGTTTATTCTTTAACTGGAATTTAATTTTAATGTGAGTGGATCATTGTGCTTTTTTACTTGATTTGAGCTTTGCTATTGTTGGGTTTTTTGTTTTTGTGGGTTTTTTGTTTTGTTTTGTTTTTGTGTGTGGTTGGTGGTTTTGGTTTTTTTCAAGATAAATGCTGCAAGTACCATGTAAATTCTCTCAAAATAGAAATTACTTGTTAAGTTATGGTCAAGACACATAACATTTATATTTTTAGAACTGACTCATATGAATATTCATAGACTTTGTCAAGTGTGAAAGATTCCACAAATCAAAGCAACGTAACTTAAGATCTCAGTTTTATATAATCTCTTGCTTTTTTTATCTCATGTTTGGTCATCTATTTTGGAATAAAGAATTGGTAAAATGATGTAGTAAGATTGCTGAATTATTTAGGATATGTGCATTTAACATATTTCTATGAACTTCTGAAATGCAAGCTAGGTTTATATTTGTTCCTTGTCAGAGGGGTGTTTTGACACTAAAGATTGCCGTGTGTATTAGAAACTGGCTTTTCTTGACTTCTGACATGGCCTGGATTTAATAATCCAGGAAGGTTAGAACTGGACCCCCTTGCTTTCTAAGCTCCTACTGCAATAGAGGAGCCTGGGTGCAGCTGGATCCAGTAGTGTACGTCACAACTCAGACTGGGCAGCCCAGGGAGGTTAGGACTGAACCCCCTTGCTTTCTAGACTTCCTTCAGAGAGGAGCCTAGGTGTGGCTGGGCTCAAAATCCTTCTCTCAGGCCTGGTCTTTTCCCAGAGAGAGTAAACATCTGATGGTCCAAGTAAAAGCTCGACTGTCCAATACCCCTTGATCAGCTTAAGGTGCAGCGAAACACAAGGTCTGTTTATAATAAATAACACATTTATAACACTAGTAGGAGTTAATATTGAGCAACCTAAACAAAACCATCGGCACATATATATAGTAAGGAAAAGGAGATGAGAAGAAAAAGGTGAGAGGGGGGGAGAAAAGAGAGAGAAAGAGGACAGGAAAATCACCAGTCCTGGATCCAGCGTTGTTGGTCCAGCAAATGGGTGAGGGTCGATGTCGATGGTCAGTGTTGAGGGAACTCCCAAAGCCCACCATTGCAGCCCCCTATTTTATAGGCCTAGAGTCTTGATTTCACAAGGAGTATGTGTGACTGAGCCATACATGTGTGAGCAGCTGGAGTGGACCTCTGCCCCCTCCGCCCCTGGATCACATAGTTATCTCATCTATGCAGGCCTGGGGATGTATGCAGGCCATTCCTGCAGTCTCCATCCTCCCAGGCAGGCCCTCTGGGATGCATATGAGCAGGGGCTACAATAGGGTTTCGATATCATTTCCCAAAGTAGGTCAAGAGGGCTGGTCCCTCGCAACTTCTAACTGAATAAAATTACTCTACATATTGTATTAGAAACGGTGGGGATATCTCCATGCTCAGTGTCTGTGCTCTTCTACTCTAGATAACTATTTTAAACATTTACCATCAAAAGCTCAGAAAGCATCTGAAGTTTGCTCAAGTTTGAATCAAGGTTTTATTTAGGTTTATTTTATTTCTTATGTGTGTTCTTTTTGAGGCAGTTTTAAGTTCCGGTGTGTTTATGTAGCTGCATACTTCTCTGTTAACGGGGAAGGAAGCAATGCTATTACAGGGATGGCATTCGTTATAATCTCTTGACTAGAAATGGCAATACTAGTCTTTAATATCAGTGGTTGCATACTGATACTTAGGGCAGAACAGTGTTTACTTTTAAGTTTCTGTGTTTTTAAGCTACTTAAATATTGAGTTCAAAACTATGTTTGATTTCTGGGCAAAAGAAAGTTTTACTCCAGTTTGTAGCTGGAAGACAGTCAAGTGCTATCAAATAATCCTAATAGTGTTATACTGGCTGCTGTTTTAAATGGGATAAGAATGTTCATTGGCATCTAAGAACTTAATTTCATTTACTTTTCATGTAGAATGGAGTACATGTATTTTTCATTACAGTATTCTTCTTGTGATCTGATGTTCTTACATAAAATACCTTTTTGTGCTGTCTTTGTGCAGTGATTTCTGTCTGTAAGTAACTCTGTAGTAGCACGTTATTTACAGAACAGACAATGACAAGTTCTGTAGGGGGGGAAGAAAAAAATTGTAGCATGTATGTATATTAGTTTTCAATTTTAAATGCATGGTGACAAGTGAAGTGTGAATCTTTCCAGTTCAAGTGTACAGCCTAATATTTTCTCCTGCCAGAACAACTTTTTGTTTAGTTCCACTTAGCTGACTGCTGTATTGCCAGCTCACCAGTGTGCTGATGTGGTGGAAATGAGTCACACACTCGGGCTCATTGGATACAGGGCAAGACAGGCAGGTGAGATAGGCACTGTTTACAGAGCCCTGGTGTCCTGCTTTACAGTTTTGTTCTAGTGTGAGGAAATCTTCAGTGTTACCAAGGTATCTTAAAATGGAAAATAAATGTAAAATGAAGCATATAATCTACCATGTGAAATGCCAAGTAGTTACAAAGATTTACAAAAGGTATATGAAAAAAAAACCCAATAACACCAATAGAATTTGACTGTATGGGTGAGTGGATTTACTGTCTCACTGTTGAAAGAAGTTTTTCTCCTAGTTCCTGTTACCCCTGATCCTTGGCAGTATCTATTAGTTTTCTTCAGATTTAGCCCAGTGAAGAGGCTGATGAGTACCACAGCCAGTGCAAGGAAGAGAGGGTGAGAGAGCAGACCTCTGATTTGAACCCTAGTGTTTAATCAGGATGGTTGCTTGTCCTTTTCCAGCGTGTTTGCTGACTTTTCCTAAGAAGATTGTCTTTCTTGTTAGATAGTGTTTTTCTCAGGTTGCGTCCCTTAGACAAAATCCAATAGACATCACCCATTGCTGGTGGAACCTACTGGCTTCACTTTTTCTGAAGCCCTGCAAGTGGGTCTAGAAAAATTTCTTCCTCCTTGAAATTTAATCTTTCTGCTTCATCCAGGAGACTGATGCTAGCTTTGCTTAAAATAAAAATTATTTCATCTTTCTGGAAATATGTGTGTTTTCATTCAACCAAGTATTATCACATGTATATCCTTTCCTTCTTCAAGAAGGGATGAAGTTTATTTTCCCTCTCTTTGCCTTAGTCTTCATTTTTATTGTCATCTACCTCATGCTGGACCTCGTATTGACCAACATGGTAACAGACATCTTTTTTAGCTGTTTATTTGTTGGTATCATTTATGTAGCTCATTGCTAGCTTTTGCTCAAAGTGAGTTTTTTAAAAAGTTATATTTTAATAAACAACATTTATATGATTTTCCAGAAATGCTGAGGACCCAGAAATCTTATTGAAGCTCATTAAAAACTGCAGAAGCACAGATTTTCTTTTTATCCAAATGGAAAGAAGTTTGGTTATAGAAACAGTAATACCACCACCTCCTGCAAAATAAAAAAGGCTTGACAATTAGTAATTGAAATTTAAGAAATGCAAAAAAATGAGTTAGTTTTTTCCTGTGTTTCCATTTTTCACATAGACTCAATCAGAGATTTTGATTCCTTGAGCATGAGAATTATTTCTGTTTTTCAGTAGAGTTGTCTTATGATTAGTATTTATTTAGGAAAAATAAAATCAATTACAGTTGAAACAGGAGTGCATTTCCCAACAGACACAGAAGAATCTTTACAAGAAACATATTATTATGTCTTTGTTCTCAATCAAAGCCTTAAGCCATCTGAGACAAGAGACTCAAAATACATGACAGCAGATTTAATTTTGCATGGCCAGGAATATTTTTCTTTTCATGGCAGTTCTAACATCTCTTTTCTGTATTGAGTCCATGCTATTAAGTAGACAATTATTCTCATCCTTTATGCAGTGGGAGCATAAGACTTTGCACTGTCCCAGTCATCTGATCTTTTTTTTTTTTTTTTTTTTTTTTTTATACAAAGCAAGGTTTAGGACCACAAAGATCCTTGAACTGGGTTAGGGTAAGTGGACAACATTTAGATTGAGAGCAAAAGTGAGAGGAAGGTATATGCCCTCCCATTTGGTGCTACTTAGAAGCTGTGTTACATCTCTCTGTTACACATTTTAAAAAAATGCCCATTGAGTATTAGTATCTAACACTGTGTATCTAATTGCTTTAAAATATGTTTAAAGCATCCTGTGATAGTGATTTTTTCAATTTATTTATGCAGTGTGAAAATAAATTCTTCATTTGATTTAACAAAATATTCTTTTGAATTTGCTTTATTTCTTTGCTAATGAGAAATTGTCAAATCATTCTTTATTTGCTTTTTCATCATCAGCCGTTTCAAAACTGTTTTCTCTGTGTGCAGTCACTCCTTTCCAAGCTGAAAATACCTGTACTTACAGAAGCTACATCATGCTTTTTTTGTGCTTATCTTTCTTCTCTGTACACTTTATATTTGTACTATAAATTTTGTTTCTCTCATACACTGAATGAAAACTTCAAGAGAAGAGCACATGTTGCCTTTCCTCCTGTTGAATGAGTGCTTTCAGATATCTGTTCATAGTTAGTCCAGCTTATCTGTCTTAGTGGTTAATGTCAAGGACAGCATCAGCTGTGTATGCTCTGCAGTGTCTTTCCCTCTGTGTGTATATCCAGACTGATTTTCATTTGCTGTTTTATTTTTATTCAGTCACACAAAAGCTTTCTGCAACTTTTTTCAGCCAGCTTTATTTTTGACCAATAAAAGCTATCCTGAATAATGTTGTGTCTCTACCGAACTATTTTTTTTTCAAGACTGCTTTGTAATTTAGTGAGCAGCACAGACCCTATTCTGTTATTTTTGTCCTTTTAATTCTTGAATGCTTTCTGTCTTGTTCAACAACAACTTAATTTTAGTCTTGCTTGGTGACCTTGTTAAAAGTTTCTGGATGTCTGACTATTTAATAACCAATTACCAACATGTGGGTAGAATCATGTCTTTTAAGGTTTCTAGGCATTTGTTATTTTGATTGCAACTGGTCAGTGGCTTAAATGTTTCTAGAGTAGGGGAGACGGGTGTGGTGGGATAGAACCTTTCCTGCCCAAACATAAAACATGAGTGTGAAAGTTTAATTTTCTTAGGAAATAAAGGTAAAATACTATGTGAATTGGTAGTGACTCTTCTTGTCCACCTGCCATATACTGTCAGAAAAATCAGTTCCTGGATTAAAAAGCATCAGTGGTCTCTGGAGCCTGTATGCATATCATGCCTCTCCCTTTGATTCTGCCATCTCTTGTTTTTTCTTGGGGATATTTTTTTTTAGCTACCAAACTGAGGGCTGGAATTCATTGTCCTGCTGTCTACTGAACCCAGCCTTGATCTCACCCACATTTATCATGATTCAAGAGCACCTTTTCACATTGTTTTCTTTCAAACGAAATCTAAAAGTGAGATTTAAATCAAATTGAGTTCTTGGACACCATAGTAAGATGTGAACACATAAGAGAAGGACTTTTGCTGGCAATATAAGCATGTTCCCATTTAAACAAAACATCCTTATTCTAACTCTACATTTCTTTGGATGTTTCTAGATCCTTTTGTGTTCAGCAATTCACTATTTTCCTTTATGTCAGTAGGCTCCTGGTATAAAGTTTCACTTCAGCTTGAGCAAATGAAAAATTTTTATTGTTTCTGAATATTTGTCAGACAACTGATGGTCATCACCTTCTACCACAGGGACAGTGATCTTCTGGAATAACTTTGTTGCCAAGGCAACCTCCCATTGACAAGAGTTGTGCTCATTAGGATTTTATTGTGGCAGGCAATTATATTTCAGTGGTATAGTACTGAAGTCAGTGACCTCTTATTGTTTATTTTGTGCAAAACACAATCTGAAATAACATAAAACTCTAAGAAAAGAACGTAAGAATGTTAGTAAAAAAAAAAATAAATAAAACTGCTTAGTTTTATGTATGTATAATTTTATCTATGGTCTTTTACATGCAAAAGGATTATGTGCACAGTGAAGAAAAACCAAGTTTCTTAATAATTCAGCTTTTCAATGTGACCTTAAAATACTCGTTCACATTTATATAAGCTCTTAGGTTTTCTCCTGGAAAAGAGGAAAACCAAATGCTATTTGTAGAATAATAATGTGTATATACAATCAGTACTGTTGTGTTGATCATTAAAGTCTAGTTTGTTCCTGTTTATTTTGCAGTTCATTATTGAGAGGCAGGGCTCCCAAATTCCCAATGAAAGCAGACAAAGCAGGTCCTGATTTTCATTGAACCATAGAATCACAGAATGGTTTGGGTTGGAAGGGACCTTAAAGATCATCTAGTTCCAAGCCCCCTACTATGAGCAGGGACACCTCACACTAGTCCAGGCTGCAAAAAGCTTCATTGAGCACTTCCAAGAAGGGAGCATGCACAGCCTCCCTGGGCAACCTATTCCATTGCCTTACAACCATCCTGGTGAAGAATTTCTTCCTGATATCTAACCTAAATTACCATATTTCAGTTTAAAACCATTAACTTTTGTCCTATTGCTGCCCTGTCTGGTGAAAAGCCCTGCCCCAGCTTTTCTGGAGCTCCTTCAGGTACTGGAAGGTCACTATAAGGTCTCCCCAGAGCCTTCTCTTCTCCAGGCTGAACAGCCCCAACCTTCTCAGCCTGGCTTCATAGCAGAAGCTAGACCAGAGTCTTCAACATTCAGGTCCCAAACTGTGATCTACTGTTACAAATCCTCACTTTCCCCATTCTGTGTTCCATGTTTTGCTTCTACATGGATTTAATCCATCAAATAGAATCAACTTTATACCTGTGCCAGCCCTTTACCTCTCCTGATTCGGATCTTAGCTGTATCACTTAATACATCTCATCTGCCTAGCCCTGTCTTCATTTTTACATTCTGTATTGGCCTTACAGGAAGAATCTTTCTTGGCACTTTCTGTACCTCTGTTCAGATTTTGTGAGACAGCAGAGCAGGTTGCGGACCATGAGAGATGCATATCAGGTTACTTCTTAGGAGTAAGTGCCTGCATAGTGTTGTTTACCTGAACTCCAAGATGTATGCACTTACACTAGCAATTATAAAAATGACAGTAGCTGGCTGTATGACATGTTTAAACATGATTGTCCATAAAAGCTGAAGTTATCATCTAGCACAAATGCATGCCTTTGGATGGCTTGGTGTATTACTTGCCAGTACATGGCAAATGTTGAGTTGAGATGTCTGTTGGATCTGGAACTCTGAGGTCTCTGGTCTTCCTGCCTGTGGGCTTACTGTGGGGTAAGAGGTGAGGTTCAGTTTGAGATACAAATGCAAAAATATGTCTCATTATAAGTTTGTGTGTGGGTATTGCTCTGTCAGGTATCTAAGCTTCCATAATAGCTGATGGAGACGTAGCAAATAAACTCGGAGGAGCCTAGAGGGAGATTAGTTATGGCTTAGAGTGGCTGGTCAGCTGAATCCCCTATTAGGCTTCATTGAACATATTGACTAAGTGTTCATTACCAGTGTAGCCTAAGTACACAGCATGATTGTAGGCACTTAAGTTTAGAAATTTTAATCATGGAAGCTCTCTGAGTTTTGCAAAAAGTGAGTTAAAATTCTCTTCCTAATAATAAAAAGTCCTTTTGAATATGTGAAGTTCTGGGCCAGTAGATCAACTTTTTTTAATGTAAGTGTGGATTTCAAATTTGTTTAAGTATTGTCTTTTTTTGTTCATGTTTCTTTTGTAGCTTTCATTGACAGCAAGAGGAATTCAATGTGAAAAATAAAAGAAGGAGAAAGATGTGTAACCATGCTGGTTTATGAGGAAGGTTTTTAGACATGCAAAAAATTTACAAAATCAAAGCTCAATGATATCCATAGGGAAGCCTGTATGTTTTTCTAGGTTGATGTTCTTAAGTCAGCTTCCAGTGCTATCTAAATAGATGGAAATTTTTCTGTGGCTAAGTGGAAGTTAATTGTGAATGTGGAGAAGATGAGATCAAGTACTTTCTCTTATGCTTAACTTAAAGAATCTTGAGCAAGCTCATTGACTTGAATTGAACATCTCATGAATTAAGTTAATTAAGCATGCATTCTAAAGTGCTTTATTGATCAGGATCTTGATTATGACTCTATAGGATGATAACAGAATGTTATATAAAGTCTAGAAAATTATTTTGCTTCTTAGCTGCTTTGAAGTAATCAGTGTTTCTAGAGGAAGACTTTATTAATTTTGTTCTCAAAGACCAAAGTCTGAAAGAGAATAATGTTCCTATTCAAGAAGAAAGGAAAATTGCTTTTCTCACATCATATGCTTTATAATTTTGTGCATCGTTTAGATTCTGTGCACATCAGACTTACATAACACTTTTAAACTAATTTTTTACTAATTTTAAAGGTAGTTTTAAAATTAGTATATCTAATCCCTGTGTATTCTCTTAGTCTCTGAATTATCATAGAATCATATAATATGCTGAGTTGGAAGGGACCCATCAGGATCATCAAGTCCAATTCCTGTCCCTGTGTAGGGCACCCCAAGAATCACACCATGTGTCTGAGAGCATCATCCAAATGCTTCTTGAACTCAGGCGGGCTTGGCACTGTGATCTCTTCCCTGGGGAGCTTGTTCCAGTGCTCAACCACCCTCTGGGTGAAAAAAACTTTTCCTGATTTTTAGCCTAACTCTCCCCTGATTCAGCTTTCTGCCATTTCCTGGAGTCCTGTCATTGGTCATGGGAGTAAAGTGATCAGTACCTGCCCCATCTCTTCCCCTCCTGAGGAAGCCATAGACTGCAATGAGGTCTCCCCTCAACCTCCTTTTGTCCAAGCTGAATAATCCAAGTGACCTCAGCTGCTCCCCATAGGTCATCCCATCCAGACCCTTCACCATCTTCGTGGCGCTCCTTTGGACACTCTCCAATATCTTCGTGTCCTTTTTATATTGTGGTGCCCAAAATTACACACAGTACTCAAGGTGAGGCTGCATCAGTGCAAAGTAGAGCGGGACAATCACCTCCCTTGACCAGCTGTCAACACTCTATTTCATGCACCCCAGGACACGGTCCTTTCCTGTTTAACTGATTCTGTGATTTATAGTAAGCATAAGTCAAATGAGTATTTATTAAGTGTAGCTGCTTCACATCTGTTATACCTGTGGAGATTGGGAAGTCAGGAACTGAGAATTTATCACATGCTTTTCAAAAGGAGTTTTTCTTGCAACCGATTCAAGATATGAGTCCACACTTGCTACTTGAGACATGTAATTGAAGCAACCAATGCATATTTCTGCCTTTATTTCCACATATGCTATTGACCATTGTTGCAACTTTCCTTACTTCTATTCATACTTACTCAATCTCATACTTCTCTACATTGAGCTGAGTCATCTAGAATGGTAAAGGTCTGTCTGATAAGTGAGTATCAGAGATTTCCCGGTGTGTTGGACTATCCATCTTTGCTGTGGTTTAAGTGTTGATTTGAGATGATATAACTTTTCTCTGTAGGGTAGGTTTTCACATAGAGGAGTTCAATGATGTGGCTCCTTGCATGACTACATAACACTTTATGTTGGCTTAAATTAAGTTGCATAGGGATGTGCAAGGCAGTACGCTAGGTCAAACTAGCTTTTAATCAGCAGCCTATGCTTAGGTTGTCCTAAAGCAGCTGTGGAACTCCATGTTGTGAAGTTTTTCATAAAGCTGTCTTTGTACATGGATTATTAGGTTTTTTCCCTCTATAGGAAGTCTGCATGCGTGGGGGTGGATTTTACATAGCCATAGCTCTTCTTCATGTGGAGATGTGAGCAAACCATTTAGCCCATCTCCCTCATGCTATAGGCAGAACAAATAACTGTCAGAGAAGGATGCTTGTGTAGAGGTGAAGAATTATCAAGCATCATTCAAATATAAGACATTTTATTAAGTTCAGTGTGGCTTTAAATGACTTCCCATTTCACAGCAAATAAATTATTATAGGTGTTCCTTAAACTCATCATTTGGTTATACTTACAAATTTAAGGAGCCTAAATGTGGAAACTCCTTTGCTAGTGCTACTTATGTGAATAGGCCAGCAGTTTCTAGATTAACTGATTTTTATGCTCTTGGTGTTTTGTTAATAAAATGGCATGAATAAAGGGAGAAATATTTTTGGCTTAAGAAATAAATACTTACAATCTTGTTATTGTTATCCCAGATATTCTATAAAGTAGGCTAGGTTAGTTATACATGTCAGATTTTAATCTCCTTTGACTATTTCATCTGCTGTTGAGTGTATGGTTGTCCTCTGAAAATGGTACTCCACAGTGTCTGTTGATTGAATAAGTATTCTCTCAATTTACTTAGACCTAACTTAAGTCCTCTGAATCATCATCTCCCAAAGTATTGCTACCAGATATAACACTATTGGAATTTAATTGTTTTTTTCATAGTTTGAGTCACAGATTCACGTAAACCAGATGCTTAAAATAAGTAATATCAGTGCTTCCAAAAATGTAGGTCTTTCTCTACATACAGTGTTGTTAAATATTGTAATCTGATTTAGTTCAGTTATTCCTGGTTTATCTCAGTGAAATTGTTTCAATGTGTAACATACTGTTTATTTTCAGTTACTAAATTTCATTTTATAACTGCCAATACAGCAATCTAAAACTAGTATGTGAATGTTGAAGAGACTTCTTAATTTTAGTGGTACACAATGAAAATTCTGTAAGCCAAATGGCAGCTGCAGTAATAGATAACCCTAAGTTTGTCTTCAGGGCATGACAAACTGGTTTGCTGTTGATGAAAAGTACCTTTGATGCATGAAGAAGCAAAGATCCAAGCTATTGAGTGCTGTCAGCTGTGTGGTTTTCACAACCACTAGAGAGAGTAGAAGAATAATCTTGCTTCATTATTTACAAATATATTGTTTTTATTAGATCTTAAACACTTCTGAAAAAGTGTTCCCCCTTGTAAGCATCATTTTATGCAATATAGCAAAATAATTACCACTCTCTTTGGATGTTAATTTAAAATTGGTTCAATGTAGTTTGTTTGCATGTTTCACTTTTTCTGCCCTTAGGTACTATTTAAAAATAAATACAAGAAAACAGAAACAAACAAGGGAAATACTCCATTACAAACATTCTTATCTGAATGTGATTTGATTTGGTTTGAGTTTGATTTGGGATTTTCTCCTATACCCCTAATATTCTTGAAACATGAGAGTTAGTGGACATAATACTATTTCATTCTGTTTGTGCTTGTGTTTGTGTCAGGGATGCAGGGACTCTTCTGTATAGGTTGTGAGTAGGGATGTGGACCGAGTGTGTAATTCACAGTTCCTAGGGGAAGGAGTCAAAGCACAACAGGAACTTTGCAGGGCACCCCTGCAATGCAGAACAGAGCTGCTCTTCCCACAGAGCCCTTCCTCACCGAGCTTCACTTGCATGTCTTAAGAGACTACACTACAAGTTCAGGTTGTTTATTGTAGTAGTTAAAAACTGGAATCTACTTAGTTCTCTTTTCTCAGGCTTCTGTTGTTAGTTCAGCTGGTTATTGCTGTTCATAGACCTGAATGCTAACAACTAAACCATGAGCACTTTTTGATTGTCTTCCTTTTGTTTCTGATATTTTATTGTTGATAACATAATCCTAACATATTGTCTGTTTCAAATTAATTAAAACATCCATAGCTGGCACATAGTGGATATAGATTCCCTTAATGTGAGAACGTGTCATGTTTCCAACTTTGAACAGTAAAAAATTAAAATAAAATCAGAATGTTTATAGTAGATGTAAGATAAATAGTGGAATAAAATGCAAGCATTTAGTCACTTCTGTAAATCAACAACAAAACTGGAAATAATAGTCAATATGTTTTACATTATTGTACATAAGAAATATCTGAGTAGCATAACTCCATCCAGATAAGAAATAAAATAAATTACCATTAAATATACTTGAAATTCAGAAATCTACAGTTAATGCCACTTCATGAACCAGGCAGCCTTGCTATCATATGTAAAATAATTAGTGCATATTCATGACAATATTCATCTATGTACTGCAGAATGTTCTGCTACACCGAAGATTAGTGGGTTAAAGTGTGCAGATTAACCTGATTTGCCTCGAAGCAGGCTATTTTAGTGACAAAGCTTTTAAGCAGACTAGGCAGAAAATCTATTAAACTTTCAAAATAATTTTTAACTTTTTTCCACTGTGTAAGACATAGTACCTTATTCATATGCAACTGTCAGGAAAGAAAGACAAACTAGTATTCAACAAATCCAGTCAAATCCAGGAAAAATAGCTTCTTCACAGTAGCACAGAAACTTGTAGGGGGGTTACAAAATCAGTGTAATTACTGTTTATTTCTGGAATGCACAACATTGTTAGAACTACATGAAATATTAAGAACCTTATCTTCTTTTGTCTCTTCAGTGCTCTAGCTCCTGGTAGTGCTAACTTCTTCCTTAATACTCTGTTTCCTGGATACATGTCAGTCTCATGCTTTGCTCTGCCACTTGCACTGCCCTTGACTGTCTATTTTGAGAGCTATTCTGCCCTTTCTTCCAGTCTCACAGGGGTTCTGGTCTTTTTTTACTTTTCCTTCACTGTGTTCTTGCCTGATCTGAGGCTTTCCTGCAACTTCACTGTCAGCTTATGCTAATGATTTGCATATTCTCTTTTTTTTTTTTTTCTGACCTGACTCCCTTAGTTAAGATATAAGTTTAAGTGTGTCTGTATGACAGTTCTCCCTAGATAGCTGATGACAATAACTGATACCATGAATTCTTATTTTGCCTCCTGAAAGCTCTTGCTTCTCTTATTTTGTAAATTATTTTTTTTTTTGGTACATCCTGCATAGGATTTTTTGTTCAGTCTGTTTTTGTCGTACATTTTCCAGACTGTCTATACTCTACTTTCCCCTTTCAGAATTTTCAAAAAGCCCAATTCTTATTTTTGTTTGGAGTTTTTGTCTAATATAAATCTCTTTAAATCAGATAGAGTATGTAATTTGCTTCTTCTGTCATTACTCAGATCTCCCATCATTCAGTTCCTTCATTTTCTTGTTATTTTTCTCTGTAAGTATTTTTGTGGTTTATCTGAATTTATTTTTTTTCTCCCAGCAGTAGTTCAGGAAATACTGATCAAAAACCTCAAACTGTTTCAAAGTGCATATAAATCTGTGCTAAATTTTGACTGTTCTGTGCTTAATTGGAATTAATGCTTTTATATCGTGAAACTGAAAGAATGCTACATATGCTGCAGTATGTTGGTGAATACAGAGAGGTTCTAAAGTGTGCCTAATGTGGCATGAGTTATGGAGAATGGTTTTCAAATTAAATCTGATTTTGGCTGTCCTCTGGACTGTGTTTAGTAACTGTTATTCCACTAAATTTTTGCTGCCTTTACCAGTTAAGATTCATTTTAGAATAACAAAAAAATTCAGCATGGGAATCTTCAGTTTGACACTGGTTCAGAAAGTCAGCCTGATCATTCAGATCTCTTAACAGGGTATAGAACGTACACTAGAAAGGACAATATGTGAAATATTAGATTGTTGCAGTTGTTATTCTGATTAAGTATGCAAATCAGTTATTACTAACAATACTTGCACATTTTTAATTAATGAATTTAATTGATACAATTGTCTTTCCATTATTTTTTTTTTTAAATTGCTGAGTCTGTTCATGTACTTGAAAAGTTCTATTTATGAAGTAACATTCATTGCTATATTGAACTTTTTTGGCTACACTCTAAGCCATTTTTACTATGTGTTCTATAAAGCATTTAACAAACTTGTACATGGGACTCAGTGAGTAAGATTCATTTCAGGTAACTGTTTTCTTCAACAGTGTTCTGTGGCATAGGAATATCTTCCAGTGAAGCTAAAAATCAAAATAAATCTCTCTAAAGCACTCACTCATGACTAAGTATAATGTCTGAATCACAACTTAAGCATCATTACTGTGCTGTGGTACTGTCATGACTTTGTAAACAATTAAAGAATTTGCAAATAAAATAGCTGTTGTGGAAAACATCTTTCAGAGATGGTGACTCTACATCTGCCGTTGCAGTTTTTGAAAGCCGTGACTGTGTTGATAATTGAAGGAAGATAATTTTCATTTCAAGCTGAAGGTGCTTGGGGTTAAACACTGGAACTGTATTTTTCCACAGTAGAGAGAGAAAAATAGGACTTTATTTCCTAAAAAAGTTTATTGTAAGAAAGAAGAGTGTTCTTTATATAGCTTTCTCAGTTCTTATTAACCGTGATGTTTGAGAAATACTGAGTTCATGCAATCAGAGAGAATTTGAATTGTGCATTGCCAATGGAACGAGTTTGTAATTCATGTGTGCTGACAGAGGTTGCCAAAAATGCCTTTGGGAACTTCATTTGAAGGAAGCTTATTAAATGAGTTAAGAAAATAATACTTTTAATTTTTTTTAAGTGCCTCTGGTTGAATACTCCAAAACTGGTAATTCGTGAAGTTTAACAAGAACCTTTTCTCCTCCATTTGCAGTGTTCTATATGCTGATTTTAGCTTAGTAGCTAAAATCTATTCTTTTCAATGGTTGAATTATATTATACTAAGGATACTTTGGCCCACTTTAGTAAGGTACACTTGTATTTAATTGATGACTGAGATTTCTTTTCATTCTAGGTACAGGGGCTCACAATGCTTTAATTTCACCTTGGTTAGCTTTTATTTCTCCACTATCTTAATCAGTGCTGATAATTCACCAACCTTTGTCTTTGCTTAAAAGTGCTCTGATTGCAGTCTTTTTCTTCTTTTTTTTTCCACTTCCCCTTGAAATTGAAGATATTTTCTCTTTCTAAAACCATTAAGCTGTTGTTAAAAAAGATATACCTTTTTATAGTCATGGAAATCAGTTCAAAAAAGCTAAAACTGTGTTAAACAGTCTGATGTTAATAGGCATACTGCTAGTTTTGCAACTTTGTGCTTAAAGGCTGTTCCCTGCATTCAGGTGGGGTGACTTTGTTTATATAAATTAGCATGTAAAGCTCATTAATTCTTCAAGTCCCATTTTGATACTGACACCGTGTAGGTTGTTTAGATGATGTTTTTATTAGCAACTTTTCCCTAAATTCTTTTCCTGAGAAGCAAGATTGAGATGGAAGTCTGTGTATGCACACAGCAAATGCAAGTCTGCATTTTGGTTTGCAATAGTAGTGCAGTTCTGAAGCAAATTCCCCTTCTCGAGTACAAAACCCTTCTTGGTTTTGTTAATGGACTATTTTTGTTGTTAATTCCTTTCTGAGGAAATTTAATGGTAACCTCTTGTTCAGCTACACACCAAAGAGGATCCAACAGTAATGCCCCCTGATGGGTACATGCATGTCTCAAAGCAATGACTTTGACAGCTCTGGACTATGTGAATAGAGGGAACATTGTATTTGGGGGCTCAAGGCTAAATCTGTTCTGAAGTAAAATCCAAGACAAAACTGAATGTGAGCACAGACACAGATCCAAATTGTTTACTCTAGCTGTAGAAGACTCAGCCTGAACTGCTCTGATCTTCTCATAATCTCCTGTTGCCCTGAGTTACTTGCCAGTGTAAATGCAGACATGAATTTTCAGTTAACCCTATCTCACGTAGTCTGGATTAAGTAGGCACTATCTCATGGCCAACAATACATTTTGTTATTATATGGGGATCACTGCAATCCATCAGATGGCTCTTAGTCTGTATCTGATATTACTCAGTATAGCTTCAACATCTGTTGAAAAGACTTAAAACTCGCACACATTTTTTGAGAGTTCATTTCAGACTGTTTCTGCTTGGTTAACCAAAGTTCAAATGTGTCTGGTTTTGCTCTCATTGTTGCATCAAGATAGGATCATTGTATCATTATACAAGATAACATTCAAATTGTATTTGTGCAACTATGAATCAGAGCTTAGTCCATTGTACATTTTCACTGCTACAGAAAGTAGTGTTTGCACAAAAAATTGTAAAGTTTTGTCACAGCACAGAATATTGTGCTGTGTTGATAATACAGTTAAAAACAAAGAGGACATATCCTTCAGAAGCTCTAGAGTTGAAAATAAGGACCTATCCTTATTCCAACCGAAGTACCATAGGAGATATCTGTCCTGCTGCTAACCTCATATTCTGATCTTCCCTATACCAAGGTGAGATTTGTTATGACAGGATGGTTATAATCTGTGAGGTTTGTTCTATAGCTGTACCAACTTGCACACTAAATTTGTTCAAAAATGGAGTATGAACCATCTTTCAAAATACAAAATTTAGTAAAAATCAGTAGGAGGAGGAATAAAGCAATGTTTAAATAATGTTATGACTGCCAGAACAACAAAGGCAAAATTATAATAGGTCATTTCCTTATCTGCAATTCATGAATCAGGTCTGTTAACAATTGCCAGACATGCTTGGTCAGTTTTGGTCTTACTGGATATTTCTAGTAGAAGATAAAAATGCAACATTATACATTCTTATTTACAGCATGGTATGTGGCTAAAAAAATACAGAATATACTTATTTTACAAACTACGCTGCAAATATTTAAATTTGTGACTTAGTAATTTTTTTCTTGTATTGCTCAAGAATTAAGAAAAAATGTTGTTGTTTTCCATACATGTAGAGTAGTTACAAATTCCATGTACATTTTAAAAATACAAATTCATCTTGTGACAATACAAGTCACAAACAAGCATATAGGTAGTTATGCTTCATTTTTGCTAGTTTATTATTTTGGTGAGAGGAGTGTGTGTCAGTTTGTTTTCAGTGGAAATCTGCATTGAAAAGATGTAGTATTGGTGCTTTTCCATTTAAATGCAGTAGCATCCAGTAAGGAAGTTGCAGTACTTGTATTTCTAAGGGAGACATATGTTGTTGAAACTGATTGATTGTGTTAATCTAATCAAACTGCTAAAGCAATCCTTCTTACAGCATTCTTCTTCATAAACTCATTAAGTGTTTGAACTTGTAAGCCTTTTATGCCTTTTCCTCAGCAGAAAGTAAGCGTGGATCACAAAGTGAAAAGGATTTAGAAGTGTGAATATTCAGAAAGATTGAACTGGCAAGCTGATATGTAGCTGTGAGAAATGAACAGGAAAACCCACATCATGCCAGTTGCTCATCAATAGTAATTAAAATATAGTTATAAACTTATAAATGATATTTTAAAACCCGCTAAGGTATATGTTTTGCAGACTTTTTAATACAGCATTTCAATCAAAGATACTTTTCAGGATAGGTAATTTATATTGATTCACACAGAGTCCATTTTATTCAGGTGCAGAGATTTTCACCTTCCAGGTTAAATAAAATTTTAAACAGATTTGATTATGAGAGATTTATTTCTAATTTTGGTGTGAGTTTGTGGTTTTCTTCTTACTGACTAAAACTGAGATTTTTTTGGAGGGAGTTTGGTAAGAATTCTAGAAAAAAATAGCATTTGGAAGGAAAAAAGAGTAAATAACAACAGCACCTATGGCATTGTTGGAGATGATGCGATTCATTTGATAATGTCTTTCTTAGCCTTTTTTCTTTGGAAGTCCTGAGGTCTGATGTCATCTTTTAGTAGATTTAAAAAAAAAAAATAAAAAAAATTAGTTGAACAATTAGATTTATTTTTAATTGGTAAATTATTTACATTGAAAAAGTGTCTTCTCAGTTGGACTGAGGATTTTAGTGGAGGAGAAATAAGAGATAAAAGAAAAAGGCATGTCTTAGGTGTCATTTTATCCTAGTATACTTTAGATACACTTAGTTACTTTAACTATATTTGTCATTCCGTACTGTTGAATTACGTTCCTTCAGAGACAGTGAGTGCACAGGAAACATTAGAAGTTGTCAGGATTTATTATTGATATGTGAAATTGTAGAAAAGTTGGACAGAAATATTACTGTTAGGGTGAGAATTACACACACAACAACGAACACATTTCGGGATAGTGTGCAGTTGAAGTATCTTTGGTGAACCTCTTTTTTTGTTATTAATATTGATATAATATAGTTGTTAAGTAGCTATTGATTCAGAGAAGGCGGTGCAATCTCATGGGAAGTATTAGTGGAAAGGCACATTTAGATATAACAACATTTCTCCTTTTTTTCACTGCGAAGGAGCTTGTTCTGTTGACTATAAATGTAAGTGAAGTAATTTAGTTATTTCAAATGCACAGTAGATGAAGTTGAGATAAAACATTTTCCCTGATTTCTTATATCAATGACAGAATATTATCTGATAGCCTAGCAAGTAGAAAGTTTTCAGATTATAATACAATTTTTAAGTTGAGCAGAAAGTTCTGCAGACATCTGTGTATTTTCTCTGTGTGCTATCCTTTTACATTAAATGATAAATATTTAGCTTTGAATGCATCATTATTTAGTGTATCCATGAGTGATTGAGAAGCAAAGGCTAAAAACAGGATAAAAAAAGCCTGAAGCTGATAATGGCTCATTCAGGATAAGCACAGAAGTAAAACCTTCTGAGGCAAAGTCACAGCAATAAAATAGCACTTGAAATTCTCGTTCATGAAAGTGTAAAATGACATGTAGAGATCTGGGGAGAAAAAAGAAGCTGTATTTTTGTACACAGTCAAACAGGAGCTGTATGTTGCGACTTAAGAACCAGAACTTGAGGTCATAATATTTCTATATAAATGTTAAAATAGAGAATAAGAGAGAGCCTGTCTTTGCCATTATATAAATCCAGGGTGATTCTATGCAAAGGGGTTGAGGTTGAAAAAGGTCAAGAGTGAGTAAAAATGAAGAATTTATTCTTCTGAGAGCTCCTTAGCCAGGGGAAAAAGGAAAAAAAAAAAAAAAAGAAAAAAGGTTGAGATTAGAATATAGTGCAGATGTACAAGGAAAAACTTTGTCATATTTAAAGACAGGTGTCAGGTTCAAACCTGAGAAGATGCTTCTTTACACAGTACAGTTTTACTTGTGGAACACTTTACAAGACCCTGTGGGTCCTGCGTTTTACAAGGATTCAAAATGTAACTGAGCAAACTTGTGAGATAAAAATCTGTCATTCAGTAATAAAATAGATTACAACCTCTGGCTCAAGAAATCTCTGTGCCAAGATGCTGGAGGATGGTAAAAATTTACCTGAAGCTTACACTTCCTTGGATTTATCATTACTGCTGACCTCTGTGAAAGAGAAGGTAGTCAATCTAAGAGAGACTTTTAGGGTAGCCACACTGGGGTACTGAGGCTATGTGGATAACATTTGGATGCTTTCCACATAATAAAAGATGTTTAGCTATTTTTTTCCAAGCTAACTGGACGCTTTTAAAGTTTCTCAGATGTAGGAGTTTCACAGATTGTCCTGAAGAGCAGAAGGATAACTCTAGAAAGATTAGAAAGGTTGAAAAATATATTATTTTTTACAATTTATTACAAGCTCTATGTGATAGAAGGGTGTCTGTCTTCCACAAAGCACTGTTTTTTCATAGCCACATCATGGTTGCAATGTTTCTGATTACATTTAGTGTCTAAAATTATACCAAGAAATGCAAAGTGGACATGCAAAATTGTGGATTGTGTTTTCCTTCACAGTATTTATTAACTGCACAATACCTGTAATTAAGATCTCTGGTAATTTACATATTTAAATAGAAAAATGTAAAATTTTGGTTTGCTAGATACGGATACTTACATTTTCCATGTAAATATTGGTTTGCTTTAAAAACAATACTCTGAAAAGTGCCATCTTTTGTTTTTCAAGTATGTTTTTTCTGCTCTTCCATGTACATTCTATTCCAGCAAAGTAACTGAGTAGGGAAAGTTTACTTCCTTGTTAGATCTTCAGATACGTGAGAAGGGGCCTCTTCATTCAGACTGATTCAGCAGGTTGCTTGATTTGCTAACAAATAAGCAACTTCTGGTGTCAAGAAAAAAATGAAAACAAGTATTTTATGCAAAATACGTTTCATATTATAAGCAAATTATGTCTTTGCTTTCCAGTTAAGCCAAGAAAGTCTTGAACATTATTCATCAAAACTGTATGCTTTTTTAAATGGAATTATGATGGATAGATCTTTTCACGTGAATAAATTCTTATTCAAAGTACAACATGGTTTCCTTTCAGTGTTAGGATTGCTCAGAGACACAAGGCTCCTAGGTTTTGTTCATATTTTGTTCTGTCTTTACTGCTTCCTTTTCCTGGTCAGATTTGACCTCCAGTGTTCCCAATAATCCAGTTTTCCTTATATATATTTTACTTAGTTCCACATTCTTGCATGATAGATCTTTGAAGTGTTTAATTTTTACAAAACATTAATATAAGTCCTATATGGGTTTGCATGCCAGGAGCATATATATTTGGAAAGAAATATTTCTTTAATTTTAAACATTATGACTTTACACAATGGACAAGATGTTCATATTGTTTTAACAGCATTAGTGAAAACGAATGTTATTCCTTCAGCAGAGGAGCAGGGAGAACAAAGTGTGGTAGAAATGAATTGTCTTGCATTTAACATTGCTAAATAAAACAGTTGTGTTAACATGCTTTGATCCCTTAAAGACCTGATTGTAAAATCTAGCGAAACTAAGGAAATTCTTTCATGTTATGAGTAATTTAAAATTATTCTACATTTGTTTTTCTTCCAATTTTTCCTTTATGGAAGAACTAAATGCCACATTTTTAGGTTTTCCATCATACTGCGAAGTCTAGGTCATCAACAGAAAATTATGTAAAGTAATTAGAAGCAATCATTTTTGGCCCCTTTCCACATGTGATGTGATCCAGTTTTACTGCCTGCATGTGCTGATAACTATTTGTTAGGATGTAATTGGTATACCAGTTATGATAATTTTTGCTGCTCACCTATACAAAAAAAAAGCCCCTTTATTGATTTCTCTCAATACTTTTTCTTCCTTGACTGAAAGAAAGTTCTCTGCATACATTATTGGGAAAATGTATCACCAAATGTGTTACCAAAATACTATATACTGAAGTCTAGCATCACTGAAGATACATTTTTAACTGTGTAATTTCACTGGGGTAGGTGTTTTGTAGAGCTCCATCCTGAGTTTTGATCTTTTCACAAATGTGATGGAAAGTTGCAGGAGACAGTATATAAAACATTCTTACTGGAGAAGTTGTTGTTTACATCACTGGATGAAAATTCAAGAAAATGTCAACGTCATTCATTAAGTATTGATGCCTCTCCAGTATGCTGAGATGTCAGTTCATGTTCTCAAAACAGTGTTCAGAAGCCCCTTTCACTTGCCACATCAATGCCTTCTTCCTGAGAAGAGGCACAAAAGTTGTTTGCTGCTTCTCCAAGTAGGAGTTGATGCTGACAGATACTTCACAGCAAAGAGATTTAACTATTCCTGCTTGCTCTAAAATGGCCTGTAGAGTGTAATGCACGATTGAAACAATCTGCTTCTGGTCAAATAACTCAAAGGCATTTCACAGTCTACAGTAACATCCTTTCTCTTCATCCTTAACAAAACAGCACAGGAATTTAAATAGGCTCACATGCAAGGAAGATTTTTTTATTTTTTTATTTTAGATATAAACAATTTTAACTGAGGGGACAAAACCAGTCTGTCTTTGTGCATGTAAGGAAATAGAAGCATAAACACAATGGTTTTGAGATTATGAATTACAAGATTTACAGAATGAATGGGCTTGAGGTTTACTGTTGATTTAAAAGATAATGTCCTATTAAAATGTTTTGTTAGGATAGCTGCTGCATTTTGTTTGCCAAGCCTTCTGATGTCTTTCCTCCTTTCAGACATCTTATATTTGCAAGATCGTTTACATTTTTCAGTATCATTATTAATGCAAATTTTGAGTGAAACCTTCTAAAAATTCTTAGTTGAAATAACCTTTTTAGAGGAAAAAACACTCTTTGTAGCGGGTCTGAAAGTGGACTTTATCCTAACTAACTGTTGAAATACAAATTTGTGTAAAGCATTTTATAAAATATTTATTACTAAATTGCCAATGTAGAACTAGAAATATGCTCTTTTGCATGTTCTTCCTGGTAAAGCATAGCTTGCTGTCATAGTGCAGTGCTGATCATGTATTTGAAATTACAAATATAAAAGCAGATGTAACTCTGAGTCAATCCTAAAAGCAATATTAAACTACGAATGACAATTCAGTTTCCTGCCTCAGTTGTCTGATATTTGTCAATACGGTAGTCTGGATTCTGGAGGCATGTTAGTAGAGATTTCCTATTAGGCCAAATCCCTTATTTTGGCTGAAGTAATCTGCACAACAGTAAACAGTACAGGGAGGAGACAGCCTGAGCTACCAAAAGAGTCTACTTAGAATATGAATAATCATCTATTTTTTTTAATCTAGATCTCTAGTTTTCTTCTCTTTATCAAAATGAGCAAGAGCAAGACTATGCTTAGGTCGTTGCATCAACAAAAATGAAAAGAGCTTAAGAAGAATGGAGTATTAATAGATGAGACATTCTGTATTGAAATTCTGCATATCTTTCTCACAAATAGAATAATTATTCCTTGCATCCCTTTCTTCTGACAAACGGCACACAACTGCTGCCAGTTAAGTCTATTAATTGCATCCTTTATATCAACTTCCAGCTCTATTAAACTTTGATATGCTCTATTTAGTATGTTATTCTGTAGATATGTTTCTTAGTATTCGCACTCAACAGATACTTATTTTTGGCATGCTTGCATTCCTCTACCAGAGTGAGGGACTGTGAAAGCAGTGTCAGATGAAGCTCATTGCTATTCTAATAGCATGACTGCACTCCTTTAGGAGGGCATTCAATCCTTGGCATTCATTCCCTTGCACTGATGTGATAACAGAATAAAGGAGCTTTACAGCTGATTGAAGTCAAGTAGTAAGGCCATTGTAAAGGCTCACAAGAAGATTACTGATGAATACTGTTACTGTTGGAGGTTGGACTAGCAATTGTGCATGTCCAGGCTTTCTTATAGAGAGTGGATAATGAAAGAGAGCGTGTGTTAATAATTATGAATTAGCTACGCTTCCTTTTTCTAGAGGGAAGATAGTGGTGTCCATTTGGCTTCAGAGAGCTAAGAATTGTGTGGTGAATATTCACTAAGTTTTGAGAAGTCTTCATTTTAAAGTGGAAATTGGACCTATGGCTGTATGATTTCTCTAGTTCTGAATATCAGAACAAAGAAAATTGGGCATGATGTTCTGTTTTAGTCTGGAGTCAACAGGTATTTGGCCACTTCAGGAATTAATGGAAATTCACTGTTTTCCCCACCTTTAGCACTGCAGTAATTTCATTTTCTTGTGACAGGAGACAGATTGAAGGCTTTGAATTTATTGCAGTATATTGAACATTCCTTGCTTAGAAATGAAGCAGATGGCTGAGATAAAATTGTAGACTCTTCTGTGGTTTAGTTTGGCTGAACATTTTTGAAACTAAAATACTGTGTCTTTTCCTGCAAAGAGAGAAAGTATATAGGGAAACATTACATCAAATTCCCAATCTGACTATCCTTTTTTTCTGTTAAGCTTGTAAGTGATGATGGAAATAGAAGACACAAATACTTTGCAGGAAATCTTTAATGTGCAAGAAGATAGTTCTTAACTACTTGTACTACCTCTTACAGGAAGATTGGCCTGAGCTTAGAGGTGGGTTAACAGCTCCTCCTCTTTCACATGAAAACATTCCAAAAAGGCTTTTAAAATTGTTTAAAGGCTAGATTTTATTAAGTAGATATTAGAATAATTAGGTTTTTTACTAGTCACAAAATTCTTTATGAGAGAGCAGAAGTAAAAGGAGTTTGTAGACAGCTCTACATCTGTTCATTGCATCTCTGTAGGGCAGGTTTGCTTCCAGGTTTACATCTGCATTGACAGATAATGCAGTGCAATAGGAGTGGGTCCATGGACAGAAACTCTACAACACAAGCCATGTTTCAGTACATGAATGCACATGAGAATTTATTTCAAAAGAATGTTTGCAATACAAATCAAAACACTGCATTAGTTGTGCCCTTAATGACTTTCTGAATCCCAGCAAGCTGCTCAAAGTCCTTTCTAGCCTCAACAAGATTTCTTTCATCAAACTCTGGTTGCTTCCTGATCCTCTCATCAGTTTTTCTGGCTCTGATTGGTGTGGACCCCCAGTTCTTTGCTGTGATTTTCCTTCTGATCTTCACTGTGGTCAGTGGAACTTTCCTTCCTGGGTGTCATCAGTTACTCTGAAGGGAAGCTCTTAAGAGATCTCACTTTTCCTCTAGAGGCATCACGCTGACCTCCTGGTGTCTGTTTTGGAAAAGGAATATAATGCACATAAACTGAAAACACGTCTCAGATTGACAGTCTTTCACAATAGTCTTAAACTGGTTCAATATAAATATCCATGTGATTACTGTATGCTGTATTGTATAACTTTTAATATATATTCCATCGTTTTTGATAGATTACATTAATTAGACTATGCTGTGGGCTTTTTTGTCCTTTATCTCTCTTTGAGAACAATGGCAGTAGTTCCATAGATTGTGTTAATACCTCTGAATGAAAAAGGTATTATGAAAAATAATAAATGGAAATGATGCCTCCAACTTATATTTGCTCTAAACATGTTTCTAATGGAACTTTTATGAAACACAATGAAGAGTATTGAAAATACAAGGATTACGTTGTGACTTAGGAAACAGGAATAATACCTTGAATATGCTAAATAGATATAAACAGCTATACAGGAGATTTTTTGCATTTGAGGCAGAAATAGTTTATTTTGGATGGGAAACATGGTCTAGTAGATATGACAATAGAGGTAACAGTTGAAATGGCTGTGCTTTCTTGCTTTTTCATTTAAATACTGTCTATTCTTTTGCTCACTTTTGTAAAAAGTTACGTATGGAAATTTCCAGATAATGTCAACAGTCTACTGTTTTCTTTCCATAAATCAAAACCAGATTTTTGAAAGTTTTGTATAAATTATTAAATACAAACCAGCTCAACAAAATTAGTATCTTCTGATTATCCTTTAATGAAGTCTCCTGGGGCTGAAAAAAATTCATACACGTTGTACTCAAAATACCTTTCCACAAAATTAACAGTAGCATTTTCAGGATTGAAGCTTTAGGTTCTAATAGTCTTCCTGTTTGTTAATAAAGAAGTTTTTCTTCTTGCTAACTAGATTATTCCTTTGTTTGTAGTAATTTATCAAACCTGCGGAAAAGCAATGCGTTAGTGGGAAAACAAATCAATCTGTCCTTTCTGAAGGGTATAAACAACTTTCATTAATGATATTTTTTTTTTTAAAAGCTCAGATTACAGATAGAAGAAAGTTATCTCTTAGGTATGCTTTAACTTAATATTTCTGGAAAAATTGCTTTTATGGGGTGATGTGCTGTTGTTTTATTTTTAAATAATCTAACACCTGCTTTTCAATAAAACATTTTCTTAATGAAAAACTTTTATTACATTGAGATTTTAATAAGATACGATTTCAAAGGCTTTTGTTTTTCTGATTTATAGATTCCCTTCATGTGTGATATTGAGCAAATAGGCTACAACTTGTTTGTTTTAAATTCTCTTTGTCTCTGATCCTGTACCCTGGATGGAAACAGAACTCTGTAGTCTGGATCCCTGTAGGCTTTCAGTGAGCAGAGTGTGACAACATTTGCTTCCCGCCTGTTTCCATAGTAGCAGCACCTTGTCGTTGTTCAGAAATGAGTATTAATTTGGTTTATAGTTTAAGACCACAGGGATGCAATGGCTTTTCACAGCCTTCTAAGACAAGCCATGCTTTATTGAGGTAGCATGAAAACTAAACAGCCCTCAAAATATTCCTGATTTTGTCTTTGCTGTCTGAAAGTTACGTGGCAAATGGAGATTCTTGAAAGGTGTCCAGGATCCTTCTTCAGTAGCTTATTGCTAGTCCTGAAAATTGTAAAACTTCTGGAATCGTTTAATTGTTTGACACCACTATTTCAGTCCCTGCATCTGGACAAGCAGTTTCTGCATGGCTCTGGGAGTCTTTTCAGAAGATCTCCACATGAGCTGATTTCTTTGGTTTGCAGCTCCCTTTGCAAGACACATTAACTGGTTAGAACATGTTTCTTCCGACTAATAGCACACTACTGCCTCTATTTTGACTGGAATGAGTTGCAGATATTGTCAGTATATGGCGAGTTTCATCTTTCCACAGAGCCATACACTGATAGCAGAGATTTTATGCTGGTAAGTTTTTCATACTACCCTGAAAATAAAAGTGTACAGGAAAGAGTTTTCGAAAATTGTATTAGATCATCAGTATTGGCCATTAAAAAATAATAGAATCATAGAATCCTAGGGGTTGGAAGGGACCTCAAAAGATCATCTAGTCCAACCCCCCTGCCAGAGCAGGATCATCTAGAGCACATCCCACAGGAACGCATCCAGGTGGGTTTTGAATGTCTCCAATGAAGAAGACTCCACAACCTCTCTGGGCAGCCTGTTCCAGTGCTCTGTCACTCTCACAGTAAAAAAATTTTTTGGAATATTCACCTTAAACCTCCTATGCTCCAATTTGATCCCATTACCCCTTGTCCTATCACTGGTCAACACTGAGAAAAGCCTAACTCCATCTCCCTGACACTCACCCCTTACATATTTGTAAACATTGATGAGGTCACCCCTCAGTCTCCTTTTCTCCAAGCTAAAGAGACCCAGCTCCCTCAGCCTTTCCTCATAAGGGAGATGTTCTACTCCCTTAATCATCTTTGTGGCTCTGCGCTGGACTCTTTCCAGCAGTTCCCTGTCCTTCTTGAACTGAGGGGCCCAGAACTGGACACAATACTCCAGATGTGGCCTCACCAATGCAGAATAGAGGGGGAGAAGAACCTCTCTTGACCGACTAACCACACCCTTTCTAATACACCCCAGGATGCCATTGGCCTTCTTAGCCACAAGGGCACATTGCTGGCTCATGGTCATCCTCCTGTCTACCAGGACCCCCAGATCCCTTTCACCTACACTGCTCTCCAGCAGGTCAGCCCCCAACCTGTACTGGTACATGGGGTTTCTCTTCCCCAGATGCAAAACTCTACACTTGCCCTTGTTGAACTTCATCAGATTTCTCCCCGCCCAACTCTCCAGCCTAAGTCCCTCTGAATGGCAGCACAGTCCTCCAGTGTGTCAGCCACTCCTCCCAGCTTTGTGTCATCAGCAAACTTGCTGAGAGTACATTCTATACCCTCATCCAGGTCGTTGATGAAGATGTTGAACAACACCGGTCCCAGTACCGACCCCTGAGGGACTCCACTAGTCACACACCTCCAACCAGATTCCGCCCCATTGACTACAACTCTCTGCCTCCTTCCTTTCAACCAGTTCTTGATCCACCTCACTGACTGATCACCAAACCCATTCTTGATCAACTTATCTACAAGGATGCTGTGGGAGACAGTGTCAAATGCTTTACTGAAATCAAGGTATACCACATCTACTGCTCTACCATCATCCATCCACCTAGTAATTTCCTCATAGAAGGCTATGAGGTTAGTCAAACATGATTTACCCTTAGTAAAACCATGCTGACTGCTCCTGATGACCCCCATGTCCTTGATATGCCTAGAGATAGTGACAAGAACAAGTTGTTCCCTCACCTTTCCAGGGATGGAGGTGAGGCTGACCAGTCTATAGTATCTTTGCATTTTCTTTAAGACAAAAGAAAATCTAATTGTAGTAAATATTTTTTTATTATTTATTTATTTTCTACATCTGCATTTACTATTTTGATACTGATTTAGGGTGTTGGAATACCAATGTACTTAAAGGAACCGGGAATGAGTAAGCTGTGTCAAAAATCTTGTAGCTACATACTAAATGAAAGCTGTATTTGCAGCTTAAGTGACACCTGAGATATTAAAACATTGACATTTACTTAAATTTATCTTTGAACACACAGCTTGACAATCGTTTTTCCAACATTCCAGGTTGTTTTCTATTCAGATTTTAAAGCTGAAAAGTTCAGTCTTCAGTCTTCATTGCAGTGCAAAACCATGTGGGAAAAATCTGTTTAGTTCATTTGAAAAATACCACAAAACTGAAGAACAGAGGCAGTTAAAAAAAAAAACAAAACAACAAAACAACCACATTTTGATGATACGTTATTAATAGATAACTACTATTTTAGTTCACAACATGAGTAGATAATATATTTTTTGTTTTTTGTAATTTTCTAGAGGCTGACTTGTAATTTTACTAAGTATTTGTTCCTTTCACATTCATTTTGTTGATAAAATTTCTCCTGAAGCCTGGCAGTGTGATTTTTTTATGATTGTCTTATTGTTACTTGTTGCAAGTTAATAAAAGAGATTTAAAGTAAATTATATGGAAGTGTAATTTTTTTTTTTTCTTTTATAAAAAGCATCAAACAAATCCCATAAGAGTAATTTATAGCCTCAATAGGCACTCTTTTGAAGGCTTGAATAAAATAAGTAGTAAAAAGCTAGTGAAAATTTGGAGACAATGTTTATCCTATGCA
This sequence comes from Apus apus, assembly GCF_020740795.1. Taxonomy (NCBI): domain Eukaryota; kingdom Metazoa; phylum Chordata; class Aves; order Apodiformes; family Apodidae; genus Apus; species Apus apus. Next base: position 189,360,272 of record NC_067282.1, on the reverse strand, counting down.
GTATGCAGTGCCCAGGTTTTTTCAGTAGGACTAGTATTGTGTTTTTAAATTATTTGGTCAATAGTTTCTGATGAAGGAATTCACAGAAGTACTGTACTAGATGTTAACTGTGGATTTCAGTTGAAGATTCTCCATTCAGCCAAAAAATTCAGCCAGAAAGCTTTTATTTGGATCAAAGCTGTCCTCCCATTTTGACCTGCTTAGGGCTGTTGAGGTAGTGATTTAGGGTGGTCTTGCTCTCTTTGTCATCTGTTGGAAGCATCTGAAGGTACTGGTAATGAAGACTCACCCCTTCAGATGTCAACATGGGTTGGGGGAGAGATGCTTACAGAATGTGGTGGAAAGAGAAGAGCAAGCAAGTAGAAATTTTAATCTCTTGGACTTCAAACTGTACAAGATGGCTCAGCCCCCTGTCCCGCTGAATCTCAGAAGTGACCGGTGGTGGGGAGCCCACCATTTCCCTGAAGACATTATTACCCCCTCATCTTTTCCATGGGTCTCCTTGGAAAAAAGGAATCTCCATCTTTCTTACAGCCCTTCAAGTACTGGAACACGATGATGAGGTCTCCCCTAAGCCTTCTTTTCTCAGGGCTGAACAAACCCAGTTCTATCAGCCTTTCCTTTTACAGCAGGCTTCCCACTACTTTGATCATCTTTGTGACCTTCTCTGCAGCCTCTCCACATCTTTTTTGTATAGTAGGGACCAAAACTGAATACTGTGTTCCAGGTGTGGCCTGACAAGACCTGAGTAGGGTGGGGTGAATTCTTTATCTCTGCTGGTTGATACCTTTGTTGGTGCAACCAGCATCCTGTTCGCTTTCTTTACTGCTGCAGCACACTGTTCACTCATATAGAGCTTGCTGTCCACCAAGACACCAAGGTCCCTTTCCACAAAGTTGCTGTCCAGCCAGGCAGATCCCAGCCAGTGCTGCACTCCTGGATTACGTGTTCTGAAGTGCAAGACCTTATACCCATCCCTGTTGAACTTCATAAGGTTCTTCCTAGCCCACTCAGCTTATCCAGGTCTTCCTGTAGGGTAGTTCTCCCTTCTAAAGTTTACTTCCCCACTGAGTTTGGTATCATCTGCAAAATTCCTCAGGGTGCACTTGATCCCACCATCCAGATCACTTAGGGAGATACTGAACAGTGTTGGGCCCAGTATCAGTCCCCAAGGGACCCTGCTGGTGACAGGTTATCAGTTTGAAAAAGAGCTGTTTACCACCACCTTCAGAGTGTGGCATGTCATCCAGTTCCACACCCACTGCACAACTGTGCTTTTTCTTGGATGGAGTAAGCTTGCCCAGAAAATAAAAGTCTCATGTTATTGATAATATTAGAATTAATAAAGTTGTATGCAGGTGGTAATATCTTAAAATTTGCCTCACTTTCTGCTACTGTTTTCTTCATTTACGTTGCAGTAGGATTTTCTTGTAGAGGCTTTTCTCAACAAAGTGGTTGCAATTTATATCCTTGAGGAAGCATTGATGGCTAGTGTATGATACATCTGAGCTGAAGTATGAGAGTGTTACTGTCTCATAATTGCTCAGGACTCTTCAGGGTCAGGACAGATCTTTCACTTCTCAGAGATAAGAGTGGTAGCATCAGCATTAACCTCCAGAGAATCTTGATAAAGCAGATTGCAACAACTCTACAGGTGTTGCTGTTTTCAGATAAGTAAGTTTCATGCTGCTGTCTTCAATCAGTGATCCAGTGTGAAGGCTAATTATTTCTACAGACTTTGATTTGATTGGATGTAGTTTCTCGTTCTGATCAGAGTTCAGCAAAGCTGCACCTGATCATCGTTATTATTCTGTTACTGTCACCGGTTGGTGGATAGGGATAGAAGTAGTCTGAAGAGTATTTTTTGGATTAGCTTGGTGAGTCTTGTATATGAACTGTTAAAAGCTAGAAGCAGGTTATTTTATTAATCCAGACAAGATAAGGCTCCTGATGATAGCTATCAGGTATCTAATGAGTTTAATTAAAATACATGCATTATTAAAATTTCCAGCTGTGGTATTGTGCGAGTAGCAATTTTGAGATACTTGGAACGAGTAATGGTGTTGGCTTTTCAGTTACTTTTGACATCAGCCCTTTTAAAAGTCCTTTTATACAGTTTTGCAGAGTTCTGACCATAGAGCTTGTGTGCTGGACATAGATGAAGAGCAGCTGACTGTTTTCAGACGTTACACTTTTTCTTCTCTTTAATCAGTAAAAAGGCTGCTGTGTTCAGCAGCTGCCTGCTTCAGTTTCTCTGGAGTTATTAGTATGCTAGTTTTAATAGAAGCTGAATGAAATGTAAAGCATGTAGGCCAAGGAATGTTGTTAAGCAATCATATGGTCACAAAAAGCTTGGTGCAATTAGATCATCATGATGAGACAAGATTGAACATTCAGCCCAACTGCAATCCCTAGGTAGAGACTGATTCTGATCATGTTGCTATGGAAGGAAGTAGTTGCATTTTTTTCAGGCCAGCAAGTCAAGGAAGATAACAGTTCCAAAAGTTTCCTAGTCTATTAGAGGAATACTGGTCATCAGAAATTGCAGATTGTGTTGCTAGCTTGTAGAATGCTATGTGCTTCGTGGTGAGAGAAGAGGATGAAAAAAGCTAGTGATGTATCTTGAGTGTCTTTTTAATTGCTGTGCTAGAATCTTGGGTAGTGTTCTTGACTCTGTGTCATGACTGGACTCTGTTGTAAATAAACTGAGAAAGATTAGCTGGGGAAACAGGAAAGGAAGACAGTAGCTCACAGAGTGGTCAGGGTTGGAAGGGACCTCTGAAAGTCATCTAGTCCAACTCCTCTGCTAGAGCAGGATCATCTACAGTAGATCACAAAGGGACATGTCCAGATGTGTTTTGAATGTCTCTGGAGAAGGAGACTCCACAACCTCTCTGGGCAGCCTGTTCCAGAGTTCTGTTACTCTCACAGTAAAGTTGTTCTCCCTTACGTTTAACTTGGACCTCCTATGCTCCAGCTTGTACCCGTTGCTCCGTGTCTTGCCATTGGACACTGCTTGATATGTGTAGGTTATAACTCATGTTTATTACTAAATACTGTTGATATTTCTGTTCCCACTTATCCTGTTCACTTGCCTTCTTAGTCAACAAGCCCACCTATTAGAAAACGTGTTATTGAATGTGATACAGGTATTTGTTCATTCTCAGTTCTTATGTTGTGTTCCTTGAAAAAGAAGTCATTGGAATAGCTTGCTTGAAAACTTAGTTGTTAATATTAAGAAGAAAATAGGTCTTTCTTACACACAAAGTATTGGTGTAAATCTAATTGTGTTCAGTATCTAATAAGAAATCTTCACAAAACATTTACATATTACATTGATGTAATCCTTCAATTTACAGATGTGGGAATTGGAAGATTATAGAGTATCTGTTCACTGGACAAGAATTCAGTAGTATCTTTATTGGATTACTTAATATTCTTAACATCGCTTTCATTGCAATCAAACTACTGACTTTTGTTCAGAAAGGCACTCATGTGACCCTACATATCTGGAAGTGACAAATGTGACCTAAAATACACTCAATGAGAGGAGATCTTTGAATTGCATGTTGGCAGTGTGTCAGTCAGTAAGCATATTCTTGTTATTTGCTGAGAAGTAGGAATAAGCAGCAGTTTTTAATAAAATTGTTTAGATGTTACTTTAGTCTTTCACTATAAAGATGTGATTTGTGTTTCTACACTTACTTGAATGATTTTTTTGAGTTGTGAAGTGTTAAGCTAACACTATATTTTTTACAAGTCTATTTTGAATAATTAATTTATTAACTTATTAAAGCTAATGGTATGGTAAAGCTAAAGCAAATTAATAAAACAGTTGTATAACTAATATACGACTATTTCGGTATCTTTGAAATCTGGAGGCTAAAAGTTCTAGTGGTTGTCTTCATCATGTATTTCAGCAAAATGTGATAACTAATGAGTATCTGCAGAAAAGGATATCCTTGTGCTCTTTTTAATGAGCTAACAATTTCAGCAGTCCCATTGTTTAGAATAAAGGGATACATGTAAATGAGGCCAGTGCTGAGATTGTGTTTAAACAATGCTGACAGTTCTTCTATTGTTGTCCATTAATTAATTTCCCAGCATCAAGGCTCTCTGGGAATGAACTGCAAAAAATAATTAAAAAGATACATGAGGTAAATAGTTTTAGAAATTCAAAAGGTGAAATAGAAAATCAGTTCAGTAAATATTAGTCATACTACTTATTTGTGCTCATTTGCTTTTTAAAAAGAGGTTGTTTAGGGAGTATGATCCTGTTTTGATTCACATGCTCTGCTGAAGTTCTGCTTGCAGGTGGAAAAGTTGCCATATTCTCTTTTAATCAATGATTCCTGTCCCTGTTTCAAATCAGTAGTCTGCTTAAAGCAGGTTAACATTTGTGAGAAAATATTTTGCCTTACAGCAGAGTTCTATAGAATTAAATTCGTTGCAGTGTGTTTTTACTAATTATCTGGATTTAGTTTGTGGTCTGTAAGGTAACTCATATCTTCCAGTACAATTCTGTGAATAAAAGCAGTTTTGCTTTTGCTGTGACACAGCTTTGCTTTTTCCCCACCACGATTTTGACCAATTAATTGGTGTCAAGTCATTACTTTCTCAAGTAACAGGAATTTTAATCTTTAAGTTCAAATTAAATTAGTGATTTCAGGTAGAAAGAATAGGGTCTTAATTAGAAGGAAACTTCAAAACAAATTTATTTCCAGCTGGGCAATCACGTCTGAATAATTGAAGGCCAACTGTAAGCCTAACTTAAAATAAGTATTTGCAGTAATTATCATTTCTGTCATTGAATGCAGATTAAAAAAAAAGATGAGATTTGAATTTAGTATCCCAAAGGTGCAAGCCTTTGAAAATATCTTGTCTGGAGGTTTTCACTCAAATCCGTTATATAACCTATTAAAAAATAAACAGCTTGCAGCTTTTAGACGGTGTTTTGTTAAGCTACACCTGTGCTAGAGGCAGTGAGGGGGTGGGCTGGCAACTAGTCTGTTGCTTCTGGTTTTATCCTCCTCTTACTATTACTAAGCCATTCCTTAACAACTCAGTCAGTACTTCCGTAACTTCTCACACGCAAGAGGGATTTTAATTTACGGTGGGGACATCTGAATAAATTAAAGATACAAAGTGAATTTTCTGACAAATGGCTAGAGGGTAGACTTTTCAAGTGTGTGTATGTTTTTGAAGAGACTGTTGGTAGTGTCATCTTATACCCTCTTAGAGCTTGTGTGATCTAACTGCCTAAGTCTTTTCCTGAGGAAAATACTCAGGACTACGGAGTGCAGGGAAGTGTATGCTTCAGGTTTATAGTCGTGCAAGAAACAAAATACATTGTATGCTTCTGTTTCATGCTGTTGGAGGAAGTCAAGGACATAGTGATGTTCAGTGTTAATTACACAGAGATTCTCTGCTTTAAGTCATTATGCTGCTCCGTGGCTTGGTAAGATAATTAGGAACCATATTAATGGCTCTAACCAAAATACTTTGTTCTTCAATACATTCATTATAGTGAACAAAAGAAAATAAAGCTGTAAGTAATCATCCACTTTCTAAAACCTAAACAGTGTAAATTATCCACTGTTACTGATGAAGACTTAAAATGTTATGTGGCTGTTATTTGTTAATGCACTGTAGTTCCATTAGTTCTTGCTGCTGGTTCTGATGTTCTCATCTCCAAACAATTCAGGAGTTTTGATCTTAAATCCTTACATGGAAGAAAAGCTTGCAGAAAGTAGTATTTTTTGCTTCTCTAGGAGCCATAAATATGCATATTAGATATGGGTTTTATATCTCCTCCCTCACCATTCTGTTGTTTGTTGTTAGCAAAAATCACAGTGATTATCACTGGTAGAATCCATGCTCACATTGCCATGTCCCTGTGCTTGCCATGTTCTGCCTAGGCATAACTAGTAGGTAAAATGGATGTTGTTTACCTTCTGCTTTGTAGAAATTAAAAGCAGCAGACTAAGTATTATTTTATCCAGTAAATACAAAGAACAGGTCACTCTTCACTACAGATGAGAAGAGGCTTATTAGCATGGGAAATTACAGAAAAGAAATCAATAAGCTTCCTGATAGTTTCACTATCAGTATTTCATCTGTGTATATCTAGGTTCTTTTCCAAGTAACTAAATTGTTATGAAAACCAATCTTCACCTAGTTTTCAGCATAAATCTACCAAATCTAATAGAATATTGTAAGATAATTTTTTTTTTAACAGAAGAGAAGCTCTAGGGAGATCATCTAGCAGCCTTGCAGTGCCTGAAGGGGCGCTTAGAGAAAAGCTGGGGGGGACTGTTTACAAGGGCCTCTAGCGATAGGACAAGGGGTGGGGGCTTTAAACTGGAAGAGGGTAGATTTAGATTAGATATTTGGAAGATATTCAATATGAGAGAGGTGAGACACTGGAACAGGCCCTCCCTGGAAGTGTTCAAGGACAGGCTGGATGGGGCCTGGTGCAAGCTGGTCTAGTGGGATGTGTCCCTGCCCATGAAGAGGTGATGGAAATAGGTATCTTTAGGGTCCTTCTGAACCAAAACATTAGGTAAGTCTATGAAATAGGAGATGTGAACACGGTTGTTACAAAGGTTGTTTTAAAAACAGCTTTTCTATGAGTGATCACTAAGGGCTGAGATAGTATTTTTTGCATGGTGTTTGGTTGTTCCAAATACTTCTAGCTTGCTGTTATGACCTGAAAAGGTTTCCATTACAGATTTTAAAGCACTATGAAATGTGTTTGGATCAGGTTTGTTTTTAATGCAAAGATCAAACTAACCCATTATTTTTCATATTAATTGATGGATATTTAATTTATTAATTCATGGATTAGAAACAGCTGTTATAGGCCCAACTATAAGTAAGGTTGTTTTTTGATTGTTTTTTTGTTGTGGGTTTTTTGTTGGGGTTTTTTGTGTGTGTTTTGTTTGTTGTTTTTCTTAAGCATAAATTATCCAACTTTGTTGCTGTGTTTATTGTCAGCTTAGAAAAGTGCTGTTAGTCATTTACTGTTTTTAAGATTATCCCCTTGGGAACAGTCATGGTGAAAGAAAATCAATTATAGAAAACAATCCAGAATGTGCTAACTTGACAACAGTAAATGTTTTTAATACGTATTTTATGTATATAAAAAAATACTTTTTAATGTCTATCATGGCTAAAATTAAAATTTTTAGCACCACAGCATAATCAAAATTTCATTATATAGCTGCCTGTAAAACTGTCAGGCAGGAGAAGGTTATGATCCTACGTAAGTTGGTAAACTGCTGTGTACAATGAAAACAGTTGCAATCCTTGAAGTAGTCCAGTAAAGATACAGGATTAGATTAGAGATACAGGATTTATGTGACTTCAGTACAGTGCTCTCCAAACTTAATAATAATATTCTTTTACCATGAGTAAATACGACACTTTAAGAAAGTGTTTTCATGTTTTTTGTAGTGACAAATCACACCTTGCAAATCTTCAAGAGCCAGTGAACATATGAACCAGTTGAGATAGCCAACTGAGATTGCTGAAAACAGTGAAGATGATTTTTTCCCTAAAGGTTGTTAAAGAAAAAACACGGCTGTGGAATTAAAGGGAATGCTCTTGTATATATAATAATTGTCTGAAAGATAGGAAACAAATGGTAGGAATAAGCAGACAGGTTCAAAATTAAAGGAAATCGCAAGTAATTCTTTTACAGTTTGTGATGTGGCTTTAGCTGTTTCTGCTGAAGGGATTGGAGGAGGCATACAGGAGACAGCAAAGTTTGCAGGCAACTCCACGTTATTGAGAGTGGTAAAGGCAAGAGGTACGCAGCAAGGAGTTGCAGGATTTCATGTTGCTACAACCAGGCACTAAATAACAAGTGAAATTCTGCATGGACAAATACAAAGTGATAATGTGTGTGTGCTTGGAACAATCATAATTTTACTGGTTTAACTATGGGCTTCAAGTTAGTTTTCTACACTCAAGCACAAGAGGCAAATCTGAGCTCAGTAAGAGTCAGGAAAGAAAAAGGAAAAAAATAAAGGCTTGGAATTGCTGGGAAAGGGAAACAAAAAGATCATTATGCATTTATGAGAGTTGTATTCTTTCTGTGTCTTACATGCTGTGTACAGTTGGGCCTTATTTCAAAATCAGAAAATACAGAAAAGTATGCTTAAGAAGGCTGAGCAAAGGTGGTGGAACAAGTATATGAGGGACAAAAAAAATTCTAGTCTGCAAAGAGAAGTAAAGATGAATGGGCTGAAGAAAGTGATCAGGAAATGAGTTTTCCTGTTCTCTTTCAGTGCGATAACAAGCAGGTGCTGAGTTTAAAGCAGACATGCTCTATAGTATGCATTTGTGTTTTGGAATTGTTTGTCACAGAACTTTGATTATCAAAAAAGTTTACAGTTGCAAAAGCTTTAGCCATTTAACTAAAGACAAATCCATTATCAGCTAACAAATGGGCATATTCTACAGCTTGTGTAAAGACATCTCTGAGCATGAAAGCATTGAAAGTTGGATGAGTATTCTGAACAGGTACTGCTGTCTGCTTGCACTTTTATACTCTTAGTCATCTGCTGTTGGTCGTTCCTGGTGGCAGAATAGTTACTATGATGGACCTCTCCACAGTGTTCTAAGTGTCATCTTAGACTGGAGCTCTGAGCCTCAATTTTGGCAGAGGATTGAGTCTGTGCTTAGGAAGTCAAGAGTTCCTGGCTGATGAAAAAGGCAACAGGAGCAGCCAACACATTCCGCTTTCCATTATAATCCTGCACTGGCATCTTTCTCTTTTTCTGCCATGGCTTGCTTGAATAATTTTGGAAAAATTACTTAAACCTCTTTACAGCTAAACTAAATGCTTTTTATAATGTGTAAAAAACAGAGTTGCTTAAAGTTGCTGTATTCATCTGAAATCTTAAAAGTGTTTTGATGTCCTTGTGTCTGAGCCATTAATGTGTGTGAAATGTGGTGGTTTAATACCTAACCCTGGCACAATTTCAAAGCTTTAATCATTCTGAGTACTTAAAAAATAATCACATATTGTGTTTATCAATTAATACAATACCATGAGATATTATCCTCCCTACATGCTGAATTATCTAGGGTATGGGAGGCATACAACAAGATTTGCATTCTTTCAGTGACTGTCTAATTCAAGAAGTTTGTGGAGTGCAGTGTGAAGCATGCCTTTCTTTTCAGCTGCAGAGGAGATCCAGCATTTGCAGGGCAATGAGATATTTGTGATGTTAACAATCTAAATGACTTTTATTGATAATGACAGATGGTTCTTAGATAATGTGCTCTGAGTCATCTGTAATATGTTCAGAATAAGTCTTCTGGAAGGTTGTACATCTGTCTTGAGATCTTTTGCTAAAATATTTAAATCAAGGTCATTGTTTATATTTTATTTTAAATAGCTTTTAGCTGGTAGTCTGCATTTCTGTACATCTAGAGATCAAACTGTTTGTAACTTCAAAAGCTACAAATGGAAAAGTATAATAGGTAGCAGGTGTTAGAAAAGGCAATTATGCATTAGCTGTTTTACTCAATTTCCAAAACTGTCTAAAACTATCCACTGGAAATACTTTGTAGCTTAGACTTACTCTGAAGTATGATGAAATTTTAAGTCTATAGGGAGATATGCATTTTTCTCTAATGAATTGCATATTTAAACCTATTTTGTTTCATTTAAAAGAGCTGAAGAAAATTGTATTGAAAAAAAAGGTTGAACAGAAAAATCTCAAGAAAAAGTTCTTGTGCACCTCCAGATATTTTTTCTGCTATTCCTCAAAAACATTTTCAATTTCCATTTTGCAGCTCTACTGTTTTATTCGCTTTTAATTTGTTTTGTAAGCCACTTTTCTTGGCTTTCTGGCTATGGAGGAATTTTTTTTATTATATGATAATGGACTGAATTTTTGGGCTTTAAATCAGTATCTTAGGTAATTTCCAGATAAAAGAATACTGTAATGATCTAATTTGACTAGCTATGTAATATTGTTTGTGAGTCCATGTCAGAGAGAACAAAATAAAAAAATTTGCCAACAGTTATTCCAAATTCACTTTATAAGTTAAAATGCTGCTTTCAGACAGATTTCTTTAATCCTGTTCCATTCTCCCCTGTGTCTTTTTAAGAGTTTATGTAATGTTGGAGGAGTGAGGACAAGAAAGGAGGATTCGTATATACTAATAAAAGACCAAGTTCTTTTCATTTCCCTCTTTCTTGCTCCTGTTACTTAATTAAAGAAATGCAAACCTTTACTATATTCAGGCAGGATAGCAATCCAATACATAAAATATCCTGAAAAATAATTATTATCTTAAATGAGATTTTCCTGCCAACAGACTATTTAGTCTCACTACTTCTTCATCTGCAAAAATAGTCTTCCTCTTTGTTAATCACATCTCAGCAGTATTTTTGTACTTTCTCTGTTTAGCAGTCTCAGACCAGCTTTATCTGCATCTATCCTGTAACCAACATTTTTCTGCTCCCCTGCTTTCCAGCTTGAGTGCAAATGCTTAGGTTGGTGCTGTGCTTGTCATTTACCTGTTTTTAAAAGTAGATCTAAACAAAGATCATATTTCACCAGGTAGTGGTGAGCTGAGCTGCTTCTGACTGTGCCAGAAAGTCTTCATCAGTGACAGCACGTACTTCAGAGTGGGCTTCTGCAAAATTTGCTACAAAGTACTACAATTAGATCTTATAAATTATTTAGATATCATCATTTAAGTATCCCTACATTTGTCAGATTATGTAGCTTAATTTTATGATTATTATTTTTAAATGTTGTTTTAATGAGATTTTACATAGCATTAGTTCGCAGTCATCACGTTGATAATTAAGTGTAATTATTTTTTCAGTTCTCAGTGGTATAGCACATAAAATCTAAGATTAGTTTGGTAATACAAGAAGAATTGGTCTTTTAAAAGTAGGATCACAAATTTTTCGAAACCCTTAGGTATAATTATAAAATCATAATTTCTGGGGGGAGTTTTATAAAGTAACTGAATCTGCTGACTTGAACCAGAACAGAAAGGTGCAGATTTGAATACAAATCTGAGTTGTAAATGTTTTGTGTTACAAGGAGTAAGTTTTTTCCTTTAGTAAAAACCTCTAATTTAGTAAAATGTAGACCAAGTTGTATGTTTTTGAAATACGTATTAGTTTCCTATAGCAGAATTTTTAATGAAAAAGGTGCTACTTTGCTCTTAATAATGGAGATAAATATACATTCACACCACAAAGTTGAGTGAGACAGTACAGTGTTTCATGACATATAAACTAATGGATAACATCAGAAATGGAAGAAACACATTTGTAAAGAATGAATTTAAATATGAGAACTGCAAACCTCTCCTTAATTCCCATTAGTGATAATAGCTGTGAATAGGTTTAGCATAGATGAAATGCATACATATTTGTGATGAGAAGAGAGAGAGATTTAGCTAACATTTGTAGTTAGTAGTGAATGTCATAAAAATACACTTGGGTATATGGTGATCAAAAATATTATTTGTGTATTGAAATGATGATTTATTTTTATTTTTTCTAGTCTGAACCAGAGGGTTTTTCTCACTTCCACTTGTATGTCTGTGCTGCCTTCCTTGTCAGGTGGAGGAAAGAGATCCTGGAAGAGAAAGATTTTCAAGTAAGTGAAGGGGATATTTTTCAAGCACAGGGTGGTATTTAATACATTTAGCTCCCCAGTGTTACTTGGGGAGTAGAAGCAGTTGTAGCAAGACTGATAGTGTCTGACTGTTAGAGTTGCTCCCAAACTGTTAGACCTGAAGTGATGGGCTATAAGCAGCAGGAGATGTATTTTCTTTGTCCACTCTGCAAAAAAATCCTATCTTAACTGAGACAGGATTTGAAAAGAGGATTTCTTGTTAAAAGTAGAGCCTTAGTATTTCACAAAGAGGTTTTCTGAAAAGGTAACTGGATATTTATTTTTTTTTAATCTTAAATGCAGTGCTAGAGTTATTTATAATACCTCATCTGTATAACAGCACACTTTTACAAGGTGATGTTCATGCTTTAAAAAAAGCTAGACAAGCAGTCTTTTGAAAAAAGGATCCTGTTTTTCAAAATGAACTAAAAATACTGTATTTACTTCAGGTCCCTACATTTAAAAACCTCACATTTTCCCAGCAAAGTGTGTATCAGGGAGTTGTGTGGAATAGGATTTGAATATGGTAAATAGGCAAGTCATTTGCATACCCCTATAGAAGTTCAGTTATGTTTGTGAACCGGTGACAGTTCACTTTCATGGAAATACTTCCAATTTAATTTTACTCTGTGATACCCATGCAGTGCCTGAAAGGCATTAAGGTCCTGTTTACAGGCTGACTGTAAACAAACTGTGTTGCAAAGCCCCCACTATTGCCTGTCCCGGGGAAATGGCCCGTTACCAGCTTATTTTCTCTCAATCTTACTGAACTCTGTTGCCCTTTACAAATGAACCGTTGTGTAAATTTGTGTATCCCTTCAATCTATTTTATCTTACTTCATAAAACAATTTATTCAGAGCACTTTAACTGTCATTGCCCATCTTTGCAATAAAAAAACGCCTAGGGGCACAACTTAACAACTTTAATTTATACTACCCTAACAATGCCACATTTTCTCAATTTATGATATTTTGTCAAAAACAACTTTAATGTTGGCAGCCATGCCTCTCAACTACAATTGTTCATTGTTAATCCTTCCTATTAAAATTTTCTTGTTGACTTCCTGCACTAAAGTTCATAATTTTTCTCATCTCTACTGGATTTATTACAACTCTGTAAATAGTAATTCCAAGGTATAGTACCATGAAGATTTGTTTTCTTCTCCTTACACATTCAGATTTGTTTACTTATTTAATAGTTAAGGTATTTCTTTATTGTTTAATTCTTTATAGGCTATATAAGCTAGACTATGAAGTATGTAAGTCAGGAACACACTGAAACACATTTATCAGACTGCTTTAACTTGCTTACAACATAGAAATGCAATTAGTAGTTTTGTGGCTCTCTAGACTATTGCAATTTTATCACTATTATATGTTATCAGTAAAAGGCTTGACCTTTATTGTGTAACATGACCTTTTAAAATGACTAAAGTGTTATAAATTCTCCAAATAATATTTCTCTCCCACAGGCAAGAATAAACTCCATTATTCTTAGACTTTCTTAATAAAAGTTGGAGACCATTGCCTAGTCTTCAAAGTAGTAGCTCAAGTAACAGGCATTTGAACTACATCAAAAATTGGGAAGTTTAGTATATGTTGTTGGAATACTCTGATTGTGTTGGATTCATGTTATTGAGAAGTGATAGTTATAGTGCATTTTGTTTGGAAATTTTGTGTTGTGTAGACTACATCAAGAATAATCAAAATATGCATCCAATCATTTCATTTGTGCATTGTGTGTTGTATAATCACGTGACATAGGCAGCTCTCTCCTAATTGTCAGTTGGAGTGTCTGGTTCTTTACCACCACCTGTGAAAGCTCTCTCTTTTCTTTTACATGTCTTTCAGTAGGATTAAAAACCTCACAGGAACTCTAAGACAGAATAATTTCCCAAAACATCAGAAGTGGTGATATGCCAGATGAGACACTGAGTAGGTTATCAAAGGCCGATTTTAAATTACTTGATTTTTCAATATTTTTTTCTTATTATTTGTTGAAGTGTATTATCAGTAATACTACATACTGGGTGATTATAGGAAATATTTATTCTCCTTATCTTAACTATGTCTTGTTGCAACCTAAACATTGAGTAAAATTATGTGTTGTTTCCTCCTCCTCATATGAATAGATAAATTAATATACTTATATACCAGATATTCAGCTGTGCATGATAATAGTTCTTTATTACAGACAGCATGTGTGTGGTTCTTGGTTTTGGGTTTTTTTGGCGATTTGTTTTGTAGCAGCAGCAGAAATTCTGCAATGCAAGGAGTTAGGCTGACTGGACTAGTACTGCAAAGTGATAAAACCTGAAAACTAGTTAGTACTTGTTTTACATTTGTGGAATTAAACATTATTATATCAGAGGAAATAAATTTTGATGAAGGAAATAGAGGAAGAAACCAATTTAGGCCTCCAGATACTGAAATTATATCTATGTTGTATATATATTAGATATATATGTAAATAATAGTGTAAGCTTCTAAAAGAAGCATATAAAACGATGTTCCTGCTAGTCCCATTTTTTTTATGTTTGAAAGAACAGAATAATTTTCTCACTCTGATAAAGTTATGATAGAAGTTGTGTTAATTGTAATCTGTTTGAAGAAGTTATTGTTCTTACTGCCACCTGTTTGATAAGATCTCAATGTAGACCTCCTCTGAAACATGACATTTGCAGGATAGCATAGTTTTTTACAATAGACAACTGAGGAGAAAGGTGATACTTTATACTTAAATCTAGAGCAATTTACAGCTTTTTTTCTAGAATTTGACTGATGTCTCTGCTTTATGAAAACTGGCACCTCTTGACACTCCACAGGTTATTCAATGCCATTTGTCCATGTCCTTGTAAATTGTTCCTGTCAGAGTTCTGTAAAATAGAGTATGAATGACACTGTTTCAAACTGTAGTGTCCCAAGAGAAAACATTTTATTTCAAGATGCTGAGGAGAGGGAAAAAAAACAACAACTTTTTTGTTTTGCTCGGAGTCCTGCTCAATAAAGGTATCTGCAAGCTTTTGAGGAAGCTTTGGTCCTATTTTGAAACTTGCTGTGTAATGCAATGGGCTGTGTGATGCAATGCTATGTAGTTAGGGCAAAGATTATCGTGATGCAATTTGGCAATTATGTTATTGTTGAAAAGAATTACAGTGTTTTAATTATAGTTAGAGCTTGTTATTCTCTCATGGCACTCACTTCTAGAGAGAGAGAGAGAGAGAGTCTACTTTACCTCCATAGGATGCTTCACAAACCCAGGTACAGAAAGCTAATTTGGGTACAGAAGCTGGTTTGGGTAGCTCTGTAGCCGTATTCATACTTCAGATTAGCAGGTTTTACTTCACATGTGGGGGAATAGAGTACACAGTAGGCAGACAGTTATTGGAAGACCTTTTAATCCTGGCTTGGATTTTCCTTTGTAACAGATATGATTTTTTTCTCATAGGCTCAAATGGGTCATTCTTGGTTTATGGTATTTCTGTTTATGGTATAAATGTTAGAATCATAGAATCGTCAAGATTGGAAAAGACCTTCAGGATCATCAAGTCCAACCATCCACCTACAACACCTAAACACTAAACTATCTTATGAAACACCCTGTATTTTTTTAGCATCTCCAGGGATGATGCCTCCTCCACCTCCCTGGGCAGCCTGTTCCAATGCCTCACCACTCTTTCTGTGAAGAAATTTTTCCTAATATCCAGCGTAAACCTCTCATGGCACAGCTTGACCCCATTTCCCCTTGTCCTATCGTGGGTCATCAGGGAGAAGAGGCCAACATGCACCTCACTACAGCCTCCTCCCAGGTAGTTGTAGAGGGCAATGAGGTCTCCCCTCAGCCTCCTCTTCTCCAGGCTGAACAGCCTCAGCTCCCTCAGCCTCTTCTCAAGGCCAGTTCTCAAGACCCCTAATCAGCTTAGTTGCTCTTCTATGTTGTGTGTTAATTCACTGGTTCAATTCTAGTTTCAGATCAGAAAACAAAGAAATGTAATAAATTTAATATAGATGAAAATATTTTTTTTAATGTGAAAAATTATTACTTGTGATGTAAATGCACAGTGTGAATTAATTTAATTTCTACTATCTAAGCTTAAGTACTTAAAGATGCAAGTAAAGGAGACCTTTATATTCATCAGCATGTCTTAGACTTAGACTTTTTGTTATTAATTATCCTAACCACTGCCATAATTCGTAAATTCTCCTGAATTCTTGAGAGATGTGAGTGGTGAAATATTCAAGCATAATTTTGAGCATATTTAGAATTTAAAAATCAATTTAAATATGTCTGTTGAGTTTAATGTTTTTTTTTGTATTGGATATCTGAAAGATTTGTAAGGAAACAGGACTTCAGGGACTAGATTCAGCTGTCAAACTGAATATAAGCTTATAGTAATGATGGACTGATTCTGGTTTAACTGTTTAGCCCAAATTTTTGTTTTAGTAAGCTATCATTTTGTTGACACAGCTGATATAAAAATATATAAAAGATATAAACATATATTTTATATGTTGTAGTAAGGAAAGTGTCTTGCAGATTTTATGATTCCAAGATACAGGCTTTTCTATCTGTCTAACAGACATTTTCACCCATGCTGTCATCAACTCACATCTTTATTACTACAGTGTCCTTTTCTTTGGCTTTGACAAATGCATTTCTGCTTCATTTATATTCATCCAGACTGCAAAGAAGCTGTAAAGATCATTTTTCAGTCCATCATTTTTTCTTGCTTTGCATCTCCTTTAGCTGCCTTTCCTTTATAGCACCAAGGAAAACTTAGATGCTTTCTCCAGTCCTTTAATGGACTAATACCGACACCTTACATGTCATCTCATATTCAGTGTTAAGATGCTGACTGCCAGTTCATCAGCCAGTGATGACAGCCACATCACACACTTGGGTTCTCAAGAAAGTATATGTGCTATCTCCCATGTTGACTGTCTTGCTTAAATGAAGCACCAATTGCAGATACTTAGTTACTTTCTTCTAAATCTTTATGTAAGTTCTGTTTTTCTGAAATAGTCAGAATAGATTTGACAGGTAGGATTTAGCCTGTTAGTAGCACTTACAGTCACGTTGACTAGTTGCTTCTGTTTACTTTTCTGTCAATGTATTATCTCTTGTTTTATGCATGATTCATAAAACCTTCAGGGTAGTGACTGTCCCTTATTCTGATTTATATAATCTTTAATGATTTTTTAATCATTGTTTTATATAAATACTAGGGAGTAGGCGTCATTGACCTAATGACCAAAGGGTGGTGAGTGGTGGAGGTTGTATCTAAATACAGTCTTATAGGGGAAGAATCATCAGGTGTCCATTGGTCCTGACTTCAGCCATTACAGCCTCAATTCACCTGCACTGTTAGCAAGCCTACTCAACTTAGTCAAAGCTTCTGCATCTTCTGATTGTCACTAATATCTTGAATTGATCTGCACATGTGAATATATTGTAAAATAAAGGCAGAGACATTTTATCATACAGCCTTAGAAATACAAATTTGATCCTACAGAAATTGTTATCACAAAATGTGAATATTAAACTGAAGTGTGAAGGATAGACTGTAAGTTGTCCTTCTTTTAACTTTGATAAACTTGTGTACTTGCCTTGAGCCAGGAGGAGGAGTAAGCCCACTGACTAGAAAGTTACTGGAAGAGTCTGACCAGTTTCTATAGTACACTAAAAATAGTTTAAAAAGCATGAAAAAAGAAATAAAATGCCTAACAATACCCTTTCTTATCTTAGGTGTTTTAGTGTGGCTTCTGTAATCCTTTTTCCTCTAATGAGACTGTAGGCCTATTTTTCCTATTTCACACATTGTTTTTCGTCAAATCTTGGCTTTAAGTGTGCAAAGCTGAGAATAGAAATCATAAAAAACATCAACAAACAAGCAAAAGCCTCATGTTTTATTTATATTTTATTCAGCTAGCAATGTGCATATTTTTTATACATAATTTCACCTCTCTTTCTTTTACTTGAGTTTATTTGTCAGGAATTCATAGTAATAATAAATTGCTCATGTCTGAATTTTAAAAACAATATTTAACTTGCCTCCAGTAATACTGAAAAATTCTGGGTTCTGCATCTGAATTTGAAATCTGCACATCTGTTTCTGTTGCCCTCTTTCGATCTAGCTCCCTCTTCCAGAAGTCATATACTCCTCTAAATTATTGGAACAGTTGTATGTAGTAAAATTGTAAGTCCTAGTACAATGATAGTGAATTGCAAGTAGCTTGAATATTTGCTGCTGAAACTCAGAAGTTACTCCATGCTATGAACTAGTCTAATATTATGAGATAAACCGCAGGAGTCAGGGAAAACTAAGTCTTGCTCTTTCCAAAGTGATTGAGCAAAAATAGAAGTCCTTGAGTAGTCAATTTAGCTGCTTACGGGAAGAGGTAAATACCTAATTACTGCAGCTATGACTTACCTTGGGAAATCTGCCTAGTTTTTAACAGACCCATCTTCTACTCTAGAGAATATTCTTTTTAAAAAAATCTAATTTATACAGGTATAAGATTGCCAACCAGAAAGAAATTTTCAAAATCCCTGCTGAAGGACACTAGCTCTACAGGGCCAGGATTCTGTATCAGTAGGACGTCTTGGGAATCCAGCATGAGAAGTAGAAAGGTGAAGCCTTGGTGATAAGAAACAGGAAGAGAGTCTTTGAGTTTTGATATTGATATAAGTAGATTAAATATATTTTACTATTTTTTTCATATTTTATAAATATTGTAGCTGCATTCTTTCTTATAAATGTTGAGATTTAATATATTTATTTTCATTTTTTATCCTAACCAGCTTTAAGTGTGATTTCAAGGCACATGGCTTTTACCAAGTCATGTATTACTCAGGAGTTTGACAAATTTGAGAATCAAGGTACTGGGACATAGTTACAAGTGCCTTCTTCCCCAGCTCATTACTTGAGAGTATCTAAAAGGAACAAGGTACATCACTGTAAAGGCTGCAGTGGCTGTTCCTAGCGGAAATGTGTAAGACATAAGAAGAATAAAAAGCATTGTTTTCCAGTGATTGCTAGCTACTTTTTATTGCTATTAAGGAGATGGGGAGTATGATGAAGAGTAAGGGTCTTAAGAAATCTTATGTCACTCATCAGAACAATTTGGAGACATATTTTGACTCATTATGCACAATGTGAGTATGCAGTACTTCTCCATTTGTTTACTAGAAAAAAAAATAATCTTCAGAAAGAGATATAGTAATTTATAATACTTAATACTCTGTTTTTTCCTCCATGTAAATGTCCATGCCATTTAAAAAAACTGCATTTAGACACTATTTTTCTTCAGTTAGTTCCAAATTAAGATACTATTTGAGTAGTTTACGTATGTGATAGTCAGGGAATATATTGCAATTTTAGATCATGCATTAAATTAAAAAGTTGAAATGTGAGCACTGACAGTGCAGGTTTTTACTTGGATTTCATGTGCAATATACACCAGTGGATTAACTTCTATCCTTTCTTTCATGCAGAACAAAATCTTTGACAACAGATTTAGTACATTTTACAGCTGAGGTTGTAATTATTATGTAATAGTAGGACTGAGTTGTAATACTAATGTTTTTCTCTATTCTTCAAAAAGAACAAAGCAACTAGATGACAAAATTAGCAGTCATTTGTATTTGCTATATCAATTATATATGACATTAGCTAATACTTGTCTTCCTTGTTTTTAAAATATTATTCTTTTAAGTAACAGAAGAAAGTTCAGTACAAATATTGTATCACAGAATCTCAGAATCACAGAATCTTAGGGGTTGACAGGGACCTCGAAAGATCATCCACTCCAACCCCGCTGCCAGAGCAGGATCACCCAGAGCACATCACACAGGAATGCGTCCAGGCGGGTTTTGAATGTCTCCAGTGAAGGAGACTCCACAACCTCTCTGGGCAGCCTGTTCCGGTGCTCTGTCACTCTCACAGTAAAGAAGTTTTTTCTGGTGTTCATATGGAACCTTCTATGCTCCAATTTGCACCCATTACCCCTTGTCCTATCACTGGATGTCACTGAAAAAAGCTTGGCTCCATTGTCCTGACACCCCCCCTTAACATATTTGTAAAAATTGATGAGGTCGCCCCTCAATCTCCTCCAAGCTAAAGAGGCCCAGCTCCCTCAGCCTTTCCTCATAAGGGAGATGTTCCACTCCCTTCATCATCTTTGTAGCTCTGCGCTGGACTCTTTCCAGCAGTTCCCTGTCCTTCTTGAACTGAGGGGCCCAGAACTGGACACAATATTCCAGATGTGGCCTCACCAAGGCAGAATAGAGGGGGAGGAGAACCCCCGTAGGTTGTATGTAGGTATGATTCATGTTACAGAGACCAGTTGGATTGAAAATGGGTTACATTATGTAATTAGGCTTAAAGTTTAATGAAATAAAGCCAGGTCAAAATTAGAAATAAAGTCACTTCAAATTAACTTGTGAAGTCAGTGGAAAGACATGAGTGTGAGTCAGTCACTTCTGATCTCACCCTACCCTCTGCAAATATGTACTTCACTCTACTCATTACAAAGGATTGTGGTATTGGCAGAAATTAGAATTAATATTTTAAATGCTTCCATTTAGTGGTCTGAATATTGAAGAATCTTTGAAGACTTCCTTGAAGTTTCAAATGTCTCTGCAAGCGCAGTTACCATTTTCTGCACTATGATCAGAGACATTTTCAGTCAGGAGGAGGAGGGGGAACTCTTAAGCATCTTAGTAGCAAATCCAGTGGAGACTCCTGTGTAGAGGGAAAGGAACAGTGAACATAATCCACTTGTAAAACTTGCTGTTGTGTGGGGAAAAACTATTTATATGGCTCCTGATGCTTGGAAGATACCTTTAAATAGTGAACATTTTCATGGGAAAGAAGAGATATACATTTCTCTAGACTGCATTTATTCCTTGGGGTAGAGTTACTTGACTATAAGAGTGTCTAGAGCTTTCCCCCTTTGTGTGCAGCTCTTTTAAAAATTATTATTATTATTATTATTGTAAGAGTTTAAGGGATTTAGTATTATAGCTTTGAATACAGTATGTTTTGGGAGGAATTTACATCCATGTCGTATTAATAGGAAGATGATTTTCAAGTGACCAGATTATAAGATACCTAGTTTCTACTTCTGAACATGTTAATTTTAACTCATTTAGTGATTAATTTTATCCCTTGACTGTAACTGAGCAAACTCTAGAGTGAATTTCATTTTATTTATAGTAATTCTATAAAATCATACTATGTA
This sequence comes from Apus apus, assembly GCF_020740795.1. NCBI lineage: Eukaryota > Metazoa > Chordata > Aves > Apodiformes > Apodidae > Apus > Apus apus. The sequence continues at coordinate 189,339,372 of NC_067282.1, read as the reverse complement.
TTCTGTATGCTCTTGCTAATAATTGATGTGTTGTATTTTATTGATTTGTTTTAAACCTATTACCATCCATAGTCACGAGTGATGTCGTGACTAGTTAGCAGAGCAACCTAAAAAAGAATATTACGAATATATTACATGGTCCCTGACTAGCTAACTGATTCTCTTCAGAATCAGTTTCTTGAAGAAGGAAATATGAAGAATTACAAAAAACACAGAACATGGAAAATTACCTGAGTGCAGAACTTTAGAGAGAATTCCAGTAACAATGGCATGGTAATAATTTCTTTCTCAAACTCTGTATACCATTAAAAATGTAGGATCCTAATACTTAAATCTTGTAAAGCTACCTAATGTTACATTTGTACAAAGTTCTGCAGTTTACCAAAATCTTCATTTCGTTAGACTCCCTGAAAACTGCATATTTTGAATGTGATTAGATTGATTCTATTAAACTTTCAGTGCCATTGGTCAGCTTTTCCTGTTTGCCCCAGGAGTTAATTCTCAATTTTTAATGGAAATCGTTTAGTGTAACTTGGGCTAGATGAAGTGCTTTATTTTTTTTTTTCTCTATTGTTTTCATTGATGTGTTTGTTTCAATTGCAGTAAAATGTTTAGTGTGACTTCATGTCCCTTACTTGATTGGTTTTGTTGAAGGTTGTCCTTGCAGAATGAAATAACACCCAATAAATAGACCCAGATGTGCCAACCAAAAATTAATAGAAAATGTAACTTTTGGAGTGAGTGAGACTGACCTGCACTGAATATAATGTAATTATTGTTGCATTAAAGGAGGTTTCTCTATGAAGTGTTATAGAAACTAGGTTTTGGGTCCATATATTTTCATGAAGTTCCTAAAACATTCACACATAAGATATTTAATGATGGAAAACATTTTTCTGAAGTATAGTACTTAGACTTTTTTTTTTTTTTCTCCACGTCTGCATATTCTGAAAATCTAGAAAGGAAAAACGTTGCAGTGTTTAACTGATGCTGGATTTTCTAGCATATTGTACTGTTGTTCTCGGAGTTAATTTACAAGGCAGAAATTATGCAACTGCTACTCACTGGTCCTGTAACAATCAAATAAAGTGATGTCTCCAGTCAGTATTTAATATCAGTGTTTAATAGTGAGAATCTCTGTAAGTTTCTCTCTTGGTCACTTTATCTAATTTTAATCTATGCTGACAGAAGTCTCAGAAGTGATTACAAAAATTAAGAGGAAATCCAGTATTAATTTTACAACATTGCAAGTAACTTATTGTCATCCAAATATCTGAGATAAGAAAATAATAATAGAATCAAAGAGTCACAGAATTGTTAAGGCTGGAAGGGACCTTAAAGATCATCTAGTTCCAATGCCCCTGCTATGAACAGGGACACCTCACACTAGACCAGGCTGCACAAGCCTCATCCAACCTGGCCTTAAACACCTCCAGGAAGGGGGCTTCCACAACCTCCCTGGGCAATCTGTTTCAGTGCCTTGCTGCCCTCATGGTAAAGAATTTCTTCCTGATGTCTAAGCTAAATCTCTGCTCTTTCAGTTTAAAACCATTATCCCTTGTTCTATCACTACCCTGTCTGGTGAAAAGCCCCTCCTTTGCTTTCCTGCAGGCCCTTCAGTTACTGGAAGGCTCCTATAAGGTCTCCCTGAATTTTACAGTACTGTTTCTAAAGACGGTTGCATGATTTTTCAAATAGGACTACAGATGTATTGTTACAGCTGATGGCACCCATATGTATTTTATTTTTCTGACATTACCAGGATATTACACAGGGTGTGACAGAATTACAGAATCATAAAATTGTTTTGGTTGAAAAAGACCTTTAAGATCATCAAATCCAACCATTAACCCAGCACTGCCCAGTCCACCACTAAACCATGTCCCTAAGCACCACATGTACATATCTCTTAGATACCTCCAGGGATGGTGACTCAACCACTTCTCTAGGCAGCCTGTTCCAGTGCTTGACAATAGGTTTTTTAAAAACAAACAAATAAAAAAACCCCACAAACGTAATAAAGGTTTTCCCAAGATACAGAGGATACACAACTTAATTATGTTCAACTACAGAACATACAGGGTGAAATAATTTAGCAAATCTGTAGTGTTCAGGAAAACACATCATTAACACTATTAGTGTGCAAACAGCACAATGAATCCAAGTTTAAGAAAATGTAATATTGTCCTAGAATTCATATATCAGTAGCTTAATGACAAATGAAGTTGATGGGAAACTTCCCCCACTCTTTAAGAGATGATCACACATGAAGAGGGAAATAAAAAAGCTGGTTAGGGACAGAGGACTCTTGACAATCTCCAATGAATCTAGTCATTGTATCAATAAGATTATTCAAATTACCTTTGCTAAATTTTTTAAATTATGGTTTGGGACTCAGTTTTGTAATTCCATTTAAGTGAGAAGCTGGAATGGTTAAGTAGTTCTGCTTGCATCTAAGAATTGCATTTTATCTTGTAATTGAAATAGAATACTACTTCACTTTTTCTAGAAAAATGAAAGATATTAAAATATATATAAAATATAATGGGTTTGAAGGATATAATTTCTCTAATAAGTCTTTGGGAAAGATGCAAGAATAAGGACTGAATTTTGTTCACTTATCCATAAAGTAGTTCCTTGATAATCCTCTGGGTCTTTAGATGGATTTAAGTGAAACAGAATAATAATCATAATAATTCGGTTTTTACTTCAATGGAGTTTTTTGACAAATTCAACTCACCATTTTTAGTAAGTGCTACAGTTGAAGAGTTAAATTGTACACGGAGGAAAAAAAGGCATCATCTTTTGAATATTTTGAGTAGGACCTTGGGGACCCAGAGACATGCTGCTGTTACATAAATACAAGCATACTTCTTTTCAAAGCATATTCACTTGGGCACATTTAGAATCAATAAAATATAAGTTCAATAAATAGGCTTCAAAACCAAAAATGTTTTGCAAATACACAGAGCAATTCAAATATAATTTGCAGAGTGTTTTACCACAATGTGAAGGTTTTACTCTATCCATTTTATAGTGGAGACTAGCACATCATTATTAATAATGCATAATAAGATGCCAAAAGAAAATGAGATTAAAAAGCTGTGCTGAGGTTTCTACATCCATATTCTGGTATGCAGAAGTTTTTAATGCTGTTTCATTCTGGATGTGCTGATCTTAAGTGAGTACCAAATACCAGATAAAATTTTCTACCAAGACGAAATGACAACCAGAAATTTTGGGATTCGCAAAACTTCAAAGGTATCAAATCTCCCGTCACGTTAAAAAAAAAAAAGCCACAAAACTAACAACAAACAACAAAAAACCAACCAAAAACATACGAAACAGAAAAGGCTGGTTGTGCTTTCTGTTTGGTAAAAAAAACCCCAAACCCTATACTTTTTAGTGTATTCATCTATATACCGTCCAGCTATGATTTGTGCACTGAAACAGTACATGACATGTAACTTTCCACGATGTTTTAATTATCACCTGTTTGACAGAACATCTCATTTCTTAGAACTGGAGGGGATTTTTGAATCTTGCACATTCCATTGGATGTTATCGGTCCAGGTTTCGTTTTTGCTACATTACAATTGTGCTGTATCTTGAAGGGTTTAATCATAATTACTTCTTTCTCAGGGTAAACATTGAGTTTGTCTTAATTGCAGAATTACCATATTTTGTCTCCAGCAAAGTTGCCTGTCTTAATATTTGAGCCTTAGGATAAAAATATCTACATAACAGAGCACATGTGCTGTAGGAAAGTAATGCCAGACTATCAGTGTGTCAACAAATTATGCTGAAACTAATTCAAGTAAAAGTGATGTGATTAATACCAACAGAATCAAGAAAGTTGACCAAGAGAAAATTACTAATGCTGGAAACATTAACTTGGAAGGTGTTTTAACATTTATTTTGTAATGCCTGTTTCTAGACTTAATGAGAGGAGAATTAGACACAGAATAAATATCAGTTTAACTTAAGGAAAAATGATATGATCTAAAAATATGTTACGTAATTCAATGGATATTACAAAATTTAACAGATTGGAGGATAACACAGTTTATTTCAGAGTGACTGAAGTCCAGATGTTCAGCACAAGAAATTCAGTGCCCAAAATTATAGTCTTCTCGTGGGTTGACCCTGGCTGGATGCCAGGTGCCCACTTACTTTCTCTGCTGGACAGTGGAGAGGAGATATAAGAAAAAGTTTGTGGGTCAAGATAAGGACAGGGAGGGATCACTCAGCAATTCCTGTCACAGGCAAAACAGACTCAACTTGGGAAAATTAATTTGATTACCAGTCAATGTAGGGTAATGAGAAATAAAACCAATTTTAAAACAACTTTTCCCACCTGTCCCTCCTTCCTGGGTTCGACTTCAGTACCAATTTCTCTGCCTCCTGCCTCTGAGCGGTGCAGGAGGATGGGAATGGGGGTTGTGGTCAGTTTGTCACATGTCTCTGCCACTTCTCCCTCCTCAGGGCAAAGACCCCTCACACTCTTGCCCTGCTTCAGCCTTGGGTCCCTCCCATGGGAGAGAGTCCTCCACAAACTTACGCACCATGAGTCGTTCCCATGGGATGGAGTTCTTCACAAACTGCTCCAGCGTGGGTCCCTTCCATGGAGTGCAGCCCTTCAGGAACAAACTGCTCCAGTGTGGGTCCCCTGTGTGGTTATAAGTCCTGCTCCAGCATGGGCTTCCAAGACAGGAAGGACGTGGAGCTGTTGGAGAAAGTTCAGAGAAGGGCCACAAAGATGATCAGAGGGCTGAAGCACCTCTCATGAAAACAGGCTGAGAAAGTTTGGACTGTTCAGCCTGGAGAAGAGAAGGCTCTGGGAAAACCTTACAGTGGCCTTCCAGTACCTGAAGGGGCTACAGGAAAGCTGGAGAGTGACTTTTTATAAGGGTTTGTAGTGCTAGGACAAGGGGTGATGGTTTTGAGCTGGAAGAGTGTAGATTTAAGTTAGACATTAGGAAGTAATTATTTAGTGTGAGGGTGGTGAGACACTGGAACAAGTTAGCCAGGGAAGTTGTGGATGCCCCTTAGAACTAGATAATCTTTAGGATCCATTCCAATCCAAACCATTTTATGATTCAATGATATAGTGAAACATGATGTTCACAGAAGATAAAAAGTTCATCTCTGACTAAAAATATTTAAGAACTTGGTTGAATGTTGTGCTTTCTCATTACTGGTGTCACTTGCTTCGTTAAAACCTACTTAAGAGTGTAAAGGATTCCAAAGATATTAGCAGGACCCTTCACTGAAAACAATGTGTCTTCCGTCTCTTAACTGGCTATTAGCTGTGAAACCTAAAGTACAAGAAAAGTTTTAAATAGTCAGATCATAGTGGTTGGGCTTGCTTTCATTTGGTTATTTTTTAATCTACTGTTGGTTGCTAAAATTTGCTCATGTTGTGAATGTGAGAGAGTTTCCTGCTAACTAACTTCCGTTAACTGAAATTATAAAATTTAGTGTGCAAATTAAATTTACAGTCCTTGCATGATTCTCGCATATTCCTACCTAAAGAATGCATGTTTTAGTCTGTCTTGCAAAAAAGCTGTGGCACTACCATGCAGTGTCCCAGATTATTGCCGTATTCACTTGTCCCTATCGGAAATATTTCTGGAAGCTTATAGTAATTTTTCCTAGTGTGTGGTAAGAGCATTTTTACCCCAAATGCAAGGAGGGTACAGAGAAGAGGCAGTGTAATTGCCAAAATCATTGAAGGAGCAGCTGCAGCTAGAAGACTAGCTAAAAGTAGCTGTCACTATGTGTCTGAACGGCAGATGGGTCATGTTTGTAGCTAATGCTTTGATGAGCTTTAATGTGTCTTTTTTCTTGGCCAATTCACTCTGATTTAAAAGCATAATCTTACTCAAGGCAAGGATTTTCCTTCTTTGCTAGGAGTCAAGTTTGATACTAGACTAAGATGTACCGGTTTCACAATGTTTATACTTTTAACAGTTTCTTTTCATTTTTCAAGTTATTTGAGGCATCATCTGTCTTAAATAGATGACAGCTGTGACTGTTTTCTTGATAAATGTTCTTAGCCACTCATTTGACATCAGACCAGGTATTAAAATCCAGAAGCACAGAAGTTTTGGCTTTTAGATAAAATCTTGTCAGTAGTCCAGAGAGTGAAATTACAGAAGGGAACAATTAATTAGCTTTTCTTGCTGTTCAGGTCTCTAGGAGTCTTTTTCAAATAATTCGATTACAATTGCTAAATAAGAGTTACTGAAGATGTACCATGAAAAGTACTAGAAAAACCCAAACCAGAGAACTCCTGAAAATGTAAAGGAAATAACTAAAAATTGCTTCTTTGGATGAAAGGAGAATAAGAACTCTGTTACAGTCTCAGCTGCTGTCCTCATGTGATTAACAGCTAAATTTTTCATTTGGCAAAACATCCCTGTATGTTTGTATAATCATTGAAATAGAGCTCTGTGTGACTGTATGTGAAACTTGTAATGCTTCTTTACCACTAGAATTGACTTCAACTGAAGTACAGACTTTATTTTAATGCAGGCAAGCAAGCATTGTTTCTTCTTGATGTGTAGTTCATCATCTGCTCTGGCTCTGACCATTATGAAGTCTCTCATCATAAAGTAGTGTGATAGCAGCATAAATATAATGTAATAACAGCATGATTTAACAGCATGAATCAGCAGTGGACTGCTTTGGCTTTCCAAATCGGTACGGCAGCTTCGCTGTCTCAACAGAATTTTAGGAAGTAAATGAAGTAGCATTAAGGCTGGAGTGGTTCCAGTCGCTGTAAGTAGACTGACTTCATGCTTCTCTGGGGCTGCTGTCTTGCCCCGTTTCAGTCTTGCTGAGTGTGTGATCATTTCCCTTGTGGCAGCACGGTTGCTTACCGATAAGTGATGCAGGGTAGGTCATGAATGTGTAACTGTAATGAAAGAATTTGGCATTTTATTACCTTTATTGATGTTTTCTTTACTTTCCAGAAAGAAATACATTCCAGTTAAAATTGGTTTGGGTATTTTAGTTATTTGAATAATCTTAGATACTTATTTTTGCTTCCGTTAAGACTCTGAATACTCAATTACTCTTTGTTAATGTCTCTACCACTTACAGCTGATCAGAACTCTTTCTTAGTCATGGGTTTGTTCATTTCATGGTACACTTGGGAGTGCTATTGAAAGGCTTTTCCTAATTTTCAGGAAGATTATAAATAGGTAAGCTCCAGGGTAACAGAAAATAATCCTGTGAAGAGACTACAGTTTCCTAGTGTCCACAATGTGGCCAACTAATAATAAGAATTATTAATATTGTCTGCAAAAATTGTTTCTTTTATTGATTTTAATGGCAGGCTTGTCACATGCAAATTCTTCCTATTTCTATGATGATTTTTGTCTATCTCAGAAGACTCTGTGGGAAGAAAAATTAATTTGTTCGTGAAGATAACACAGTTTTTGTTCTAAGTATTAAATTTTATCAGCTTATCTTGGCCAGTAATTTTCTAATAATTATTCTTTGTCTAGTTACACATCCAGTTTTCTTACAGTTAAGTAGAACATGTAAAACCTTTTCTTTCTTCCCCAGTGTCATTCCTAATAGTTAAATTTCTATCTTTGTTCCTGAAAAGTGAATCCACATTAGATGACAAGACAGTGAAACTGGATTTTATTCCTTGGTGATATTATGTATTTGGTTGATAGATATAAATGTGCAAGACAATTATTCATATTGTGAGGGTTTTTTGTTTGGTTTTTGTTTGTTGGTTTGTTTCGGTTTGGTTTTTGGTTTTGTTTTAGTATTTAAATAGCATTTAACAGTATCAATAAAAACATAACATGAGATCCCACCAGGAGGACTAAAAAAATATTTTTAGGTAATTGTGTTCAAGAGATTTGTTTTCTAGTGAGCTGTGGGAGACAGTAATTGGCATGATGCTGTTCAGCATTTCCACTAATAAACTAGCAGATCATAAAAAAACTGTGGATGGTACAGATTTATCATTCTGACAAAGTGAGGAGAATAGAGCAGCTGCATAAACCAGTCTTGAATCACTTGTTCAGTTGACCTCTTCAGGCAAGTTGTATTTTCCTACAGTCAAATGAGAAGTTTTACAAATACAGGATAAGTAGAATAGGTCATGTCTCTGGCACAGGAGACTGAATCCTTGGATCCATGGCTTCTGAAGGATCTTAGGGGGCATTGCTAACAGCTATCTCAATATAAGCTCCCAGAATCATGTTGTGGCACATGAAAGTAATTGGATCCTTAAATTAATGAGAATAAGAGCTTGTTTTACCTTTTGGTTTTTGTTGTTTTTTTTTCTTTCTTTCTTTTTTTTTTCTTCTTGCATCCAGTTCTGAAATCAAAGAAATAGAGAGGGCTCAAAGAGGATGACTGAAGTGCTCAAAATATTTAATTGTCAAATAGAAAACCAATAGGTCAATTGATTAACATATGAGAAAATTGATAGGAAAAAAGTCCTAAGACAGTAAGAAAATAAGTAATGAATTTCTGCAGCTCTTAAGGATTTCAAATAGGTGGTTTTCTTGAAAGGGAAAAAAAAAAGTCTAGGTTTAGTTCCTATTATCTACACAAGAGGTCAGACCAAGATAAGTAATGATCTGTCCTGGCTTTAACATCTATGAATGTGGGAGTCAGCCCAAAATTTGTGTTGTGTATCTGATAACTAATAGTCCCCTTAACATATATGATATATGGCTGCTATCGTGTATAGATACAGAAAACAACTGAAGTTCTCACAGCTGTTGAACCAATTCAACAATTATTTGGCTTTGCAGTACAATTGTAACATGGCAGTTGCCATTTCTAAAACATTTATAATGTTTTCACCTTCACACAATGACCTCTTAAACATTATGATATCTAGTAATTTTTAGTTATTCTTACCAACTAAGAAGCACACAGTGTTAGGGCTACATTGCCATTGTAAAATCTGTCTTAATATGTGGATCTCTCTAAGGGCTAGTTGCAGAGAAAAATCACTATTTTGTTTTAAAAGGCTTCAATAACTGTTGAGTAATCGCTGCCTTTTAAAAATTATTATTTCTTTTTTGTTATCATGTCCAATAATATATTTGAACTTCAGAAACAAATTCTTTTTATTCTGCCAGTAAGTGGTGTCCTTCCTTATCTTGGAAGCCTTTGTGAAGTAACAGAGAACATACAGCTCTAAGGATACTGAGACCAAACTCCGCACATGTCCAGCAATGCGTCTGGCAGGAACACCTTGCAAAATTGGGGTCCCCTCTTGTTTGCACATGTTGTCAAGAGATCCTTCTGTTCTGACTCGTGCTAAAGTAAAGGATGTGATGCAGGGTGTATATAATCTGGAGAGATTTCCTTTAAGCCTTGCTTTATTGCTTGCGTTTTTCAGAGGCACTGTTGCTATTCAAGTTTGAATCAAATCTTCCACACAATGAAAAAGTTATTTTATTGTCCTGTATGTTTCCAGAAAAAGCACTTTCTGATTACTATAAGGTATTTTTCTCTCATCAGCCAGTATTTTTATTTATTTTCAGTAAATACCACAAAAGGATCTCTGTGTTTTCTCCATTTCAATATAAAAAGAAATTTCATGAACAAAGAAAAAGCTGTTGTTCTTACTGAGCAATTTAAGTGACCTGCTAAACTAAATGCACTGGCAGGGCTTCCATTTAGGTAGTAATTCACAGCTGTCACTGGAGACATCTCTCTACAAAGAAAACTGTTTTCTTTCCATGTTTATTTCTTCAGCAGAAACTGCTGCATAACAATATCAATTATTGGCCTTATCAGCGTGTAACCCTGGAGAAGACTAAAATCACAGGAGCCTGTACACTTGACTACCAAACTCAATCAAAACTACTGATAAGAGAACAAAGAGAAACTAAAAGCTTTTGGAGTATGAGCTGAATAATAGGATGAAGTGACATATGCCTTTCTTTGAGACAAGCAGATGGAGGAGGATTAATTTTCTTTCTTTCAATCTTCTTTTCTCTCCTATGGTTTCCTAAACGCTGGTGCATGTAGATTTTGCTATCTTACAACAAAATTGTCTCATTGCAAATGCAAGACAGTAAAAATAACAAGAATTAAAATGCCTATTGTTTTGTCATCTACTTGTAAACAAATTGGATTTAAAATTCTTCCAGAAGTGCCATTATTGCAGATTTACTCTTGCTATCATAACGTCCTAGTTAGCTCTTTCAACTGCCATAAAGAGCAAGATCTTTACACATGATAACCTGTTTGCAGTCTGTATTTTTTTTGCATTAGACATCCCTTTGCAAATAAACTGGGTGTCCGTTTATCCCATCCTTATTTGTTTTCTGCACAGTAGCATTTACTTGCTGTTAGCTGAGTGAATAGCAGTGGTTGCATCCAATTCTCAGGAACTGATTCACCAAAGCTTTGCATTAATTGATTTTTTTATCACAATTCTTACACGTGTGCTTAGTTTCAGGTGCTGATCTGCATAGGACAAACAGGGACATCTGATATCCTTAATAGCTGCTGTTCTCTGCCATATCCTTTCTTAAAAGTTGCTACCCCCAAGAAAAGATGGCACAGAATAGCACAGAACTGTCTCTGAATTGCCAGCTCACAGGCAAGCCTATTAAATATTGCTGCCAGTAATATACCTCTGAAAGTTATATTTCCTGTAGCTGATGTCTCTTCTGTGAGAAAAGGCCACATCTTCCAAGCTGTGCTATAGTTTCCTTTCTTGGAGATCATCATGCTAAATACAGGAATTCCTCTTATTTGCCTGCTAAGGAACAGATGTGGTCACTCTGGGCAATCTAGCCCATCAAACACTTAAATTATACCATGTAATGCACTGCTGAAGTGTTTTTCCACTATAAATGTTATTACAGTTTTGGTCATACCCTTAAACACCTTTTGCTCATGTTCATTTATTTAAACTAAATGGCATTTTGTTCACAAGATACGGTTTTATAAAATAAATTCTTTTTTCAAGAGCTCAGTTCTCCAAAGAAAATAGATTTGGGTATAATGTTTTTCTTAAACCCTGTTTGGTTTGTATGTAGTTTTGTAGTCTTTCGATAAACACTTCAGATTTTTTGAGGCTTTTCTCTGAATCTCTGAAGGCTACAATTCCACAAACCTTTTCTTAATGCAGTTTAAGTTTTTAGCCATGTGAGTATGAGAACCTTACACCTGGGTTGATTTTCCATGTTTTTACTAAGATTTTTCTTTACATAGTGGAAGATTAAGCATTTTGACTTGTTTGATATTCAATGACCAGTCTGAAGCTGTTTTGCCATTGTCAGGGTGCTCCTTTGCCAAACCACTCAGTTGGGTATTGATACCATGACAAGGGGGCACTACTTTTAGCAGTGTCATTTTTGTGAAGTTTCAGACTGTAGACTTGATTATTTCCTTACATGTATGGACTAGAATTACCAAGAAAAGGTACTCATGGCCTAAGCGCTTTCTTTAATCTTGGAAATCTTAAAAACCAGCAGTCGGAAAAGATTAACCCAGGCCATTGTCACCCGCTCTACTGGAAAAACATTCAGTTCTTCTCATGTTTGTGTCTGGAGGCTGTTCCTTTGTAGATAAGCAAAGAAAAAAATCCTGCATTCAGCTGTTCATTTGCAAACTTGTATTTTCCATGAAAGTTGAGGCGTTCATTATCTTATATAGAAATTTGATTCAAATTCTGGTTGGCCAAAACTGAAGTTGTACTTTTCTGTTTTTATTAATATAATGATACATAAGAAAGGCAACAAATTATTATATAAATGTGTTAATATTTTAATTGTCTTAGAATCTTACGGCCTTAGGATATTTGTAACTAACGTGGTGCTTTCATGTACTCCATTTTAAATTATTTTTCCATGGTCCCAGTAATATATTCTTTGTATGCTTTTGAAGAATTGCATGTCTCTGGGAATTGCATTTGTTTTTTATGGAATCTCCTCAGAATGTTGCTTGACAATATCAGTAGACTGGGAAATGCAGGACTAGCCCTGTATTAGAAGAATGTGGCTTATTTAACCTTATAAAATGAAGCTTGAGAGGGGGTGTGATTACCTTCTAGAATGCATTTGGATTGCTTTGTAATGGGGGTAAAGGCTTAAATTATAATGTAATTTTGCTGAAAGATCAAAAAGATATAAATTGTTCCACTTTGATTTATAAGCCATTACATAAAGTGAAGCACCTTCTATGTGAAATATCAGGAGGTAAAGAACAGTGATATAGTAGAATTAACCCTTGTCCTTCTTGTCCCCAAACAGAGACTGAAAGAAGTGTTAAGCACAGTTGTTAGTCATGTTTGTTGTATAGTGTTTATACTGTTTTAGTATATTTTTATTAATTTACTTCTAGTGTACAATTGAATTACAATGTGTTAATTGGAATTAATGCTTCAGTCTGATGGTGGAAGCCCTTTTGGAACTTCTGTCCAACTGATGCATTGTTTCTTCTAAGAGATACGACAGAAATGCATTTTCATGTATTTGTCTCTTAAAGCATCAAGGAATGGACAGGGATTTGGGGGTTTTGTTGTTGTACATAGAGAAAACCTGTGCAGCTTTGATGATCCTTGTCATGTCCTCCTCTGCCTGCATGCGTTGTTCACCAAGAAAGCCAAAACAATTTCTTTACGTGAACAGTGGTGTTCTTCTGAGAGTTAAAGGCACTTTTGGTTTAGTTGTTACTGATTCCACGAAGCTTCTTAGGTTCCTTTGGAGATTTTCAGTTATCAGATTCCCTGCCAATGCAGAGACACAGAACTTTGGGCAGGTTCTTTATCCTTTCCTTTAACGGTGATACTTTCCTGAAGGTGGTGTCACTGCCAAGTAGTTGGTTCTCTGTATTAATGTCCTTAAGTCTGCTGGAGGTGCACAAATGCTATGTGGGTTTTGACTTGCAAGTGGGGAATGATTATTTATTGTGCAGAACAAAGCCCCTGTATATGGCTTCATGTGGTGTGGGTGATTGAAGAAGGTAGTAGAAAGGGTATCTTTCAGACTTGTGTTCCTAGGATACTGACAGTATTCCATTTGAACTATGTTTAGGGATTTTTTTAGTTCTAAAAATATGTTAAATACATTGTGACATGTCTATTGGATGTAAAAATTGGATATCTCAGACAGTAATACCTCAGTTGTATGTACAGGCAATTTTGCATCAGCAATCCTTAATATATGTTTTCTCTTAAAATAAGATGAGATTTTACTCAGAACAATTTACAGTGTGAAATACCTTTCCATCAAAACATACTAGTTGCTTTAAATCAGAAAGATGTAAAATTTTGATACACCCTAGTCCCCATGGTTCATTATATTCAATTGGTATTTTATTATTTTCTTTCTTCTTTTTTGATGAGCTTTTAGCTATTTCACACTACAGTGTTAAAATTTAAAAGTCATTGTAGAGACAAGGAATATGAATTTGGAGCTGTGGAAACTGTTGTACTTAAAATGCGTTGCCTAATTATGGTCAGGAAAACCAAACCAAGAAGAGTGGGTGGCATATGGACTTTGTGGACAGGCAGAATTGTAAATTTTCTGTTGGAATTTGCTGTACAAATATTTTGATCTTGCTTGACTGCAGAAAAAAAAAGAAAAATAAAGATAGAATGTAGTAACTTACTCATTGGCAATTAATTTCAGAAATGAAATTGTGCTATAATTACTGCAGTCTTGATTGGTACAGCAGGTCCTATATTTGGATGGGATTTGTTTGGATTTTTTTTTTTATGGAATGAATTCTGGTCTTCATGCCTTTGTATACTCTAAATATTTGCATCTGTTTTCCTTTATTTAGTGCTTTTTTGTCTGGAGCTAGTGAAAGTGGTAAGAGTTGGGCTTTTAAAAATTATTATTTATTTGCTATGATTTACATTTTAGTGCTAAGAAGTACACAGAAGTATCTCAAAATACTAGCAGTATAGCAGTATTTCATTAAACAATATGGCAAAAAGTATAATCACAGTGGTTCAAGACCATTCTGCTCTGCTCCAGCGACTGGGGTACTGAGAATTTTTCCTGGGCATTTCCTGTGATATTTAGTTTTCATACGGGATTTTTAAAATGGAAGAGCTGTCTTCTTAGCTTAAAAGTAAGTAAGAACCCAAGACTGTTTCTATTTGACTGGTGGATTTAAGTCTGAATTTACATCAGTGTTCAAACAAGATAACTTCTTCTTTCTTGAGTATTGAATATTCTGTATTACTACATTAACTACTTCTTAATCATGTGTATATAATTTTGGAGCCTTTTGAGATAGTTCAGAATAAAAAGGTATTACATAAATAAGATGGTTTTTGATGGAGTTTAACATCTTTCAGATTCTATGGCAATGCTTGCTTTAAGTCTATGTCCTTAGCCTTGTCTTATAAATGTATAGATAATAGCTTGTAGATAGTAAGTTTCATTAAGAAGATGTAACATGTGAAGATGTTTCCTGTTTTGAGACTTAGGGATGGGTATTACTTGTCTTTTGTTTTGTTTTCATCAGAGAGCAGGGACATAAGGCTACCGACAACGTATTAATGTATATATTTTCATACCCATGTAAATGAAGATGTAAATCTTCTCTTCAGCTAAGTGAGCGCACCTTCTCTGGCATAGTTCTTTAGAACAACATATTTTATGATTAGCAATTAAGGTTGCTAATGACTTGCATAAGAGATCCATACCGGATGAAACAGGACTTTAATTGCTCTTTTAGTGGTTTTAATATGCCAAGTCCAGGAATCTTTGTCAGTAGTCATGAAAAGAAAAACATGAAAGGGAAATGATAAGACCATCAACTTTTCATAAGCTTTCATTTTCAGATTCTTCAGGTGTGTTTCTATGAAATTCTTATTAGGAATATGAAATAAATTATAAAAATAACATACTTATGTGTGTTTTAAAAAGATTAAACAGGAGATTCTTCAGTTGAAGTGAAGAACAAAAAAATGTATGTTGGCATAAAATAATGTGTTATATATTTGAATCAAATAATAAAAACTATATACTTGTTGAGAATCATTATGAACTTGAGTTGCTGAACATAAGCTGATAGCTGGAAAAATTAACCTTCAACTTATTTAGATTTTTTTTTTAATTTGTCCATTTCCATTTTAAGATGCAGCAAGTCTAGCTAGAACTCTGAGAAACCTTTTTTTTCTGTAGTTAGTTTCATACTGTTCTGAGTTCTGTATGCTGTGTTCTGTTGGTTAAGATGTCATTGTGTTTGAAAGTAAGGACAAAATATAAGTAAGAATTATTGTTTAATAGGCAATGCTTTGGAAAGAATTTGTAACCCTTTCAAGAAACCCTAGATGCATTATTAGGTAATGAGCAATAACGAAGTGTACAGGAAAAAAAAAATCAAATGTAGCATTCAATTTACAAAGTTGAATGTTCACTATTTGGGAAATACTGGTTTTGGTTGTTTGTTTGAGGTTTTTTTGCTCCTGTGTCAGGACAGGATGTGAATTTTCACATTCAAGGTGGGAGTTCTTCAGTAGCACTGATTTATGAATTGCCAAGAACATAACTCTCCTAAAGCCTTCAGATTTTGTCCATTGCAGGCTTAAATGTTCCTGCCACTTAGCACAGATAAACCAGTGTTTCCCCATCTTTTGCTTATCAAAGTTTAGGTTCACACATATGCTTGGAGATCAGAAGGAGGGCATTATTGCGTCCAGTATCCAAACTGGACTGTTTTGTACCAACTCAGTCATTGTTGCCTACACGGTGTGTGTGCACATGGTGTGCACCCTTCCATGCTCAGGAAGCAAAGCAGGAGGTCAGCTGTGCCACTGAAGGAACCACGTCCGTTTACTCCTGTTAACCGGTATCTTGCAGCAAATACTTCTTCAGCTGCAATTGATGACCTATTCCTACTGTCTCTTTAACATTAGATTTTGAAATCTTAGTTTTCTCAATTCCAGCTGTGCCCTATGGGAAAGAAATGTTTTCTCTGACTCTGAGACATAGGTAATTAATAAGATGCACAGCACTCCAGAAATACAGCTCATTATTTGCAACTCCATGTAGCAGGTTAGGACAGCTGGAGAAATAAGAAGTGACAGCAGCAAAGGGAATATTGCTGAGTGCATTGAAAGAGGAAAAACAGTACTCAAGACAGAAGAGATAACCTGTCTTGGAGCTAGAGCCTTACTTCTTTGGCTCAACAGCGAGGGGCAGAGAGAAAGGCAAAGTAGCTCTAAGGCATCTGAACAAGGTCAGCTGGGGTCTTCAGTGCACGCTGGACCTGTGCTTTCATCTTACCAGCCAGGGCATTTGTTACTGCTTTGATAGCAGGCTGAAGGGGGAGGATTTGGACTGAGGTTGGCTGAGCCCCAAAGCAGCATGTATCCTTCATCCTGACTATCTGGGAATAGGATTAGAGGTTACCATTGCCCAGCTCATTACCAGCCTGGCCATTGCAGCTATCACAGGGTCTTAGCCAGGCAGTTGCTCTGGCACATCTGTCCGTCTGCTTCACTGCATCACAGGGGAGGGACCGACTCCACAGATGACCACTTGGTACTTGCCATCCATGCCACCCTTTCCTTTACACTCAACAATCCCAAATACGAGTAAGTGAAAAATAATGCTGTAAAGGAAACACAAATTAAATTTTTCCTATATTAAGTATTTCTTTTTTCTTTATCATGGTTACATCTACTTGGAAAAAAATAATAAAATGAATCGTGTTCCAGTTCTGGCTGTCTCTGACACTGTGTTTTACCCATTTCCCATAAAATCATAGAAACATTTAGTATTCTCTGAATCTTCATGTATGGTTTATTTCTGGTTATATTATCTGAAAAGATAGATGGGTATTTTTTTCTGGCAATAATTGTTTTCCTCCTTAGCTTGTCTCAATAATTCCTCTAAATAAATTTTAGTAGTACTGAATTGCCTTAGTTCTTTAAAAGTGAGTGGTGTGTTCTAAAATTTCAAGTGCAACTTCTGAAAGTACAAATAACTCTGACAAAGAGGCTGTTTAATCAAATTGCCAGCATAAATTTTGCAGTGTTTTATGTGTTCATAATGTGTAACAGATACTAAAATATAGCTGTTAGCAATTCCTTATTAAATAATGGAAGATTATATATAAAGTTCATTTACCTTTCCTTTAGTTATATGCAGTCCTAAAGTATAATATTGAAAAGTTCATGATCATAAAATATAATAAGATTGCAGGTTCTGTCTATCAGTACAAAATAGAGCTGTGGTAGACCAGAAGTACTCAGACCATAATTACATTGCAGTTAGCAGCAGGAAGGATTAACAACTCTCATAGAAAAATACTGTATTTTAGGGCTGCCTTTAGTTGTTAAATTAATAGACCGGTTCTCAATTTTGACATTAAAAACTAACTCTATTAATTTCCTCAGTATGTTCAAGTTTGATTTTAGCTTTAGTTATTGCCATTTTTCTATTAGCTAGAAATAAAAACACTGTTCTATTAGTGGTTTTTATGTCCTGATAAGTTCCTTCTTTTAAAAAACACCTACAGTTGAACTCCGTCAATAACTCAGACAAAAAAGTCTGAAGGGAGTTTTCATAGTAAATACATTCCTTTGATTATCACAGAAGAAACCTTTGTGCTCTACTCATTAGAATAACATTTTTGTTTTGTTTTATTAACTATCAACATGTTATTTGTTCTTTGGTTTTGATGTTCCTTCCTTCAAGATTCACACATGGAGTGGGGGTTACAATAAATAACACACCAGCTATAGATAGCCATTACCGGTATTATTGCTAAATCTGATGCTAAAAATTGTATGGATTAAAAAGATTAAAAGTTCTTTAAGATTAAAAAGATCCCCCTCTAAGGGGATATACTAATGAATCAGATTTCAGAACATGGTAAAATTTTGTTTGTTTGCCTTCTGGGGTTTGGGTTTGGTTTTTTTTAATTGTTTTAATGAGTTGAGATTTCATTTGATTACAATCTCAGTTAAGAAAAATATAATAATGACTTTCTAATAATTATTAAAAATGTGTTTTGTGAAGCCGTATTAGTATTCAGATTTTATTTAGTTTGTGAGGATCAGGCCTTCACCATTTTGTTTTTAGAGAAAACTGAGGAGTAAGGGCTTTGGAAATCTTTTGGGGGTGTCTGTCTTGAAGTCTGGTGTTTTCTGCTAGATACATGTATTGGATATTGCATGATAAAGATTTTTTCCCTCAAGAATAATTTTATATCTGACAACTACTATTGCTTAACAGGGCATATCACTCCCAGATTTTATTACTGTCATGTTTAAAACATTAACCTCATACTTTAACTTTTCTTACTTCTAAAGGTAGTTCTATACCACAACACTTGCAGCAAGTTAAATACTGTCTTGTCTTGATTATATGGTGAATAGGAATAAGTATTACTTTATCTAAGGAAAATTACATTATAAAAGTATATGTACTTTAAAATTAATTCTATATGGCTGCTTGCAAGTGTTTTAATATACTTTATATATATTGTCATATAGTTAAGCATGATATATAAAGTGTTTTAGCATATGTTTGCATATCTTACAAAAGCACTTATGTAGGTTGTCATGTATATCCAAATGCAGTCAAAGTAGTGGAAAAGACAATGAGTAAAATTGTATAAAAGAGGTTTTTTGTTTGTTTGGTAGCAAATATGTTGAATTTCAAATGTGCTGAAGAATTATTTCAGAAATGTGGTTTAAATACATGAACATAAACTAGAGATCTCACACAAAGAATGCTAAATATGCTTAAATCTTTTGGCATACTAAGAAATTAGTGTGGTATATAGATTTTTAATTTACTCATAGTATGACCCAGCAACACTGCTACACCAGCCCCCTTTCATTCAAAATAAAAAATAAAAGAAAATACATCCTCCTTCTACCTTATAGGAAGCACACCTTTATTGTTTCCTGAAGTGGATCAAATGAGTAAATGTTAAGCAACTTTTTGTTCTGCTTTTGGATTTCTTTTCTGATTAAGTCCATATCCTTTAAAATATTAAAATACTGAAAGATGTCAGTGTGGAAGTCAGGTCTGTAGTGCAACCCACTTCTGAAAGCCAGGTTAAGTGTCCAAGCAAGGGCAGGTTCTTCGGGGGTTTCTCCAGGGGAGTTGTGAAAATCCAAGTGGACAGATCCTGCAGCATTCCTGGCAAGCTGCTCAAGCACCCTCATTGTGAAGGACTTTCTTCTTATGACAGCTTAGCTTTGACTTGTTACTATTGCCTCTTGGCCCCCCTGTCTTCTTCATAACCCTCACTGTATGTAGTAGAAAACAGCACTTAGATCCTGCCTTAGCCTTCGCTTCTCATAACTAAAAAATCCCCAGTTCTCTCACGCTCTCCTGGTAGAACCCCTGTTGTAGCCCCCTTACCCATTTAGTGGCCCTGTGCTGAAATCTCTTCACTTTTTCTTGTTCTTGCTTGGAGGGAGGGAAAGTGCAAATCAACTGTACCTTGATCCTCTGCTATGGATAGTACCTCTTTTCCCAGCTGTTGCTTCTGCACTTGGGATTTCTCCAGCAGACTCAGTCAAGACTGAAAAAAGAAAGGAATCTGTCATTCCATTCCCTACAATGTTCAGATTTTTACCATTTTGAAAATACCCTTATTTTTCTTTACATTTTAAGTGATGGTAAAAATAAACAGAGAATTTGTCGGGGGCATTTGCTGTGTTGTTTGTTTTGTGTTTTGATTGGCTGCTTTTTTATTTGTTGTGTTTGTTTGTTTTTAAATTAAACATAGTTGTTCCAAAGATGAGGAATTAACTTCTGGCTGTGTGTATTTGAACAGCAGCCCAAAGGAAAACCAAAAACTGCTCAAGCAATGTGAATAATCTGTACCTGTTTGTGCCAGAAGCCTGACCCACTGAAGTCTTGGCACTGCAAACAGTAAAACAGCTAATTTCACAAAGCTCATTGTATTAACTGCTGTGTCTTAGAGCTGGTTGAAAGTTACTTTGTAAAAGAAAAAAAACCCACTTTCATGGAAGTAGACATTTATCATCCCTCCACACAACCTTCCTACTCTGCACTGCTAATTTATTAATTACAGTTATCAGCATAACTGTCAAATAAGTAGGAAAAAAAAAAGTGGGATTTTGGCAGTTGTATAACACTTTATTAAAAATGTGTTCTCTCAAGTGTAATAGAGACATTCTCATGCTAACTCTGTTGTATTACTACTTACTATTCATAATTAAATATATAGTACTGCTCAACTTCTGTCTTTTTTTGTTTCATATTACAAGAACCAATATAGCAAGACCATGAAACAGATGAAGCTAAAATAATTATTTACAGAAAAAATAAAATCACTTACTGTTAACTTCTGTTCCTTGCTTTTTCCTGAAATCACAGAATCCTGGCTAAGGGCTCCTACAGCCATCTTCCATGAAAGCAGGTGCAGAGGAGGGAGAAGAGGGGGCAAAGAAAATAAGACCCTTATGAAGAAGAGGGATCCTGATTTAAAGCAGGATAATGGTTGTGCTTTTAATTGCATTCCTACGTACTTATTCCTGTTCCTTAGAGTAAATCATAACAAACATATTAATGTGAAAGTATACATCTGTGCATGCTCACAAATATAGGCATATATACAAATGTGCACAAATTCTCTGCCTTTTTTCTGCAAAAATAGAGCACCTAGAAGATAAGAGCAGGCTTAACAACTGCATTTATTCCTAAGATTGCCTTATAACTCCCATCATAAAATTTGATATTGTTTGTTGTGATGTAACTCATCCAAAACCTTCCCTTTTACTGTTTTGCTACAGCTTAAATTTTAAGGAACGTTTTTGTCAAAGCAATTAAAAGCATGAGACAGGGGATCTCCAGGTGATTTTTTGTTTGGAAGTTTGAAACAGGAATTTAATAGGTGGCCTAGGGAGACCTTTGCATCAGGTTGAAGGATTTGTGAGCTTTTGGGTCACCATTTATTTAAAGAAACAAACTAACTTGCCTTGTTTTGTCAAATTGCGAGCCTTGTGAAGTTGTCATTTACATGAACTCAGGAGAGAATCTGTAATAGTTGATTGCCCAGAGTCCTTCTCTCACAGCTAGCAAGTTTCAGCAGACAGGTGAGCATTTGAAGCTTTGTGCTGCTGCAGGTCATGGTGGATTTTGGTGCCATCATCAGAACTGATCATACAGGCATCGTCCCAGTGAGCTCCTAATTTCCTGTCTTCTTTGGCAGTTTGGAAGTGAGTTTTGCCTAAATCTAATACAAAAGAGGAAAAACTGACCTGTAGGAAAATATTCTGGGACAAGAAGCTAAAAAAAAGTGGGAAACCGGGACTAAGAATTGAGATGAGTGTTGGGTAGCTTATGTTTGCATTAGTGTCAGAGATTTCTCCCCAGAATATCTGGGAGGTTTTTCTATGAAATTGTTTAACTCCATTCTCTGAAGCCAAACAATACTTTAGATAGGCAACAAGACATACAGATGTAATGCCCTCTTGACCATTCAGTGGTACGACAGGAGAAGAGAAGGCTCTGGGGACACTTTATAGCAGCCTTGCAGTACCTGAAGGGGCTACAGGAAAGCTGGGAAGGGGCTTTTCATCAGAGAGGGCAGTGATAGGACAAGCGGTAATTGTTTTAAACTGAAAGAGGAGAGATTTAGGTTAGACATCAGGAAGAAATTCTTTGCCATGAGGGCAGTAAGGTGCTGGTAATAGTTGCCTAGGGAGGTTATGGAAGCCCGTCCCTGGAGGTGTTTAAGGCCAGGTTGATTGAAGCCTTGTGCAGCCTGGTCTAGTGTGAGGTGTCCCTGCTTACAGCAGGGAGGCTGGAACCTGATGACTTTTAAGATCCCTTCCAATCTTAACCATTCTGTGATTCTGTGATAAGAAGCTAAGATTTTTCAAGTAACCCTTTGGAAGGATCCTTCCAAGTGCAGTCAGTGGGATTTGATCCTGTGTGTCACAGTTCAGGATAGAGCTACGAACCTGGTGTTACTCAACAGGAGATTTAGCTTATTTTCTGATGCCATGTTGCTACAATAAAACATATGCTTTACAAAAGCAGGAAACCACATTTCAGGACCTTTTCAAATTAAATTCAAATTATCATTTGAAGTTACTTTTCTTTATTAATTTCATCCGTATTGCTATGTAATTATTGTTGAAAGAAGTTTAACTGTTGTTTGTTGTACTATAATCAAGGTATACCCAGAAAGCAGCAGCACCACAAGTCAGATATTCTTCATGTTTCAATGTGGAAAGACTAATTAGAGAAAAGAATTCTAGCACTTCTGCAATGTAATCAGCAACTTTGGTTTAGCTGTAATTGTCTGCCTGTTACCCACCTGATAAAGAGGTTATAATTTAAGGTATTAAAAATTAAATTAATATTTTATAGGTTCTTAATGAGGAAGTGTAGGTGTTCCTCTTGTTATTACCTAGCGGAGGGTTATTGGCATGATCTGGGCAACAGATGTTACAGACCGAAAGTATGTTGAAGGTCTAAAATGTGACAAATACAGGTGGGATTTTTAAAGAACTATATGCAAAACCATGTGTGAAAACTTCTAGAGCTTGGTTGGAATTGGCAAGAGTGTTTGATGTGTCAGATGCCAAAATAATGTGGGAAATAGGCAAATCTAAAAGAAGACTGGGTCCCATGTTAAACCATTTTGGTCTTACAGAGCTCAGAATTAAATTTCTAGTAGTTTCTAGTGACTCCAATACCCATGAGCATTGTATCTCAATTACTAGCTATAAAATGGCTATACACATGCTAATTACCTCTTAGAAGTCTGATGGAGTGGTTCTGATACATTGTGTGTGAGTTCTTGTCTGTCGGAGAGTGACAAGGGGTCTCCATCCATGATCAGGGGCACCAGTAGTGGTATCATCATACAAGGGCCAATGCAGGTACATAGAATTTACACCCTTGGGCAGTGTCAGTGTTGCTTTCTTTCACTCACAGGATTTCCAGAGCAATTGAGTTCACATCCCCTCCTTTTTTTTTTTTTTTTCTTTTTTTTTTTCTTTTTAAAATTTATTTTCTCAACACTAGAAAATAACTGTAGTTCAGCTACAATTAATAGCTGGTTTCTGAACCATGAAAGACTGAATACCAAGTATTTCTATAAAAGTTACATAAAAATTACTAAACCTTGTGGGATCTTAGGATTGTTTTGAATAATGAGGTGCTACATGAGTAATAACTAAAATAATCATTGTGTAAGTAAAACATTGCCCTTACACTGGTATTTGAAAAAAGTGTATTTATTCCTTATTTTTTCTCTCCATCTAGGAATTGCTGATATTTTTACAGAATTTGCCCACTGTACACTGGGGAAATGAAGAAATGAGTGTACTCCTGGCAGAGGCCTACAGACTGAAGTTTGCGTTTGCAGATGCCCCCAATCATTACAAGAAATGAATAAAAAGAGACACAAATCATTAAGACCAACATCTTCTGCAGTATTATGGCATCTGTTGTTCTGATTGTGCTTTCAGCTCATTACTCTTTCATTTGAAATAAGATGACCATTAAAATTCTGTTAGAATTTGCAGAATGAGAACAGAATACCAAAGAAATGGACAAAGCAGGATATCAAGAATTGAATGAACTTAAAAGTGAACTTTTTTGCTCCGCATGAAAAATGAGTTCAGAAGTCTATAATGAAGTTTTCCTTTTCTCTGGTTATAAGAATTGCAGTCATTTAAAATTGCAATAGTTTATGTCAAGCAATTTTTGTATATACCTAAGACTTAAACCTATTCATGAAATGATTTTTTCATTACTTCAGTGTCATCTGCCATGATTTTATCTGCTGGTTTTGGTCAGTAAATATTATTTACTTTGAGTGGAAGAAAAAGAACCATTTGAGGCAGCAAGGTCTGTGTTTTGACGTCTGGTTGTACCTCAGAAGACACTGATAATCATACACCATCTGTTGTTTTTCCATGGAATTAGGTGAGAATACTTCAATAATATACAAATATAGAGGGTTGTGATAAAATTTGGTGGCATTTTCTGAACATTACTTAGTCTTGCAGAGTATTGTAGAAGCTTTTTAGCCATACAAAGGAATTACTTAAAGCCAAAGACTCATCTGTAAGACTAAAATAAATCCCTCTCTGTATATTTTGAATTGTTCATAAAATATTGAATGAAATTGAAGACATGGTTTTGTAAAAGTAATTAAAGCTTTTCTTTCGAGGCCTTTCAGTTTCTCAGCATGAAAGTTCACTTTTAAGAAATGCATTAAGAAGCCTGGTTTACAAAGCAAGATATATTTTTATCTCAGTTGTTGCCTTATTCTCCATTTCTAGGATGTTAGCAAAGGAAAATTAATGTATCCTTCCAAAGCTTATTTGTTAAATAATTTAATAACTTTTTTCCTGATTATTCAGAGGAAGTGAGAAGATAGTTCCCAGTAACAGTAACATTATACTCTGATCAGTCTTGTGTCGTTAGCAGAGTAAAAATCCTCATGACTTTATAGAATAAAATTAATGTTTCCTTATGTAATCATGGGATACTGGTTAATTTTTTAAACTTAGATAATTTAAGTGCACTATTTATTTTTGAGAAATCTTTTCAGATAAGAATTCTGATGTTGCTCTATTTGATGTAAATAACTGATATTAATTTGTGCCTACCCTACATATACAGGTTATTAAGGGTGACATTTGCAATAAGAGATATACTGGAAGCTCAAAATTGTTATTTCTCTGTTCAGTTCTCAAATTGCACAATGTTGCATGAAAAGTGTAGTGCAGTTTTAAGTTTGAGAAATAAAAGATCTTCAGGAGGTCTTTTTCTTGTGACTTGTTATTGGAAGATTATTTTCAAGTTCTTAAAAATAAGTAGATATATATTTTGAGGAGAGCTTTCTAGATGTGTTGGTTACATTACTTGTTTAGGGGCCTTAGTTCTTGACACTGACTTTATAGTAACTAGGTGTTTCAGGGTAAATAGAATAAAATACATTTTTACCAACATGTGATTATGAGATCTGTATTTTAAAATTATATTAAATCTTTGGTAGAAGAGAGAAAAAATTTCATTCAAAAAATTAATTAAGAAGCAGGAGTGTTTGGTAAATAGGATGCATTTCTATTCTACTGGTGTCAGCTGGGGTTTTCAGTTCCAATGGATGCAAGTTCAGGCCTCCTGATTGCTGCATTTGTGCCTAAGGTGTGTAGTGGATTTGTGTTTCTTAAATGTCCATGTACTGTTTTCTGCAACTTCAGTTTGTGGTCTAATGTATTGAAATTTATGTTTACAAAGAATGTCATATTGTGCCTAACAGAATATCTACCAATAATGGATTAAAGAAACCTGAAGTTTATGACCATTTGCTTTAAACTTAGCATCTGCAATCATTTGTTAATAGAAATGCATATTATTGAAATGAGAGAAGACACACAGCATTAAATGTACAATGTTGTAAGAGTTTTCTATAGTTAACCTTTTTTCTATTAAGATGTTACTTAGGTAGTTACATGTAACATGGAAAGTTGACCCAAAGTTGTCTGCTGTGTCAGATGCATAACAAATGTGTAACATTTATGGGACTTGATATATAAAATTTCTTTCCTCGGGTCCACATCAGTTGTCTGCCACGTCTTCCAAATTCAACAGGTACCTCTTACTTCCCTTGGAAGAAAGTATTAGCATTAGAGGTCACGTTAACTATTGTGTCTGTGTCAGAAGTTGAATATTGTACTTGAGCACATTGCTTTTTAAGGATAGTGGGAAGTTTCCTGATATAGTAACAATGCTTAACTATGTAGATATAGACTTTTCTGGAAAATATGATCTATACAAATAGGAATAGTTTTCGGTAAGTAGAAGGCCAACATTTATGTAAAATTTTAAATTTTCAATACTTTAAGATTTACATAAAATATTCCATTTTATTAAAAAAATAAAAGACCTTACATTTAGCAGTTCTACATCTCAGGTAAAATGTCACTCCAAACAAAATATTAGATAGAAACTGAAATAATGTTATCATTAGTGCATCCCATGTCCTTTTTTCAAAATTCAAGTTTCTGAATACTATAAAATTCCTTTGTAATATGTATTTTCTTATGAATGAGGCATCTTGACACATCACTAGTGAGACCAGGCAGTAATTTCTTAGATCTTATGTGAAATATTGAAATTGTCATGTCTAAAATGCGTGTTAAAGAATTTCTGTAATAAAAATTTAAACAAGAATGTACATTATAAAAAGATTTATTACTACAGTATTTGAAAAATGTAAATAAACAAATTAGTTAACTGTGTAAATACAGTACATAGAGTAGGATAGAAATGTAAATTGAAATCCTATCTAAGTCTGTAATATGTTACAAGACGTTAGTTTCATTTATTATTTTTTTTTTTTTTGGCTCAGTTCCTTATGGAAAGGCCCATTAGTTTGTTTTTAGCTTCAGAACTGAAGTTCCATTGTCTGCTTCTGACAAATATTAACACTGAGGCACTGGTTAAACCTGTAAAACTGATGAAAGATGAGGAAATAAATGCATATTTATGAAGTGCTATATAGAGTGGAAAGCTTTTTTTCTTGTTTTCAGTGAGCGCATTGCATACTGCATCAAAGTATGGGTTGGGTGTGCTTATGTTCAACAAGTCTGAAAACCCTGGATCACAAGAGCAAGTTTTGTAGCAAAACCCCTGTTCTCAGTTACATTTTTGCAACTCTGCTCTGGTCTCTTGTAGATTTTGCAAGTTAATAGAAGAGACAACTTGCCAAGGTGTGTCTGCATATACGTAGAATGGGCTGAGCATTTTCTGCAAAAATCAGAAGATAAATTTGACACCACAGCAAAATTAAACTGGGGGCAGATGGAGCAAATGAGGGTAAAGCAAACATAGGAGGTCAGGAATTCTGTATGTCCCTGGAGGCAAGGAAGGACAGTCAATAAGATCTGGAAAGTCAGTGATGATTTAAGTAGACTAAGAAGCAAGGAGAGATGTCCTGTACATATGGGAAGCTCAAGTCCCTAATGTCAAGGAAGCTAGTGAGAGACTTCCAATACTCCAGATGAATCTGGTGCGAAAATACACTGTCCTGGTTATATCGAAGGCAAAGTTAATAACTTCTCTGTTTAGAAGAACACACAGCATTCAGGGAACAGGAGACCCAGGGATGCAATGGGCAATCTTTCCATTATGTGCTTGAGATGATGAACTGTAATCATGCTGGTTTCTCACGTTGAATGAAATTTGTGTTTCTTCATCTGCAATAATCTTCTGAAGATCCTGTAGAAAATCAGGAAGGGGAGATTTTTCAAATTGCTTTTTCAAAAGCAGAAGAGATCAAGAGGGTGAAGTAAAGGTCCTGGGGTCTCACAAGGAATGTGCTGGGAGACATAGCTGATACCTATATGTTGGTTTTCTGGTACAGAAGCAGTCCTGAGTATCTGTCTTATGTGCTGGGCAGGTATCCCACAGATACAAATGTGAAGTGCAAGAGAAGGGGCTTTCCAGAAATCTGGTCTGCACTTCAGGTCATTCCCTCCTTGAAAACAGAGTGGGGAAGAATGTAAGTGCTTTAAATTCTTTGGAGATGGGGAAAAGAGGCAAGGTGGAAAAACTCCCAGTCCAGCAGTCAGGCAGGCAGGATGCAGTGCCATGGGGAAGAACTCAGCTTAACTGCTTCTAATCACTGTATGATGGAGAGTGAAGTTCCTGAGCAATTCAATTCCAGATCATTTGCATTTTTATAAGTTAAAGCTAAAATCTTGCATCCCATCTAATTCCTTAAGCTTAGTGTAACTGAAGCAGCACTGGAGTAAATAATTAAATTGCTATGGCTCTGGATCAAAGAACCTTTCAACACTTCAAAGTCTTCTCTACAGACCCTACATTTGAGTCAAGACATATGCCAGAAATGAGAGGCTGAGAGAGTTGTGATACTACAGAAATCCTCTCAGAGACAGCATAAGCTTGGAAGTCTGATCTACAATACCTGTATTAATTTTGTTCCTAATACAAAATTATCTAGAAACGTAAGTCAGAAATGGCCAAAGTTTCTAGCAGAAGTCTACTGCAGTGTCTGTTGGGCTGCCTTTGCTATGAAATTAACTGAGGTTTAGTGTCCATATTTGCTTTGATTTTCCTGTAATGTATCCTTCACAACTGAGATTTCATTTCTTTGAGATCTGGATTTTGGGGCCAAATCCACGTTACCCCAGAAATTTCTTACCCAGCCATCATTAATCAATGACTACTCAGAGATCCCTCTCATGGGAAGAAAACCATTCTGAACTTCACAGCAATAGAAGGAAAAAAAAAAAAAAAAAAGCCACAAAAAAACCCCAACCAACCAAAACCAGACTGGGAGAGTAGAAGATTTTTATTATTAATTTCTGATTTCCAAGAAGGTTGAGGAAACACACCTCTTGGGGTATTTAAGCAACTTCATCCTCAAATTCAGGACACAGACTCTGACACAGAGCTTTTTGAACTTCAGGTTATTTTCATGTATTTCTGTCTTTCTCCAGAAAGAACTGAGATTTCCAATGAACAGTTCCTATTACCAGCCCATTTGATCTGTTCACTCTTTTAGCAGCAGCAGAAATACAAAATACATAGCTGTCATCACAGCTCACAGGAGGTAACAAGGTGCCCAGGCTTATCAATAGTTAGATGGCTATCTCACTCATAAAATGTCATTTTAACAACTAAGGCAACTCAACAGACGTGGCAATTTTTCATTGCTTCTGATCTAAAAACAAGCCAGTAACTCCAGCTCAAAGCAGTGCTTGTAAAAACACTTTTGGACTGTAGTTAACAATAGGATATATCTGGAGAAAAAAATTTAGTCCTACCTGATCAAGTAAGTACAAATCTATCCTAAGACATCAATGGGTATTTGCTGCAACCTTACAGAATATATTATCTCACACAAATAAATAATTCAGCTTATGAGTGCAGGGGTGAATAAAGTTGACATATCAGTAAATAAAAGGTTTTGTTGACAATTTTTTTTTCCCCAGATATTTTGCCATTATGGCATCAGTGGAAAAAATTGTTTAAGTTTGAAGAAGTATATTTTGCTTCATCTCTGTCATTACAATGGGCAGCAGACATCTCCTCATTCAGGTGAAGCATCCATTACATTCTCAGTACAGAGGCTACCCAAGAAACTTGATGTGAATCTTTTGATGGTAAGAGCCAGCCTGTAGTTGAATGTGCAGTAAAAGTTGTGATAATTGAAATCATGCTGGCTAATACTATTTCTGTTATCCACAAAGGCATAGTAAGAAAAAAGTCCATCTTTCCCCATCCAAGGGCACCTGTTTGTTTGTGGAAGCTTGTATTCATTATTAAAATGCTCCAAAAATAATGCTGAATATGCTGTCAGGTCAATTCAAGTTAAAAGCAATTGTAGTCAGCAAAGGATACCTGAATCCAACAAGCACTCCCCAAGAAAAGTACTAAGCACTGAATTGCTGCCCTGAGAGGGGGATGGATGTACGTCTGTGGACAACATAAGAGTCAGTGTTGGTTACGTAGCTGCTTTGTTACGTTTATGCAAGTTATTATCTCCCCAGAAAGGCAGACATCTATGTCTGAGCTTGGCACGCACTCCTTCTGTAGTCGATGGGGAGAAACCATGGGGATGGTCATTCCAGGTGCCATCGACCCTGCCTCTGAATAGACTTCTGAACTGTGCCAAGTTCAGAAAGTCCCAAAGAGTTTCTCTGTCTCTCCAATGGCACTGAAAGACTCTGGGGACAGGCCTGGAGCTACATGTCAGCGTTGTCATCTTCATATTTTGAAGTGGCTGCTGGAAGTTTTGTTTTAAACTGCTTTTCTGTATGTGTATTAGAAAGACTCATAAATTCTCTCAAACACATTTTTAAAATGCACACTTGAAGTTCAAATTTTATGTTCACATGGCCCATATAAGCTATAATCTGAAGTACACAGTGACTTGTTTGTTGCAGCTACTGTACTGTAACATCAACCTTACTTAGCTATGCTTTAGCTCCAGCTAGATAGCGGTTCAGGCCATTAGCTTGCTGTTTATATTTGCTATCTTTCCTGCTGTGAATAAACTATAGCCCTCTAGCACAGCCAGAGATAAGACTTAGTATCCTTGCATGCAAATTTAAATAAGTGGGAAAAGAAATGTTGACAAATTACTTCATTATAAAATTGGATCTTTGCGCTGGGATCTTCTTCCTATCACTTGTTATGTAAATAAATATTATAGGCTGCTAAGTAAAATGTATAGGACACAATTTTCCTTTCTGCCTAACCAAAAGTAATAGTAACAGCAGGGTTTACTCTTCCTTTTTAAGTAGCATCAAAACTATATAATCTATTTTCCAGACAGTGAGGAAAGTAAAGGTCCTACCTCACAAAATGGACCATGCATTGGTTGGTGTCATGAGCAAAACTGCTGAACACTACAGAGAAGTGTTGTCTGGGGCACTGGTCTCTGACAGGGCTTGAGGACTTGAGAAATGTCCAGTGTCCAGGCCTGTGTCCTGATTTGAGTCAGAATGAGGCCAATTTTCCTTTTACTTATGTGTTTTTTTTTCCTTCAGTAAGCTCTCTTTTAACTAGCAGCAAGTGTTCCAGCTAGTGGACTGGTAACACTGGAATGTTTATGTTACTGCCAAGATTCCAAGGTCACATCTTTTCCCTGGTGGCTCAGGCACTACCGGGAAGAGAGTCGTATCTATGACCCCCCCCACAGGAGGCTGGACTAGACAGGCAGCAAAATTGACCAAAATATTCCATTTCATATATCTGCGTAAGCTCAGAGGAAGGTCAGAGATCACAGAAAACAGCTTCCTTCCTGCTTCTTCTTCCCTTCTCTTCTGTCCATGTCTGGCACCCAGGAATGAGTCCATCTATCCATCACCATTGATCTCTAGGCCTGTGTGTTGCTGACCCTCACGACTCTCCCCTCAGCTCCTGTCTGTTCTGCCGCTCCCTCCAGCAGCTCCAGGGCTTTTTGAGTCTGTTCACAGCTCAGGAGATGCCACGGGAGTTGCTGGGGGTGGGAGGAGGCAGTAGGGCTTTGCACACTCCCGAACACATTTGTATATAATTGTACATATTTTATTTTATCATCAGTGTTTAATTAAAGCTGTGTAGTTTATTTTTCAATCTGGAAAAGTCTCACCATAATTTTATCTCTCCTTCCCTACCTGGGGGAGGAGGGAGGGAATCGAGACCATTGTTGTTTCTGGTTTAATTGCCAATCCTGAGTCAAACTGTGACAGCCTGGTAGCTGACCAGATTTCCAGACCCCAAATTAGCATGAAACCATGTTGATCTTCTATGCCTCCTATGCCTCCATATTTCTCTGGAATGTGTCAGCAAAAAAATGGCTTGACTGTGTCCTGAATGACTGTGTCCTTAACTAATGTGTCATTTAAAAAAAAGAACCACCCTCCCCCCAAAAAAACCCACTTGTAAACCTCCAGTAATATATTTTCAATCCACAGGATCAACCAAATATTTTTTGTGAAACTAAACTCTTTGTTGAAGAACACCGATATCAAGAGACAGTATTAGCAACTGAAAAATTGAAGGCTCTTCCTTAAGTTTAGCATGAATCCAACAGCTATCTGAAAAGTACTTGCATACCACAGAAGGTGAAATACAGAACTTACATGTCAGATGTTAGACTAGTTCTCAAAGCTTTTCTAAGCCTTGCATTCATCTTTATGAATGGGTTGGTCTTGTTTTTCCATGAGAGGAGAAAACGCAAGCTTTGGCTTCAGAAAAGCCAAGTCTCCACATTGTTCTCTCTTCAGCTAGACCTATCTCTGTATCAAATAATCTAACTATTGATGAAGAAAGTTTCTGTAACACAGTAGTTGTACTCTCAAGAAGACCTAAGGGAAACTACAAGTTTTACTGAGCAGGAATACTGTGAAGATGCAACCTTTTCATTCTGAATTAGTGCTTTCAGTCCATGAGGCTGCTCTGAGCCCTTTATGTAGATCCTCTTAGACTCCTTTCTGACAGGCATGGATGGAACTCATCCAAGGGATTAACGCAGCTACAATAAATAGAAGTTTGGTTTCAAACAGCATAGTTTTGGGATCCTGAAGCCCACCATGTATGAGAATATGCATCTTGGACAATAACTTAGTGACTAAGAAATACTAACAGCTATGTTTTAAACTCAGGTAAAACAAACAAACAAACAAGAAAAAACAAATAAACAAGAATAAACAAACCAAAAAACCCAACAAACTCATAGGAAGTATTTTTTGTGTACTTTTGGGGTTTTTGTCAAATTCAGTTTTGGAACTCAGGTCTTAGAACCGTAAAAGCATCTTCCTCATCTTTAATATTTTGTGGTAACTATATATTGTATACAGTAAGTATATTTGAGTACTTAGTAATAGCACAGTCTCCACTTTTATAGACTTTTCTTCAGAACCTTTTTTTTGTTTTCCCTTCTGGCTTTTAAGGCATACTAACAGGAGATGCAGAATGAGGAAGTGATACAGCAGTCTTACTGAAAAGCAAGTGATTTTAATGTCAAAAGTAATTGGTACATTTCTTTCTTGGTTGGTCTGAGTGAAAGGAAGTGTCATTTCAGGATGTGAAATCAGGTTCCAGTACAGGGATTCTTTTTTATTAAAAGAAAAAAACAAATTGGGGTAAAAAAAAAAATACTGATCGATCTGAGGCAGCCCACAGCACAGGAGCTGCCAGTGTCTGAATGGAGACTTAGTATTGCTTATGTTTAAAGTGCAAATTAATTTCCTCTCTAGAGACATGAAGTAGCTCAAAGCTATGAAAATCTCATACGTGAACAAGGACTATTAAAGAAACTGCCAGTTAAGACAACTGATGAAATAAATGCAGCAGCAGAAGATTGAAATTTATGGTGACTAGGCAAAAAAGATCAATGGAAGCAAAATGTATCTGGAATTTCCTAACCTACAATAGGAGATGAAGAGAAATAGCCTAAAAAACATCCAAAGACAAAAATACTACCCTTTTTTTGAAGAAGAAATAAAAAAGAAAAGAAGAAAAGACCAAAATTAGTCTGACTGGATAATCCATTGACAGGAAAACAGTCCAATACATGTCTAACCCAAGTAAAGACAACATCATTCGTACCACATCAGGTAGCAGTTTAAAGAAAGAGGGAAGGCAAAGCATTTTTTAAAGCAGCTATGTTGTCACCCAACAAAGGTATTATTCACAGTACCTAATTTTAAGCAGCTAGCTTGCTGCCTACATTACTCAGCTTCCAGAGACTATGAAGAGACAAATATGAAGAGACAATATGGAGACAGCTGACAGCCTCTAACCTGTGTCCTGCTCCCAGTCACTCTGGGGAAGAACTGAGATGGACTAGTCAGCTACAAGAACATGGCAACAGGAATGTCTCCCCCTCCATGCCATTTCTGTGGGAAAATATAAAGAAATAGCTGGCATTATTCAGCCATTTGAATGAGAATTAACTCCAGGAGCTTTTCCTTGTCAACAAAGGCACTGTCTTGGTTGAATAGAGATTCCTGTATTATAGCTCTGTAGTGCAGGTATCTTACAATTTACTGATATTACTATATAATTATATTCCTAGTAATGTTTCAGAAAGAAACACATACTCTTGAAAAATTCATTAAGTCACCATGTTGCATCCTGGTACTGATGGCCACTATATTGTTTCAATATTTGGTGATGAATTCATGCAGATATGATGGTGTCGCAATCAGAGTATTTAAAAAAGATTTCACAGTGGTTCTAGATAAACTCCAGTGGTTCCAGCCAAAGTCTAGGGGATTCCTGAAATTAAAATATACATCTGGTGCTACACTCCTTCAAAGAAGTTTATGCAAAATGACTGTTACCTTGAAATGTTTCTCTCTTTACCCTGCTCTATTTGACAGGAATTTTACTGCTTTTTTGAAAGGTGGATGTACAAAATCATATCAGACCTTCCTCGGGAGCAGCAAAAACTCTAGGGGAATGTACTAATTTGTTTCTTCAGACCTGGGTTCACTGCAGAAGCAGAAAAGGCAGGTGGGGGGAGCCAGCCCCACTATTTCTATTGCTGTGTGTTTTGCAAGCCTAAGCTTCTCCATTACTTACAAAATAAAAAATCTGTCAGTAAATTCTGGATGATTGAAAGAGAGTTTTGGCAGAGTTGCTGCTTAACAAAATTCTGTTAAAAAAGGAGAAAGAATAACCTCCAAATTTCTAGAGGGGTGTCGCTGCTCCCCAAATGCTACGGCTGTAAAAATACTTCAGTGTGTACACGGGAGGGCGCATCTATCCTACAATTGCGAAGAGCCAGAAGCCGCAGTCTTAGCAATCAGCCCCTGAGCAGTAACCCTTCATTCTGAGCGTACAAAAGAAGACTTTAGCAATCAAGTTTCTAGGTATAACATGGGAGTAGCAAAACTAACCACAGTCCAAAAGCTTATGCCGTGCAGGAATAGTTAAATTACAAGCCAGTCTTCAGAAATTAATCGCTTTCCTTCAGTATCAGGGTCAGTCAAATTTGCTTAACTTGCCATGATGCTGTTCTCAGAACCAGGAAAATCCAGTATGTCGTTTCTGTTGCTGTTTGGGGACTGGTCAGATCTTAAGGACACAAGTCCAGAGGAGCAAATCTGACAGAATGTGGCATTTAGTGTACATCATGCTATGCTTTGGTATATGAGCCGATACTCTGTATGGGAAAACAGCATACTGAAAATATCAACCAGATGGTAAAATTAGTGAAAGCCCAGCAGCAGTAAGACCAGAATGACATGATTCTGTGTGCTAGTACTGCATCTCATTTAAGTTGTATATTAATGGATGTCCCAGTCAGAATTAGGGGCCTCTGTGTGAGGTGTTCAAGAATCACTTTGCCTTGAGCAAACAAAGCTGGGAAAACAACAAAGACTGCAATTTAAAAATTCCAGCCTAAAGCAACAGCCAGCACAAAGCAGAGTCACATCACTTGTTGTAAATGCCTCTGATGGTGGCATTTATCACTTTCCCACCTCTACTCTCCTAATCCAGCTACTTAGCCTCTGCAAGCTCATTCAGAGAGTGACTATCCGAATCCTTCAGCTGTTCCCCTTGAGTAATACCCACAGGGCCAGATTTCGTCTCTGCAACTGGATTCAATATTGAAATAGAAGGAGACACAAAGAGCACATGCATAGTGTAGGGATAAATCCCAATTAAAGTTTCTGTGGTTTCTTGGTTACAAAGACAGTTATTGACCAATAGTGTCAGGAAGGAGAAAAGCAAAGTCATGCTCCTGCCTCACTTTTTTGCACAAGGCAATACTATCTCCCCACTGCAGTAAGTAGACCATGTCGAAGTCTTTACAGAGGACAAGACTGACCTCTGAAAGTTCAACTCAGGTGCTTATGTCACCTTTTTGAGTTTGAGCTCATTTGTTCTTAGGCAAGACACTCACCTCCCATAGCATAAACTTGCAAGCAGTTCTCTCTCAGCCTCTGAAATCAGGGGAGCTCTGGAGCTACATTATTGCCTATCAGTACATTGTGGCCTAGTGGTCGAGCACTGCTCCTAGCAACTGTGGCAGTGCTTCTCCTAATAAACCAGAGCAGTCAATTAAAATGTCAGCAAAAGTACACAAAACCTCCTGAAAAAAAATAACAGACAAAGAAATGCAACCACATACCAGTAAGACCCCAGATATGTTAAAATCTGCAAACTAATTGTTTCTTTAATGGGATAATACTTCTGAAGACTGCTGTTTGGAAATGCAATGGCCTGGAAAATGGAGGTCAATAAAACAACAAAAGGACAACCAGCATAGCTGAAAGAGGAAAGCATTTGATGGAAATAATTTAATCACCAAACTCATTCCTTATCGTTTAAGTAGGGAATGCTGGTTGGGAACTCAGTGGAGCATGTTAAGTCTTACAGCTGATCTCTTAAAAATGTAGTTAGTCATGCTTTGGTGTACCAACACACATCCTTTGGGATGGATCAACTTCTCTTATGTTGTTTTCCTCTAAAAATATTAAAATGGCTAGAACCAGTAACAATAGCTATTTTTTTGTTGTTGTTTTTGTTGTTGCTAAGATTTGGATTATTCTGCATGTCTGATACACTACCTTCATATTGTACTTTCTTATCAAATATACTTTCTTACCTGCATACTGTGTACTTGATACCCATTCTGTCATAATGATGCTGGTTTGAAAGCTGATTACAAGCTTTTTGTGAATTCCTGGACATGGTCATTGAACTCGTCAACTGCCCAACACGACACTCTATCAAGATGAAATTTAAGACACTCAGATGAAAGACAAAATTCCTCCAGTCATATCTTGTCACTGAGCTCTCTTCTTTTGCTGCAGTTTATCCTGACCTAGAAACTGCTTAAGTGGTAGCAGAGTTTGCTACCTCTTACCATCATAATATAGCATATTGTCATGCAATTCAGACTAGTTCTTCCAGAAAATCAGGAGACATTGCTACATAATGTGGTCAAGTATAATCTGCCTTATGAGAAATCTCAAAGAAATAGTATAGCATCCAATGTTTAAAAATGCAGTAGGACAATAAATGATCAGAAAAATATGCTGCTCACTGACAGGTACAGGCTGCAGGCAGACAAGATAATGCTGCCTGGGATTTTTTGAGCCACAGCCTTTCCTAGTGCTAATTCTGTGCTTTTACATGTTTTCCACAGATATTTTTTCAAAAGATTCACTTTGAATTTCTATATAGCACTTCATCTTTCAGGAATATAGAGTTAAA